>NW_004524787.1:1373113-1379470 GCF_000260255.1 Octodon degus | reverse complement strand
TATAAAAATTTCAAATTGTGATAAGAGCTTTTTATTTAATTTAAAATTATGGGAGCCACAGAGCTAGCTCAGTGGTGTAAGCACCTGCCTAGGCAAACACAGGGACCCCAGCTCAATCCCCTGTACAGCATGCCATGCTGGCCCTATGCAGAGCTGGCCACCAAATCTGGGTGTGGTGGCTCATGGCCGTAACTCCAGGGGAGCTGTGTAGTGAGACCCTGTACAAAACACATTAAAATAATTTTTTTAATGGAAAAAATAACTTTTTTCTAGCAGCCACATTAAATAAGTACAAAAGAAATCTGTGAAAACTAATTTCAGTACTATATATTCTTTAATAAAGCCTCGTAAAATAGTATTTGACATGTCATGAATATTAAATACTAAAGATATATAAATATTTTGTACTATCATTTTAATTTTACATTCACTGTACCTCACAATTTGGACAGCTATTTTTTTTTATAGCTAAAGAGAAATTTAACTCTGCAAAAAAATAAAATTCTTGATCAATGCAACTTTTAGACATTGACTTTTAAAAGCCATCATGTTAACTGCTTTTTCAATTGGTGAGGATTTTTAATCAAGCAATGCTTGAAAAATCATAAAGAGGATACAGTTAAAGCTCGACCATTATTTAAAAGAATTAATGAACATCAACAACACAAATTAAACTTCTTACATTGAAAAAAAGCTGTTATTCACTATTTTGCTAAAAACAAAATGCTACTGAAGGAAAAACAATTTGAACAATTTTGTTTAATGAAACTGTGGACAAAATCTTTTTTTGTCAAAAATTCCAAATTCAAGTAGGAAAAATAAGATATTTCACTGATTAGGAGGAAGTAGTTTTAAGGAATTAACGAAATGAAGTGATACTCACGTTTATAAAGTTATTTGGTTTTCATGACTTGCTTATTTATTTATTTATTTATTTATTTATTTATTTTTGGTGGAACCGGAGATTGAACTCAAGCCCTTGTGCTTGCCAGGGAAGTGCTTATTCTACTGAGCTGTCTCCCTGGGCCCCAGTGACTTGCGTATTTATCTCAGTCCTTGACATATTTATTTGTGAGACATGAAAAAATGGCCTATTTAAAAGGCTTTAATGAATAACACTTTTGAAATATATTTTATGATTACGAATAAGCCAAAAGCAAAGAAAGCAAACTGTTAAACAATTAGCATTTGTGTGACATAAAAAAGAATGCCTATATTTTATTTTTCACTAAATGTATACAACCACTTTAAAAATATATATGAATGTATGTGGAGGTGTGTGTATATATTAAGACATTCAAAATGTTGAAACATTTCATAGTAGTAAATTTTCAGTGCATTTCCAAAGTGCTATAATAATTGTTGTCCACAGACATAACAGGTAAACACTACTGGACTAGTACAGCAGGGCAAATAAGCAATTATTAAAAGAACTCCTTTGCAAAAACTTTTTTAAAAATGGAAATAAACAGAATCTACTACTCATTTCAACAATATAGAAAATAATCTTTTCTATGATATATTATTATACATATACGATAACCTAAACTAAGAAAATAATTTCTTCCTGTACACATAGAACCAAATATATACACAACAGATATCAGCATTAGAAGAAAATGTACAATGAGGAAAATGTAAAAAATAATAGGACAGTGATCTATGCATTAAAAAAGCAAAATTTTTAAAAAGAGAAAAGTGTGCCAAGGAATGGAATGTACATGCGAGACAGAGGAGTAGGGAGAAAGTGAGCAGAAGGTAAAGGAAACTAAAGTCGAAAATAGCAATAATTTATGATACAAGAATGAATGATGAAAGTTGTATGAGTGATGAGCAAGGTAAAAGTAATTCCTCTTCTTTAAAGCTGTATATAGAATTATCTGTCACAGTCAAAACTCAGTTAGCATATGAGCTGGCCAAATTATAATATGAAAAACGGCAAGTATGTCAAAAGCTATTTCTTAAGTGTTTACTTTAAAGAACAAACAAGATACAAGTTGTAAAGATATTCTACAATCTGAAAATGCTATACTCAACTAATAGAAAGTTTATGTAGTACTCAGGGTCTATTTCTTTCAGCACTGGAAATCTGTAGAAAGTCAGCTCTACAAACCACAGATAGAAGAACTTCTTCTACTCCATTATCAGATTTTTATGGAAACACAGGCTTTACAGTCATAGAGAAGCCTTTTTGAAGGAAAATGGATAATCTTGAGACCATGTTAAGTGTTATAAATCAGCCACACAAAATTAAGTATTACATTATTTCTCTAAAATGAGAGACACAAAATATAAATAATTTAAACAGCAAAATAAAACAAAATGATAAGGCACAAGGAGATAAGACATTGTGGAGATGAGAATGTAGTCTGGGGAAGGAGGAAGAGCAGAGAGTGAGGGGGTGATGTAAAATGATGATTTTGTGTACATACCAATTCTCCAAACTTAATGTAGATACTATGCATCACAAACACCAATAAAAGTGTTTCAAAAAGAGAAGCCTGTCAAAAAAAAGAACAAAGATATTGAAAAACAGATCCAATGAGAGGCAGCAGATAAAAATGTGGGCAATATTTCCACTTCTGAAATTAAAACAAATTTTGAAGTGAAAATTATTCAACATCACGATAAAAGAACTTGTTTTTCTATTTTACCCTACCACTTCTGAATCTTAATTTTTGGTACATGAATAGGGTAACGTTACCTCAATTTCTCTCTTAAAATAGGAAGGACCAAGAGGGTAAAAACATAAATCATCGGAGGGGGAAACTACCCTCTCGGGCCCCACCTTCCTGTCCCTCTCTCGGGACAGGAGCTTTCTTTCTCTCAATAAATATATTCTGCTCATAAAAAAACCATAAATCATCAATATATACCAAAACATAACATTTTTACTCTTACGCAGTAAATTGGAGCAGAGAAACACTAAGCTGGTACATAAAGTATGTATATTCACTGTAATAATCAGGTGGGAAATTGTGGCTTAGTGCGATTAAATTATTTAATGCTAGTGGTCCAATTCCCTAAAACACAAATTTAACTTGGGTTAGTTTCTCATCAAAGACTGGGATGCCCATTCTTAAACATAGCTGCTATAACAAAAGAGGTTAGGAGATAAACAGGGGAAACAACCAACATAGATTTGGCTAAGATTTTCTTGTTAGCTTTATTACTACTTCAGAAAAATATCTTCACACTGAACAGTGTTTCTATTAAACCATTAAAATGTCTTAAAGAACATTTCTTACTCCCATAACTATGAGTAATTCCATAAGAATTCATAATAGTGGAAGCAAATGTAATTACAAATTAATGTGTTGACCAAAATCTGTTTATAACACAACAGCAAAGAGAAAGGAATACATTACCAGGCACCTCATGAAAGAACACAATATACTTTATGGAATATGATAAAAATAATTTCACAATCGGATAAAACCTCTAAAACTATTAATTTGAGAAAAGATAAAACAAAGTGAGCAATACTGCAAAACGAAAAACTTACCAGGTTTTAGCTGTGGTGGATGACACATACAATAAACTAATCTTTTCAATGAATGAAATGCAAGGAAGATGAAAGATGAACGGACACACAAAAAAGTAAGACTGAGATAATAAATATTAAAAATGGTACAACTATTATTCTTGCGACAAAGGAAACTTTAAAACATGACTGCATATTGGGCAATAATAATTATTGAACTCAGGTGCACAGAACACAGATATTCATTAAAACATAACATCATTTAAAAATATAATCAATGAAATGTCTCAGTATTTTTCAAGAAAAGAAACATAAGCAGACAAAGTTGAAGAGACCTTGGAAACAATCCAAGCTACATCTTTTTATACATAAAGAAATTAAGGCTCAGACAGGTGAAGTGACTTGTTCAGGGTCACAGAATGTGTCATTCCCAGACTCAAGATCAGAATTTAAATCTCCAAACTTGTAGTCCAGGAATGCGCTGTTTTGCAAACCTTTTAGGGGAAATGACTGCGTATAAGCATTCAGTCCCGAGTACCCTCGAAATTGAGTGTAGTACAAGTAAGCCACATGGCAAGGAGCAAACAGAGTCAGATCATAGCAAGAATGAGCTGCCAGTCACTGTGATAAGATCCGTTTCTTTCTGAGAAGCGCGCTTTCTTGCTGGACTGGAGAAACCAAACTGGGTTTCTTCCTCCTGTCCAAAGAAGTCAGGGTCAGGATGTACATTCCAATCCGCTTTGGTTGGTGTCAGCAGCTCTGAGACACTGTTTTCACAGAGGGTACTGGAAGGAGTCAGAGCATCTGCATCCACTGTTAGCTTATTGCTGGGTGTCAAAGCCTGGGGCTGGGGCTCTGGTCTGGAGTTTTTCACAGCCAAAGAGCCTAGAGACCCCAGTGGCCCCACACTTACACTGGAGACATTGTCCACATCTAAGGGACTCTGCTGAGGGCCGGTGGGTGGTGTGCCAAAAAAGAGAGAGGTATCCACACTTTGAGGAAGGTCACTGGTGGCCATCAAGGCCCGAGGGTCCACAGCCTGCCCTAAGGAATTACTGTTACTGGCTGGCAGATGCCCTGCCAGAGTCGAGCTGACAGAAGCCACATCAATAGTCAAGATTCCAGAATTCACCAGCGCTGTGTCCAGCACTGCAGCAGAACCATTGCCAGTCACATCAGAGAAGAGAGACACGATCTCTGCCTCACTGAGATCATTCTGTCCCTGGCTGGTAAGTTCACTGCTGGGCGTAAGGGAATTTGCAGCTTCTAGCTGAGCTAAAAGATCATGACCCAGGTTGTGTCTCTTGGCCATGTGGGTCTTCATGCTGTGCTTGGATGTGAAGAGTTTATTACAGGTGGAGACAGGGCAACGGCTTTTCCAGGTGTCCACATCCTGCAGGTGTTTCTTGGAGTGGATGTAGAGACTACTTCGGGCGGAGAACCTGGCACAGCAGCCTTCCACAGGACACACAAAAGGTTTTGTGCCCAGGTGGGTGATGCTGTGGCCTTTCAGATGCTCAGCCCTGGTGAAGGACTTCCCACACCCTTCGACGGGGCACGTGAACCTCCGGTCATCCTCGTGCTTCCTTTTGTGCCTTAAGAGTTTAGACATGCTGGTGAAGTTCCAGCCACAGCCATCAAAGTCGCACAGGAAAGGTCTCTCGCCCGTGTGGCTCCGCAGGTGAATTTTTAGCCTGCAAGCCTTGTCATACTGTTTGCTGCAGCCAGGGAAAGAGCAGGCGAAGAGTTCCTGTTCCCTGAAATGGGCGCGGTTATGGGAAAACAGGGCACTCACTGTGATAAACGTCTTCTTGCAGCCCGAAAACGCACACTGGTAGGGTCTCTCTGGCTCGAAGTGACTGCGTTGGTGGGCGCTGAGCTTGGCCTGGGTGGGGAAGCTCTCCTCACACACCTCACATTTGAAGGAGTTCTCCTGCTCGTGGCCCTTCATGTGCGCCTTGAGGTTGTACACGGTGGTGAAGCTCTTGCCACAGCCTTCCACTGGGCAGCTGAACGGCCGCAGTTTGTCATGAGACTGCAGGTGTCTCTTGAGCTTGTAAGACGTCGTGAAGGTCCAGCCACAGCCGCCCAGAGGACACTTGAAGGGGCGCTGGCCCTGACTGCTGCTGTGAGTCAGCAGGTGCACCTTCAGCTGGTGCTTCTTGGCAAAAGTTTGTCCGCACTGCGGCTCAGGGCAGAGGTAGAACACCACGCCCGGGCCGGGGCACACGGGCCCGCGGGGGCTCTGGGCCGAGGCCTGGCCCTCAGCCTCCTCCTCTGGCGCAGGGGCTGCCACAGGTTCGGCCGGCTCGGCCAGCAGGAGGTCGGGCGGCAGCTCTGGGCAATCACCTAGCTGCACCGCGTGCGGGAACCCGGGCGGCGGGGCCATGAGGCCCCCAGCCTGCTGGAAGGGCGCGACCCCTGGCTCCCAGACCGGCAGCGGGGGCGTGGTAAGGGTGAGGACGCCGTTCTCAAAGCGCACAAGCAGATCCTGGTTGTGGACAGTGACCGTGCCTGAGAAGGCCGCCGTGGGGCCTGGGCCGGGGCCTGGGGCGGGGCCCGGGGCCTGGACTGGGACCGCGGGCAGGCAGCGGGGGCTCAGCGCAGGGCGGCCCGCAGGCTTCAGGTCGTTCTCTTCCCCGTGGGGCCCCAGGTCTGCCTCGGTCTGTTCCCTCCAAGCGGGCCCTTCGTCGCGACCGGTGACCCCAGTCTCCACGTCGCCACCCACCGGGTCAAGCAGCACTAGGAAGAAGTCGCCGCCGCCGCCGCCGCCGCCGCCGCCGCCGCCGCCGCCGCCGCCACCTCCGCCGCGGACAATGAGAGGTGAGCCCGCCGCCCGGCCGGCCTCCCCGCGCGCCGCCTGGGATGTGCCC
>NW_004524787.1:1351601-1352158 GCF_000260255.1 Octodon degus | reverse complement strand
TAAAACAAAAAAAAAGAATATCTAAATTGTCAATATATTAATAAAGACTCTTTAGGCTTTAAATGATCAGTGTGAAGGATTTCGGCCTCAAGACATGACAATCTGTGAATTAATATTGTTTCATATGGCCATCAAAATGATGACCATTTGCATCAGCTCGACAAGTCTTTTTTGTTCTCCTTCAGGTGTTTCCCCTCTTTTTTCATTTCAGTCCATAGGGGTTTTAAAAATTATGTTTCATATGTTTATTTTATTGTATTATTATTATTCTTTTGTATTTAAGACAACGTCTACAGGTTCTCACTGTGTAGATCAGACTTGTAGTGACCCTACTGTTTACAGCCTCCCAAGTGCTGGGGTTACAGGCATGTGCCACCATACCTGGTCTCAGTAGCCTTCTCAGCAAGTCCCGGGGTCAGGGCTGATATGGAGGGTCCATGGATCCAGCTCCCAGCCCGTGCATCTGACAAAGCAGGCACTTTAATCTGCTCTGATATTTGGCCAGCCCTTATTTTTTATTTTTGAAACAGGATCTTCCTATGCAGTTTAGACTGGCC
>NW_004524787.1:1348263-1349416 GCF_000260255.1 Octodon degus | reverse complement strand
CTTTCTTTGCCTGAAGATGTGCTTTCTGAACTGCCTAGACTTTCACCCATTAGATCTGAGGGAGATAAAAACCTCCACACATCTACATTCATCTTCTACTTCTGGTCACTTCAAAGTTGTCCCCTCCATATCCACAGCCCTCCAAGAGTGCGTCACCTTGTGAAACAAACAGTTGTTACATAGGCTCATTGCGGTTTGTGCATTGGCTATCGTGGATTGAAACTTCAACCCAATTTAAGTTCACGGGGCAGAGCTTAGTGCAAAAGAGGGTCATGAGCCTGATGCCGAAGAAGCTTCTTCCTGCATTTGTCTGCTTTGACAATGGGGCTGTTGGTTTTCGCAACAGGTTTCCCACACATGCAGATGTGATATTGTTGCTCCCGGCCGAGTGGACTGTAAAGGCTGGTTTGTCCTCCTCAGCTTCTCCCAAACTTTCCAGGAATAGGCTAGGGAAAGTTCTTCACATCCTTACCCCTGCCTTTATTTTGCCTCAGAATTCCCTTCAGGAGACTTGCCTTTCCAAAATAAGAGCACTTCCCCAATATTCTACAAAGAAGTTTGACCTTGAAGAATGAGGATATATTAGGGAAAGGAAAATCTTTGCATGGGTTGTTAGTTTGAATTTTTTGGTGATGGGCTCTTCCAACCCATTTAGCATGCTCCAGTGCTTAAGTCATCAAGTGGCATTTGGATTAGATGGCCATCCTCTGTTTAAAAAAAGGCATTGTCAACAGCAGCATCCTATTCCTGGGTATTTGTTAAGTATTAGACTTCCACCGCAGCTCTGGCTTATATCTGCACCTAAGTGCTTCTTAGATTTTCAAAGTAGAAAGTGGCCCCTTTCATGAGGTGGTCGACAGTAAAAGTGAAGAAAAAAACTGTACTTGTAGAAATGAAAATTTATTTTGAAAACAACCTGAAATGTGAAAAGACACATTAAACTACAGAATCTGCAACAAGTTAAGGCTTAGAGATTTTCACATATTATTTAATTTGAAAAGAATATCTAGGAGTAGGATTTTCTGCCGAGTTCCAGGAGCCCCCAGACCCAGTCCTAGCCCAGGTCCGGGGAGTGTGCAGAGAGTTTCCTGCTACCCTGCGCCAGCAGGACCAGTCCCAGCCCAGGCGCAGCGTGGGCCGGACCCTCTCCCAG
>NW_004524787.1:1309566-1339377 GCF_000260255.1 Octodon degus | reverse complement strand
GATTCCTGCCATGCTCTTGGTTATGGAGAAAGAGGTCTCTAAAACTGAATTTACAATAGAGATCTGTTTATTAAAATGAAAATGGTACCTACAAGGTGGAGCTAAACCTGGCCTTCCTGGAGTGTCACTACATCCTGGGGAGAGACCCACTTGCCTAATTAGTGATGTTAACTTGCCAAGGTACCTCTTCATTAAATGGCTTTGGCTTTAATCACCAGTGTCTGGGTGGATTATGATCATCGTTCTCCAAACAAGAAAATCAATAGTCTTCTTTCCTGATGGAAGGTTACTCTTTTCTTTCCCTAGAGATGCCTTGCCTTCCTCCTCTTCTGTGTGGTCACTGCCTGCTGCTGCTTCTGCAAGTTCTCCTGTTGTGAGAGACTTCCCCTGTAGCCAACCTCTGAAGTGAAGATTATAGCATGGTCCTGCCATCTAGTGGCATGTATTTTTATTGCTCAACTCCTACATCTGGGAACACAAGTATACTGAGACAGATAGGATTTTGGCACTGAAGAAGAAATTAGAGTACAATATAGCCACTCAAATAGGTAAACCAAGAGAACTGTATTAATGTGGCTTGAAGCAATTCTTAGCTAAGATACCACCTAGAGGGGAAGCAAGAGCTCAAACTTCTGGGAGAATCTGCAGTTTAATAGAGAAAGCTTGAAGATCTGAAAAAAAAAATGGTAGCGGAAACCCGATTATGAGAACTGGGAAAATTTACCATTGTCTTTGCCAATAACCACTGAGATAATAATAAAGACAGGAGGAGCAGACCACCAAGGTCATTTTGGTACCAACCAGAGAGGACAATAAAGATAGCAGACAGGAAAATGAGGCTGGGATCTGAAAGAGTGGAATTCCACAGCAGAGGGCCCATAAGGAAAAAGCCAGAGTAGACAGACGCAACACAGGCCCAGCTGGATGAGTTCAAACTTGATAGAGCTGGATCCAGTAAGCAGAGGAACACTGGTAGACCCAGATCCATGAGAGTATTCTCTTTAGAGGGGGAGAGGAGGCAAGAGGGAACTGGGGCACACTAGTCTTCCTGGAAGATGGCAGGCACATCAAGTGGAGGTAACAAGATAAAATTTAAAGGAACTAATTTAAATGCAAGTTCCCAATTTAATATCTGCTTAGCTATATAATCATAATCTTTCCTCTTATAGTTTAAAACACAAATGCATTAAATACAAAATTTGCCTATTGCTGAATCTCACTACCCATTATAGGCGTTGTTAATTATAGTACTGTAAATCGAAAGCTGTAACTACCTTAACAACAAGATCTCTCTTTGGTAAAAATATCTGTAGGTGTTTAGGTAATAAACAAAGTAAAGCACTGCACCAAAAGCCAGAGGACAGTGTTATAAAGAATGACAAAGTGAAAGAGCAAAATGCATTCTCAGGCCCTAAACCCACCCAGAACAAATGTAGGACACACTAGCATAGCAGAAACTTGATGTCACATGCATCAATTCTCTGAAGTAATAGCATATAAAGTAAATAAACAACTGTACAAAGATTTAGAAGAAATCAGATCCAAAATAATCTCTAAAGTACAAAACGGAAAAAATAACTACATTGAAAGAATTACTAGGTTGTTTCTAAATAAGAAACAGAGAAAAAAAAGAGGAGAATATAAGAATGATGAAAACCTTGAATGAGTCACGTGGAAAGAAATACAATGCATGAAGCCAATTCAAAGAGATATTGAAGAGATTAAAACTCAATCAAAAGTTGGCAAATCCGTGAGAATGAAAGTGAGGACAGATATTCATACCTTGAAGATAGTGTTGCATCTCGTGGAAGTTTAAGGAAATATCTCCTAAAAACAAGGAGAATGCAGGAAAAAATAACTCAACATCTGCAAGACAATGCAAAGATGAGCAAAATAAGACTAATAGGCATCAGTAAGAACAAAAGATTCAACCCAGACTATTTGAAAAGAATACGGGCAAAAGCAATAGCAGAGACCTTCCCAAATATGGCGAAACAATCTGACATTCTGGTAACCAAGGCACACAGTACTCCAAATAGCATCATCACAATTAAATAACCCTGAAACAGATACTAATCAAAATCCCAGAAATGCATCACAAGAACAGTATACTAAAAGCCACTAGAGAAAAGTAACAGATCGCATTGAAAGCAAAACTCATCAGAAGAAAATCAGATTTCTATTCTCAAAACACCATGTCAAGAAGAGTATAGAACAAATTCTCCAAGGCTTCCATGAAGACAAATTCCAATCTAAACCGACGCACCTGCAAAACTCTTCTTCAAGTTTAATGGAAAACTGAAATACTTCCATGAAAAAGAAGAACTAAAGAAATTCATGGCCACACTCTCGGGTGCCCAGCAGATGCAGCCCTAGCCCAAGCCCCAGAAGTATGCATGAGAGCTTCTGTGCTCCCTTGTAACCCATGAATCCCTCAGGACCCAACTCAATCCTGGCCTGTGAGGGCGACCTTCAGCCTTTCTCTCGGGTCCTCTCTAAACACAGTCCAAGCTCCGGCCAGGCTTGCATGTGGGAGAGTGTCTGTGCTCCCCTTTCACTGTTGGATCCCTCTGGACCCAGCCCAGGCCCACTTGTAAGAGAGTCCTTCTGTCCTGTTCTCTGGACCCCTCCAGAGTAAGCCCAGGCCTGGTATACAGGCCTGGTGTGAAAATCTGCAGCTGAAGTCCCTGCAGAGAGGCTAGGGGCCAGAACCACCCAGCTAATACAGGAGCAGAACATCTTGCCCGAGGGGCATAGAAGGTTCACTTCCAAAGTCTAGAGCATGAAGAAACTGAGCACAGCAGCCAGACCCAAGCCAGGCACAACTGGATGAATTCAAACTGCAAAGATCTGCACCCAGTAAGGTGACACACTTCGCTAGACACAGATATATAAGAACACTCTCCCTCTTTCTCTCTTGACTGAAAGAGGGAGCAAAAATTAACCACGTTGCACTAGTCAGCCTGGAAAATACCAGGTACATCAAGGGGAGGTGATAAGACAGAATTTAGCAGAGTTAACTTAAGTACAAATTCTCAGCCTAACATCTGCTTAGCTATGCAGACATAATGATTGCTCTTATTGTCTAAAATGCAAAGTTATTACTTACAAAGTTTGTCAACTGCTAAATATTACTCCCCATTATTAGTGCTCCTTATTGTAGTTCTATAAATACAAACTATAACTGCCTTAATCATATAATCTCTCTTGGGTAAGAATTTCAGTAGGTGCTAAGGTTAAAACTATAACAAAGCTCTACACCATGGTCAGAGGACAATGCTATACAAAATGAAAAAGAGAAGGAGAAAAATGCAATCTCAGGCCCTGAGCAGATAGCAAAAAGGCAAGAAAAGGTCTCTTGAAAACAACTTGGATGCAGGAAAAAATAATTCATTACCTGTAAAACGATAAAAAGATGACCAATATGAGACTTGTAGAGTTCTATGAGAAATGAAGAGTAAATACAAATGGTATACAAAGAATATGGGCAGAAGTAATAGCAACAAAACTAATCAAGTATTTGGAAACAATCTGAACTTCAGTTACCTGAAGCATACAGAATTACAAATGACATGAACCTAATTAAAAAGACTCCCAGACACATACTAGTCAAAGTCCCAGAAATCCAGCACAAGTAAAATATACTGAAAGGAACTGGAGAAAACAAACAGACCACATATAAAGAAGAACCCATCAGAAAAACAGCAGACTTTTCTTTACAAACCATGAAGTAAAGAAAAGCATGGAACAGAGAATATCCAGTCCTCTATGTAAACAAATTTCAGCCCAGACTACTATACACTGCAAAACTCTCTTTCAAGTTTGATGGAGAAGTGATATACTTCCATGACAAACAACAAATACAGAAATGCATGATGTCAAAGCCAACCCTATGCAGACTACTAAAGATGCTCAAGAGAGGGTCCAATATGATCAGAATTCCATGAACAAGAATAGAAGGAACCCTCTAAATAGGGAAAATAATTAAACACAGGAGAAAAAGGAGTAAACAACAGGAGATAAATAATGTCAATCATAAGTGAATGCATCTCAATTATAACCATCAAAGTAAATGAACCCAATTCACCAATTAAAAGAAATAGACTGGAACAGTGGAATAAGAAACAAAATCCAAAATATGTTGTGTACAAGAACCACACTTAACTCATAAAGAAATTCATAGACTGAATGTCAAAGGATGGAAAACAATACCACTTATCCCAGCACCTCAGAAAAAAGTTGGGGTAGCAACCCTGTTCTCAGACAGTCTCACCTTCATACCAAGAATGATCAAACAAAATAAAGAAGGCCACCATATACTGGTTAGGGAAAAAATTCAAGAGGAAGAGGTCACACTCATAAATATGTACACAAGAAACAATGGAACTTCCAGCTATGTAAGAAAAATACCTTTTTTTTTTTTTTGGTTGAGCCAGGGAGTGAACTCAGACTTTTGCTCTTGACAGGCAAGCACTTATGCTACTGAACCATCTCCTGGGTACTATGACAAACGTTAATGGACATGGGAAATCTGATATCGATTGTCACAATCTTAACAGGAGAGCGTAACACACCCTTATCCATAAGAGATAGGAAAAGCAGACAAAAATTAGCAAAGAAGAAGCAAAACTGAGCCAGAGCTTGGAAAAAATGGACATAGTGAACATATACAGTGTATTCCACACAACAAATAAATACAATTTTTTTCAGTTGCACATGTGTCATTTACTAAAATAGAACACATAATAGTCCACAGGAAATGCTTAAGAATATGAAAGAAAACAGAAATTGTCCCATGCATATTATAAGACCACAGTGCCAGGAAACTGGAAATAAACCACAAAACAAACCAGAAAAATCACAAAAATACATAGAAATTAAATAATACTCTAGTCAACAACCAATGCATAACAGATGAAATTAAAGAAGAAATAGAACAATATCTTCAATTCAATGAAAATTCAGGTAGAACTTACTGGAATTTACAAGATGCGAAGAAAGCAGTTCTTGAGGGGAAATTTATAGCTGTTAACTCAAACATTAGGAAAACAGAATGGGAATAAATAAAAACAATAATGTTGGAGTATGTGGGAGAACTTCCTGCTACCCTGTGCCGGTGGGACCTGCCGGTCCCAGCCCAGGCACAGTGTGGGTGAGGCCCTATTCCACCACCTTGGGACAGCCCACACCACTCCGCAGCGCCTCCCCACCCCACCCGCAGAGAGAGTTTCTGCGGACCATCAGATCCAGTCCTGGCCCAGGACCAGGTGAGTGTGTGGGAGAACTTCCTGCTACCCTGTGCTGATGGGAACTGCAGGTCCAATCCCAGGCACAGCATGGGTGAGAACCCCTTCCACCCCCTTGGGCCCACCATACTACTCTGCAGTACCTCACGCACAATGCCCACAGAGTGAGAATATCTGCCGCGTTTTGGGGACCCCCAGATCCAGCCCTAGACCAGGCCCAGTCAGTGTGTGGGAGAGGTTCCTCTCCCCCCTATTCCAACTAGTCCCCTCCAGACTCAGCTCAGCCCTGGACTACAAGCATTGGGTGAAACCTTGCAACTGAAATCCTGGCAGAGAGTGTAGGGAACAAAGCCACCCAGCCAGTCCAGGAGCAGAACATCTTGCAAGAGGGACAAAACAGCATCACTCCCAAGGGAGGCAGGAGGAAGTATCTGAGCACAGCAGCCAGAACCAAGCCAGGCACAGCAGGATAAATCCAAACATTGTAGATCTGCACCTGAATTTCAGTAAGTGCTAAGGTTATAACTGCACCAAAGCTCTACAACAAAGTTCAGAAGACAGTACTACACAAAATGACAATGAGAAGGAGAAAATGCAATCTCAGACCCCAATTCCACCCATAAAAAGTGCAGAGCACACTAGAAAAGAACAAATTGGGAATCACACAGCTGAAATCAATGAATCAATAGCTTCTGAAATAAAGAAACAACTGAAGAAAGGTATAGAGGAACTCAGAATGGAAATGAAAAAAGAAATCCCTGAATTAATAGCATCTGCAGTAGAGAATCAAATGCAGAAACATATGGAGGAAACCCAATGCCCACCCAGAACAAATGTACAGGACAGTAGCTCAGCTCAAATGCATGAATTAATAGAATGGGTAGTAAATAAGAAACAGCAGAAAGTTATAAAGGAACTCAGCGGAATTCTTTTCTGAAATAAAAAGAGAATTCTCTGAACTCATAGCATCTGAAGTAAATAATCACCTACACAATCATAGGGAGGAAATCCAATCTGAAGAAAACACTGCGTTAAAAGAATAACTGCTTTAAAGAAGACATTGATAAAAAAAATAGAGGAGATTAGAAAAATGATGGATTCCTTGAATGAGCAATACAGGAAAGAAGTAGATCACATGAAGTAGAGTCAAACAGATATAGAGAAACTTAAATATCAGCCACAAGCTTGCAAAACCCTTTAAGTGAAAGTGAGAACAGAGTTTCAGATCTTGAAGATGCTGGTGCAGCTAGTGAAAAGGTAAGAAAAGATCACTTTAAAAAATTAGGTTAAAAAATTAGGATACAGGAAAAAATAATTCACAACTTGCAAGATGATGAAAAGATGAGCAATGTGAGACTAATAGGTATCAATGAGAAAGGAGTCAATACAAAGGACATTAAAAAGTATAGGCAGCAGTAATAGCAGAAAACTTGCCAAATATGAGGAAACAATCTGACATTCAGGTAACCAAAGCATACAGACCACCAAGTAACCTCTAACCAATTAAAAACACACTAAGATATATAATAGTCAAGATACCAGAAATTCAGCACAGGAATAATATACAGAAAGCCTCTAGAGAAAAGAAGCAGATCACATTCAAAGGAAAAGAAATCAGACTTACAGCCAACTTCCCTTTTCAAACCATGAAGGCAAAAAGAGGATAAAGCAGAGTACCTCAAGTGCTCTATGAAAAAGTTTCTGCCCAGACTACTATACCCTGCAAAAGTCTCTTTCAAGGTTGATGGAGAAGTGAAATACTTGCGTGACGAAGAACAACTAAAGAATTTCATGATGACAAAGCCAACCCTACACAGGTTCCTGAAAGATGTTCCAGAGAGGGACCAAAATAACTAGAACTCCACTAATGAGATCAGATGCAACCAACTAAATAGGACAAAAAATTAAACACAGGAGAAAAAGGAGTAAATGACAACAGGTAAATAACATGTCAATCGTAAGTCAGTTCATCTCAATTATAACCATCAATGTAAATGGACTAAATTCAGCAATTAAGAGGAATAGACTGGCACAGTGGAATAGGAAACAAAATCCAACAATATGTTCTATACAGGAAACACATTTAACTCATGAAGACATACATAGGCTGAAAGTCAAATGATGGAAAACAATACTACATGCCCGAGCACCACAGAAAAAAGCAGGCATAGCAATCCTATTCTCACACAGTCTCAAATTCAAAACAAGAGTGATCAAGTGAAATAAAGAAGGCCACTATATACTGGTTAGGGGAAAAATTCAAGAAAAAGGCAATATGTATGCACCAAACATACTATATATACTGTCACCTGTGAACTAAGCAGCTACACTAAAGTTGGCAATTCATAATAGTAGGTTCATTCTTGGAGTGCCTGTCATTCTGGTCTTCTGAATAAGGGTTTCTTCTCATGACATGCCTGTTGTGGCTGTGCTGTATCTAGGAGAGATGATTGTTCAAAAAGAAGGGGGTGGTGAATGAAGGCAGGAGACAGGAAAAGGAATGTTGTGGCACTGTCCTACTACAAAGTCGTATATGGTTAGATTTCTGGACTTATGTGTAAACCTAAGAATTATATAATTCTTCATGCCTATTTTAAAAATATATTTTAATTTTTCAAATGTTTTTTCATCATATTTTGTAGGGACTTAAATTTCAACATATCAATACTTGATGAAAAATAGCTGTTCCATGTTATGCCTAAGATGTTTGATATTCAGACAGATAGTGAGGTTAAGCATAACAACCTAGGTTGCTGGGTAATAACAATAATCTTCTCTTCTGGAGGTTTAATAACATAAGTTTGCAGACCAGAATCAGAGAAAAAGGAGGGTCGCAAAGAAAACCAACATTTTGGCCCTAGCTGTCCAACGTCATTTAAAAATCATTACATATGAGATCTTGTACTGTAACATCATGTAACTCAGTAGTGTCCCAAATTTTGTGATCAAGGAGGTTTGGAGGTGAAGAGAAATTGATCAATGATGTAGAGTGTGCCTAAGGAGTATCACATGGAAAGAAAACATTATCTCCGGCTTTTGCAGAGAGCACATTGGCCAAGCATTGTCCATGACTCATCCACATGGTTGACACTGAGTAACCATCTATCATCCGAGGTACAGGATCTCAGGAAAAATCCTGAGGGGATTGGACGGACCTTATCACAACCAAAATCTACAACTCTTATTGCATAGGTCTTGCTTTATCTTGATCTTAACCATCCAGCAGAAAAGTATAAAAATGAAGTATAAGAAATAAAGCTATGAGATGCCAGGGAGATGGCTCAGTGGAATAGGCACTTCCCTGGCAAGCAAAAGGGCTGGAGTTCAATCTCCTGTTCCATAAAAAAAGAAAAAAAGAGAAGAAGAAGAAAAAAAAGAAAGCCATGGTGTTATGTTAAGCTTTAGGGGACTCAGGTAAACAATTTCTGACACTGAAAATCACGAGGACGACTCAACACTATTATGAACTACTGGACTCTTTTAGAATATTTTACTGAATCAACACACCTATAATATTCAAATGATGGAACTAAACCAAAAAAGGGATAGATGTGAATGTCCATTTTGTATCCATGTACTCAAAATGGTTAGGATAGATATATAGTTACATTCTCTTAATGAATAGAGGGATTTGTTCTTATAGTGTTTGTAAATAGGATATCACGTCTGCATCTGGTACAGCAAATAACCACTAGGAAGAGGGTATGCAATGTATTAATTATTGAAAGTATCCTATCAATTTGACTTGAACATATCTCATTGCTATTTCTCTCTCAATAAAATTATGGGAAAAAAACAAAACAATAATGTTGCAAGAACAACATCTAGAAAAAGAGGACCAAAATCTGGTTCTTGGGGCTGGAGAGATGGCTCAGTGGTCTAAAGCACCTACTTAGAACAAGCTTGGCAAGGCATCAGGGACCGCGGTTCAATCCCCCAGCACCACATGCCAGCCAGCCCCGCCCCCTGGTGGGCTGAGCTGGCCACACACACACACACACCACACTCTCTCTCTCTCTCTCTTTCTCTCTCTCTCTTTCTCTCTCTCTCTCTCTCTCTCTCTCTCTAATAAATAAAAATAAAAAAATTAAAAAAAAATCTGCTTCTTTGAAAGATTGAATAGGATTGATAAGCCCCTAGCTAATTTCGTCAAAGAGGAAAGAAAAAATTCAAATACAATCAATAAGGAATGAAAAGGGGGTAATTATCACAGACCCAGTGGAAATTCAGAAGATTATCAATAGCTTCTTTGAGAATCTTTACTCTCACAGAATAGAAGACACAGAAGAAATGGACAGATGCCTAGAAATGTACAAATTACCAGAGCTGAATTGACAAGATATAACTACTCTCAATAGCCCAATAACAGCCAATGAAATATGAGATGTAATAAAAAACATGTTGACAAAGAAATGTCCAGGTTCTGATGGATTTACAGCTGAATTCTACAAGAAATATGCAGAAGATATCATCCCTGCACTCCTTAAACTCTGGAATGAAATTGAAAAGGAAGCAATCATCCCAAATCATTTCTGGAGGCAAGTATTATGCTTATACCAAAACCAGTCAAAGATGCAAGTAAAAAGAAGAACTATGGAACAACATCCCTCATGAAAACAGCTGCAAAACTCCTCTATTAAAATCATACCAAATAGAATACACCAAATCATCAAGAAGACCAGACACCATGATCAGGTAGGAATTATCCCACGGATTCAAGCATGGTTCAATGTATGCAAATCTAAAAATATAACACACTACATCAATAGAGTGAAAACTAAAAACCACATGATCATCTCAATTGATGCAGAAAAGGCTCTGGACAATGACAAACACTCAATCATGGTCAAAGTCCTACAGTAAATTGCAATAGATGACCTCTACTTCAGTCTGATAAAAGCCATCTATGATAACCCAAAGGCTAACATAATTCTAAACGAGGAAAAACTGAAATCCTTTACTCTCAGATCTGGCACAACACCAGGCTGTCCTCTATAACCACTGCTGTTCAACATAGTTCTAGAATCATTAGCTAGATCCATTAGAGAAGAGAGAGAGAAACAAAAGGAATAAGAATAGGTAAAGAAGGGGTTATATTATTGCTATTTGCAGGTGACATGATACTTTACTTGGAAGACCCAAAAACTCCTCCAAGAAGCCATATGAATTGGTAAACAAATTGAGTAGCATAGCATGATATAAAGTCAATACCAAAAAGTCAGTAGCATTCCTCTATACAGACACTGAGAGGGAAATTACAGAAACAATACCTTTTACAATATCACTGCGGAAAATGAAATTCCATGGAATTAATTTCACTAAAGCAGGCAAAAATATTTTCAAGGAAAGTTACAGTACTTTGAAAAAAGAGATTGTAAAGGATTTCAGAATATGTAAAAATATTCCCTGCTTCTGAATAGGAAGAACCAACATAGTGAAGTTGGCCATACTCCCCAAATTCCTGTACAGATTTAATGCAATCCTTATCAAACTACGACCAACATACTTCACAGAATTAGAGAAATCATTCCTAAAATTTATTTGGAACTGGAGAAGACCTAGAAAAGCATAGGCTATCCTGGGCAATCAAGAAAAGGAAGGAGGCATTACAATTCTTGACTTGAAATTATACTACAAAGCTACTGTGATAAAATGAACATGGTACTGGCAACAAAATTCACTGGAGGATCAATGCAGCAGATTAGGAGATGCAGAACCTTCTGCAAACACTCTCAGCCACCTTATCTTCAACAAAGCAGCCAACAATGATTACTGGAAGAAACACAGCCTCTTTAACAAATGATGATGGAAAAAGTGGCTCTCTGTATGCCAAAAACTAAAGCTTCACCAGATCTATCACCTTGCACTAACCTAAGGTCAAAAAGGATTGAAGATCTAAACATTAAAACAGAAACACTAAATCTCCTGGATCAGAAAGTAGGAACTATTTTTAAAGACATAAAGTTAGGCAAAGAATTCATGAACAAAAATCAAATTGCACGGGTAACAATTGGAAGAATTTATAACAGGGACATTTCCTTATACAGAAGTTTTTGCCCATCCAAAGAAATTACCAACAAAGTGAGAAGAAAACCCACAAATTTGAAAAAATCTTGACTAATAAGCACTATGACAAAGGACTCCTCTCTAGAATTTATAAAGAACTAAAAAACATTAGGGCCACAAAATTTAAAGACCCATTCCAGAAATGGCCATCCAAGATGAACACACACTTCTCAGATGAAGAAATTAAAGAAGCAAATAAATATATGAAAAAATGCTCCACATCACTAGTCACCCATGAAATGCAAATTAAAACAACAGTAAGATACAATCTCCCCCCAGAAAGAATGGCTGTCGTAAAGAAATCAACCAACAACAAATGTTGAAGAGCCTGTGGGAAAAAGGAACCCTTCTCCACTGCTAGTGGAAATGTCGATGGGTGAAATCATTATGGAAATCAATGTAGAGACTCCTTAAAATAGTAGCACTGGAAATCCCATTTAAATTAATTTTCCTCCTACTGGGAATATTCTCAGAGGAAATAAAAAGGTTGTATCATAGTGATATATTTGTACATATACTTATAGCACCACAATTTGTGATAGCCAATCTTGGAAACAAACAAGATGCCTGTCTCCTAAGAAATAGATAAAAATATGTAGTATTTTTATAAAATGGAGTATGATTCACCTATACAGAATGATAAACTCGAATCCTTTATATATCAGTGGATGCCACTTGAAGATATACTCATAAGTAAAATAAACCAGACCCACAAGTGTAAATATCATATAGTGGCCCTAGTATAGGAACTCAAAGGAAGAAATAAAAATAGAAAGTTTTAACACAATTAAAAGGAAAGTGAGATCTTGGTGATTAGAAAAGGATGAGAGGGCAAGGAGAAAAGCTAGGAAATATGACAGGGGCAAAGTCATACATTTATATACAGAAAATGGGTAAGGCATTGTTCCTGAGAATCTTCAGTATGTTTTTGAAACTAGAAGTTAATTGGTAAAATTATCAACCTGACTAACTGTATATGCTGATACCTGTGAATTAAATAATTACACTGACAAAATCAATGTATAGTGGTAGAGTCATGTTTGGAATGCCTGTTATTCTATTCTTCTAATTATGTACTGCTTATCATGACATACCAATTACTGCAATACTGTCTCTCATCTAAATGTTTGTTTTAAAAAAAGAGTACAAAATGAAAACAAGAGACAAAAAATAAATGTCACTGAACTGTCCTGCTACAAGGCTGTATATCGTAAGTTTTCTAAATTTCTCTGTAAAATATGTAAATGCTTATTATTATTTTTTAAATTTTTTTATCTTTTTAATCTTTTTTTCTTCATAATCTTGAGAGAATCAAAGTTTAGCATGTCATCAGTTGTATTTTTAATCTCCTGGATTGGAACTGTTAGAGGGAAGAGACCCAGGACTCCACTTTTTTTTTTGTTGTTGTTGTTGTTGTTGTTGTACCAGGGATTGAACTCAGGACCCTGCACTTGCCAGGCAAGCGCTTATTCTACTGAGCTATCTCATGGGCCCTAGCATGTCAATAGTTGATATAAAATACCTGTTCCATGTTATAAGATGTTTGATATCCAAGTAGATAGTAAGGTTAAGCTCAAATGCCTACATTGTAGGGTAATAATAATCACCCTCTCTCCTGGAAGGTTAACAACCTACCTTTGCAGGCCAAAAATTAGAGCAAAAGGAGGGCTGAAAGACAGCCAAAATTTTGGCCCTATCCTTTCTAGGTCAGTGGATACTCAGGACATAGGACATCCTGTACTGTATCATTGTGTTACTCAGTTGTTTTCCAAATTTTCTGATCAAAGAGATTATGAGACCACAAGGATAATGAATCATGATGAACAGTGTGCCTAAGTAGAGACACATGGAGAGGAAACTTTCAGGCTTTCACATAAAGCAAATTGCTCAAGCAATGGCCGTGACTCATCTACATGGTAACACTGACAAAGGATCTACAAACTGTGGTACAAGGTTTCAGGATAAACACTGAGGGGAATTGACTGACATTATCAGATAGAAAAGTTGCATTTCTTGTTATATAGATCTTGCTTTATCTTGGTCTTTTTTTATAGTTTTATTTTAAATTTTATTTATTTATTTGTGTGTGTGTCCAGCTCAGTCCACCAGGGGGCAGGCTGGCTGGCATGTGGTGCTGGGGGATTGAACCGTGGTCCCTGTGCTTTGCTAAGCTTGTTCTAAGTAGGTGCTTTAGACCACTGAGCCATCTTACCAGCCCTATCTTGGTCTTAATGAATGAGCACAAAAGTATGAAAACCACATATAAAATGAAAAGTCATATTAATATCCTGAGCTGTAAAAGGTTCAACAACTTCAGACATTGCCAATCTTATGGAAAATGCACTATTATTATGAGCTACTGGACTATAATGGAATATCCTGCTGAATTCATGAGTATACAGTATTGAAACGACAATGGAATGCCCTTCTAAGACAAAAATAATCAAAGAAGTGGGATAGAAACGAACGACCATTTTGTATCAGTATACTCAAAATATTTAGGCTAGATATACAGCTCCATTCTCCTAATCCAATGAATAGAGAGGTTTTTTCTAATAGTGTTTAAGACAGGTTATCATGTTTGCATCTTCTACAATGAATAACCACTAAGATAACAATATACAATATATTAATTTTTGAAAATGTCCTAGAAATTGGTTGAGAAACTGTCTTCTTGTTATTTGTTTTTTCAATAAAATTATTTTTTAAAAAATTGGAATAGATGGCTTCTAATTGAAACTAAAAAACCATCTATGACAACCCAAAGGCTAACAGAATTCTAAATGGGAAAAAACTGAAATTTTTTACTCTCAGGTCTGGTACAACACAAAAATGTCTCCCATCACCACTTCTATTCAACAGAATTCTGGCATTTTTAGCCAGAGTCATTAGACAATTAAGAGAAATAAAAGGAATAAGAATAAGTAAAGGAGTTAAATTATCGCTATTTGCAGGTGACTTGACACTTTATTTGGAAGAGCCAAGAAACTCCACCAAGTAGAAACTAGATTTGATACACAAATTCAGTAGCATAGCAGGATACAAAGTCAATACCAAAAAGTCAATAGCATTCCTCCATAGATAAAAAAGACACTGAATGGGAAACTACAGAAACAATAACTTTTACAATAGCACTGTGGGAAAAGAAATACCTTGGAATTAATTTAACTAAAGAAGTCAAAGGTCTTTTCAAGGAAAATTACAGTGCTCTGAATAAAGAGATCATAAAGGATTACAGAAAATGGAAACATATTCCCTGCTCCTGGATAGGAAGAACCAACATAGTAAAGATGGCCATACTCCCCAAATTGCTGTACAAATTTAATAAAATCCCTATCAAACTATGACCAAAATACCTCACAGACCTAGAAAAAAGATTCCTAAAATTTAATTTGGAACCAGAAAAGACCTATAATAGTAAAGGCTCTCCTGGTCAACAAAGAGAAGGAAGGAGGCATTACAATTCTTGACTTGAAATTATACATCAAAGCTACTGTGATAAAATATGCATGGTACTGGCAACAAAACAGAACTGAGGATCAATGGTATAGATTACAACAAACAGCAGCCTGTATGAACACACTCAGCCAACTTATATTTGAGAAAAGGGCCAAACACACCTACTGGAAGAAAGATGGCCTCTTTAACAAATGGTGCTGGAAAAACTGGCTGTCTACATGCTGAAATCTAAAACTTGACCCTGGTCTATCATCATGCAGTAAGCTAAAGTCAAAATGGATTAAAGATCTAAGCATTAAAACAGAAAAACTAAATCACCTGGAAGAGAAAATAGGAGGGACTCTTGAAGACATAGGGGTAGGCAAAGAGTTCATGAACTAAAATTAAATTGCATGGGTAATACTTGAAAGAATTAACAACTGGCACCTGCTCTTACTGATTAGTTTTTGAAAGTCAAAATAAATTATCAACAAAGTGAAAGGAAAACACACAAATTTTGAAAAAAATCTTCATTAATAAGCACTGAGACAAAGGTATTCTCTCTAGAATTTGCAAAGAACAACAACAAAAAAAATTAGGGCCACAAAATTTAAAGACTCAATCCAGAAATGAGTATCCAAGATGAACACATACTTCACAGAGGGCCAAATTAAAGAAGAGCATAAATATGTGAAAAAATTCTCTACATCACTAGCCATTCTTGAAATGCAAATTAAAACAACACTGAGATACAATCACACCCCACAAAGAATGGCTATCATAAAGAAATCAACCAAAAACAAATGATGGAGAGGTTCTGGGAAGAAGAAAATCTTCTCCACTGCTGGTAGGAATGTAGACAGGGGAAACTATTATGGAAATCAGTGTGGAGACTCTTTAAGAAACCAGGCCTGGAAATCCTATTCAAACTATGTACCCCCCTACTTAAAAATTTCCCAGAGGAACTGAAAATGTCATATCACAGAGATATATGTGTACCTATTTTTATAGAAGCACAATTTGTGATAGCTAATTCTTGGAAACAACAAAGATGCAAGTCACCTGAGGAACAGATGAAAAAGTTGTAGTATTTTTATACAATGGGGTATTACTGAGGTATACAGAATGATAAACTTGAAGTCTTTCTATTTAAGTGGATGCCACTTGAAGATATACTCATAAGTGAAATAAACCAGACCCACATGAGTAAATATCCTATCAGCTCCCTATTATAAGGTCTCAAAAGAAGAAAGAAAAATAGGATGATATAACACAATTAAAAGCAAAGTGAGAACTTGAGGATTAAACAACAAAAAGACGGCAAGGAGAAAATCTAGGAAGCACAGCAGGGGCAAAGCCATACTTTTACATGTGCAAGATAGGTAAGGCAATTGTCCTGAGAATCTTCATTATGTTTTTGAAACTAACAGTTAATTAGAAGGATTCTCACCCTGATTAACCAATATACTGATACCTGTGAACTAAGCAACTACACTGAACATAGTGATGTGTAATGGTAAGGTCATGTTTGGTATGCCTATTATTCTGGTCTTCTAAATACTTCCTGCTTGCCAGGACATACGAATTACTGCCATACTCTCTCTCCTGTAAATGTTTGTTTAAAAAAACGTAATAAATGGAAAAGGTAATAAATGGAAACAAGAGAGAAAGAAAATATCACATGGCAGTCGTGCTGCAAGGAAACATACAGTTAGAATTTTAAATTTTTGTGTAAAAATATGTAACTGTTCATTCCTATTTTTAAATGTTTTTTATTTTCTTAATTTTGTTCTTCATATTCTGGAGGGAATTAAGTTTAAAATACTAATAACTGATACAAAATAATTGTTCCATGTTATGCCTAAAATGTTTGATATTCATAGAGGTAGTGAGGTTTATCTCAACTACGTATGTTGTAGGGTAATAATAAGACACTTCTCTTTTTGAGGGTTAACAACCTAATTTTGCAGACCAAAACTTAGAGAAAAAGAAGGGATGCAAGGATAGCCAATATGTTGGTCCTAAACTTTCAAAGTTAGTGCAGATATAGGCCATAGGAGATCCTGTACTGTAACACTATTTAACTCAGCTGTGTCCCACATTTTCTGATCAAGGGGATTATAGGGCAACAGAGGAAAGTGATCAGTGACATAGAGTGTGATTAAGGAGAGTTATGTGGAGAGAAAACATTCTCTCAGGCTTTCACATAGATCAAACTGATCAAGCAATGCCTGTGACTCATCCACATGGCTGACACTGACAAAGGATGTATAAACTGTGGTACAGGAATTCAGGAGAAATCCTGAGGGGATTTGACTGACATTACCAGTTATAAAAGTTACATTTCTTGTTATGTAAGTTTTGCTTTATCTTGGTTTCAACCATCGAGCAGAAAAGTATGACAATGTAGTAGAAAAGTAAAGCCATATTAATATGCTGAGCTGTAAAAGGCTCAAGTCAACAAATTCTGACTTTGCTACTTTTACAGAAAACCTACTACTATTAGGGAGCAATATACCATATCAGAATAATTTGCTGAATTCATGCACCTACAGTATTTAAAGTGGAATGCCCTTCTCTGACAAAACTAACCACAAAAGGAGGATACAAATGAATGACTATTTTGTATCTGTATACTCAAAATACTTAGTATAGATATACGCCTGCATTCACTTAATTCAATAAATAGAGAGATTTGTACTAATAGTATCTGAGGACAGGATATCATGTCTGCATCGTGTACAATGAATAACCACTAAGACAACAATATGCAATGTATTAATTTTTGAAACTGTCCTACTAATCGCTTTTGAAACTGTCTCATTGCTCTTTTTTTCTCAATGAAATGATTTTTTAAAAAAGAAGATACAGAAGCCACTACAACCACCTTGTTTTTGATAAAGGGGTGAAACATGATTAATGGGAGAAAGTTAACCTCTTTTACAAATGGGTCCAGAGAAACGAGCTCTGTACATGCTGAAAACTAAAACTTGATCCTCTTCTATCACCATGCACTGAGCTAAATTTAAAAAATGATTAAAGATGTAAATATTAAAACAGAGACACTAAATCCCCTGGAAGAGAATATAGTAGGAACTCTTGAAGACATAAGTGTAATAAAATAGTTCATGAACAAAAATCAAATTGCATGGGTAATCCTTGAAAGAATTTACAACTGGGATCTCTTTATGAGAAGTTTTTGCACTTCAAAAGAAATTACCAACAAAGAGAAAAGACAACTGATAAATACGAAAAAAATCTAGACTAATAAACACTCAGAGAAAGGTCTACTTTCCAGAATTTATAAAGAACTAAACAATATTAAGGCCAAAAAATTAAAGACCCAATCCAGAAATGTGCCTCCAAGATGTTTGATACTCAGACAGATAGTGAGTTTAAGGTCAACTGCCTACGCTATAAAACAGTAATATCATTAAGGTTCTTCTCTGAAGAGTTAGCAACTTATGTTTGCAGATCAAAAATTAGTAATAAAGGTTGGGAAGACAGCCAAAATTTTGGCCCTAGCCTTCCAAGGTCAATTAAGACTCAGGATATATGAGAACTTGTACTGTAACATCACGTAACTCGATAGTGTCCCAAATTTTCTGATCAAGGTGATTATGGGGCCAGACAGGAAAGTTATCGCTGATGTAGAGTCACACGGAGAGAAAACATTCTCTCAGGCTGTCACAGAGAGCAAATTGGCCAAGCAATGGCTGTGACTCATCCATGTGGCTGACCCTGACAAAGGATCTACAATCTGAGGTACAAGGTCTCAGGATAAATCCTGAGTGGATTTGAGTGACCTTATCAGATCCAAAAGCTACAATTCTTGTTACATAGGTCTTGCTTTAACTTGGTCTTAACCATCCAGCAGAAAAGTATAAAAAGGAAGTACAAGAAGTAAAGCCATGTTGTTATGTTGAGATGTAGGGGACTCAGTTCAACAACTTCTGACATTGCCAGTCTGTGGAAGACCCAGTACTATTATGGACAACTGGATTATTTTGGAAAGTTTTGCTAAATTCAGACACCTATAATATTTAAATGATGGAACTCAACAAAATAAAGGGGATATAGATGAATGACCATTTTGTATCTGTGTATTCAAAATGTTTAGGATAGATATATAGCTACATTCTCTTTATTCAAGGAATAGAGGGATTTGTTCTAATAGTGTTTGTAAATAGGACATCACATCTGCATATTGTACAACAAATAACTACTAGGAAGGCAGTATGCAATGTGTTAATTATTGGAACTGTCCTAGCAATTCTATTTGAAACTGTCTTGTTGCAGTTTATTTCTCAATAAAATTATGCAAAAAAGAAATTTTATTTGGAAAATAAAATACATTGAAGTAGTGAAAAAAAGAAAAAAAATCACCATCACAAATAATATTCAAAACCCCCAAAATTGAACAAAAAAACACAATCTTAAGTGAGTTTAGGCAGGACGAGGCAACCTACCTAGAAAAAATCCAGAAACCAGCCCAGTTGGAGAAAACCAGGTGAATTGTCCCTCTCTCTACAACTTAATACACCACAGTAGGCTCAAAAAGAATCGCAGATCCAGTACCCAGTCTTGCGGAAGAACTTACTGAATTGGCCCATCTCTATAAATCCAGAGGTCCAGCAACCTGCCCAAGAACAATTCAAGTTTCTGTAAATGGCCTGGGAAGAATCCAACAACCCACAGTCAACCCAGCTAGAGTAATCCAGGTGACTGGCCCATTTCCCTAAATCACAAAATAACTTGTCAACCAGCCCAGGAAGAACCCAGAACACAGCAACTGTCCTAGCTGGAGTAATCCAGGTAAATGTCCCTAGTAATATATCAGGGATCCCAGCAACAGACCCAGAAAAATCCAGGAACTAAAAACAAACTGGTAATTTGTTGGAACCGAGGAGGTTGTCCCCTCTTCCTATGATATAGAACTAGAAAACAGTAGGAAACTATGTAAAATCAGGCAATCATCCAAGCTGCAGGTTTCCAGGTGACCAGCCACTGCCCCTACAGGTGGGACCTAGCAATCAACCCTGGAATACTCTAGGACCAGCCAGCAGCCTGATTGACTGAATCCAGGTGAATAGCATTTGCTCTGCATCAAGAGGAAGGGGAGAGGTGTTCAGGTAGCCCAGGAAGAGTGCAAAACCCGACACTGGCAGGGTTGGAGGAATCCATGTGAGTGGGCCCACTGCCTACATCTTGGGCCCTAGAAAACAGCCCTGGAAGAATGCAAAACAAGGCAACTACCTGAGCTGGAGGAACTCAGGTGACTGGCCTCAACATCTACATGGTACAACCCTGGAACTGGCTTGGAAAGCATCTAGTCTAGGCCACAGTAAACAGCTGGATTGGATGAATCTGAGCGAATAACCACTCCTTCTACAGCACAAAATCTTGCAACTGATCTGGGACATTCTAGGATGCACAACCTGCCAGGTTGGAGGCCCCCCAGCTCATCTGAGGAGAATCCAGAACTGTGCAGCAGACCTAAATGGAATGAAGGACCCAAGAACCCATTCTGCTGGAGGAACCCAGGTGACTTGCCTGTCTGTTTACTTCAAGGGAACCCACAACAGGCCTAGAAGAATCCAAGAATGAGCAATTGGTGATATCGGAGGAATCTAGGGGACTGGCTTCTCCCCTACATCTCAGGACAAAGCCACCATCCTGGGAAGACTCTAGGACTAGGCAACAGGTTATGTGGGAGAAATGCAGGTGACTTGCCCCTCATTCTACATTTCAAGACCAGGCAACCTACCCTGGAAGAATCCATGGCTCAGCAACTGACTAACAAAAGTCCAGAAAGGGCAACGAGCCCATTTGGAGGAATCCAAGTGACTATCCCCTCTCCCTACATGATAGGACCAAGCACCTGACTCAAGAAGAATCCAGGACCCAACAATTAAACTTGCTGTAAAACTCCATTTTGAGTTGCACTTCTCTCTATATTGTGAGGAATAACAACATGGCCCCAGAACAATCCAAGTTCACCAATAGACTTGTGAATAATCAAGGGCTCAGAAACCAAACAAGTATGAGGAATTTAAGAAACTAATCACTCCTCCTACATTCAGGAACCTAGCAATGGCCCAGAAAATTTCAGGAACAACTTCCAAGTTGGAGTAATCCAGCTGAGCAGTCCCTTCCCTTATATCACAGGACCTGGAAATGAACCAAGGAAGAATCTAAAACCCAGAAATCAGATTGACTGGAAGAATCTAGGTGTTTGACCTCTCATTTTGCATCACATGATCAGGCAGTCTTCCTGGGAAAAGCCCACAACCTGCCAACAAGCCTAGATGGATGAGTGTAGGTGACTGGCCCCTCCACATATCTCAGGACCCAGCAACAGGCCCATGAAGAATCCAGGACCAGGAAAGCAGCCAGGCTGAGGGAATCCAGATAACTAGACCTTCCCCTTATATTACAAGACCTAGCAATGGGAAAGAATCCAGGGCCTGGCAACTAGCCTGACAAGACTGAAGATCTGGCAACTGGTCAAATTGGATGAATCCTGGTGAATTACCCATCTCCTGACATCATGGGGGACCCACAACTGACCTGGGAAAAATCCAGGACCAAGCAACCAGCTTGGCTGGAGGAATCCAGGTTCTTGGTCCCTAACTATATCGGAGGAGCCAGCAAGGTGAGGGAAAATATCCACATCCCAGAAACTGGCCTGGTTAGAGGAATCCAGGTGACTGATACTTTGCCCCATACCATGAGGCCTAGAAATCAGCTCAGAATCCAGGTAAGTGGCTCCGCTCCCTACGCCATGTGTCTTGGAAATGGTTCCTGAGAGAATCTAGGATACTGCAAGTAGTCCAGCTGGAGCAATACAGGTATATAGACTCTTCCCCTACTTTGCAAGACACAGAAACCAGCCCAGAAGGAATCAGCACCCAGGAATTGGTCCAATGGGAGGAATCCAGGTGAGTGTCCCCAACCTATACATTTTGGGAGCCAACAATAATCCTGGGAAGAATCTAGCATCTGTGACCCAGCTTCATTGAAGCAACCACATACTCCTCCCTGGGAGCAAAAAGAAAGAGCAGAAAAGGAGCAGCAGCAGCTTAGGCAGCTAACTTCTCTTTCCTCCTTACATTGAAATGCAAATTACCTGCCCCAAGGCAGGTGTAGCATCCACACCCACAATAATCAATCACAAACTCCAGAGGCTGCCCCAAGACTGCATGAGGCTTTTGGGATACATCTACATAAAAATCATAACAGTAATCTATCAATTAGGGGTTTTATGCCTAGTCTATGTTTAAGTGAGATGGGGCATTGTGCTCAGTTTGGGAATAGGGTTGGGTCGTTAAGGGTTATTTTAATTGGTGTATTGTATGTGGCTATGGTAGGCTAGTAAGTATCCCATATCTGGGGACTGACCTATGCAAATGAAAATCCTTGGGAGAGCTCAGGGTTACTGGGATCTTAGAGGGTAATAAGGCTGGTAGAAGAGAGCGAGTCAAGAGTTTTGGAAAAGAAAGAGAGATGTGGAGTTTAGTTATGGCATCATGCCTCAATAGGAGTGTAGCTCAGGGGGGCATAATGAGGAATGAGTGTGCAAAAAGTATTGATCCTATTAAGCAGGGTATGACCCCATTGAGGGTGGTTGATGAGGTAGGCCCTCACTTCTGACCACAGTGATATTTGAAGGGAATGTTGGCCCTGGGTATAATGGGAAGTTTGACTAGGAGGCCCCCGTGTCTAAAGCAAATGAAACAGGATTATCTGCCACCTGGACAGCAACCCTAGGTTCCTCCAAGGTTAGCTGGACTTCCATGGGGGCTGGAGGCCCAGGGATCTTCAGTCTTCATCATCTCCCACAAGGCCCAGTAGGTCCATGAGCGCCGCTTGTCTACCTTGGTGGCAGACATTGCGCCCTTTTTGAGTGAGGGACAGTACACCTTCCAGTGGCCAGTTTGCTTGCACACATGGCCCTGGGGGAGGCCCCGGGTTTGGGCATTCTCATGCCCAATGACTCTTGTTTGCATTTGAAGCAGAGTCCATGGGGTAATTTGGCATTAGGCTTGGGAGTCTTTTTTTGTTGGGAGGGCCCAAGGGTGGCTGCCAGGAGCTAGTACCTCTTTTTTGTAAGAGCCAATTTATTTTCAGCCTCCTGTTCTTCCATCCCATTGTAGACCTTGAAGGCCAGGTTTAGGACCTCTCGTTGGGGGATTTTGGGGCAATCTTCAAGTCAGTTGAGCTTTATCATTATATCCACAGATGACTGGGAAATGAAATGGTTATTTCGAACTAGCTCCACCTCAGGGTTAGCTGAGTCTACCAGAGTGTAATTGGGTGAGGGCCTCCAAGAGGCGTACCATGAAGGTAGCTGGATTTTCATTTAGACCTTGGGTAATTTCTCTCAGTTTATGCCAGTTGACAGCCTTTTGTGGAGACTTTTTGAGCCCTGAAATCAAACAGCCAAGTATTTGGTTCCAGGCACGGACACCTGGCTCTTCTGGTTGGTAATTCCAATTTGGATCTTTTCTAGGGACTGCTTGGGCTTACGGGTGAGGAGGCTTGTTTCGTGCAGTGTACGTTGTCTGCATGTGCCTCCACGGTCAGCCAGACAGATTTCTTTTCCTCTGGGGTTAAGGTGTAGTATAGGATGACATAGATGTCATTCCACGCTAGTTGGTACACTTGAGTAAGATATTGATATTCCTTTGTGTAGGTGGTGGGGTCTGTGGTAAAGGAGACCAGACTTTTCTCCATCTCAGAAATGTCCGTCAGGGAACAGGGCTGGTAGACATTGACTAAACCCTCAACACCTGCCACCTGACACAAGGGAAAAAGCCCAGAGGTGGGGATTTGAGAATAAAGTTGTTTAGGGTGTGTGCAGGAGAATGGAGTAGACCAGGTGGGGGGAAGACAGAGGTAGTGAACTACAGGGGGAGTCAGACGAAGAGGGCGCAGTGATGGAGGGGGCAAGGAGAAGGGGCGGGGAGGTCTCAAGTTTCGGAGGAGAGGGAAGGGAAGGCGTAGGTGCTCCCTGGTATGGAGGAGGGAGGGGATCAGCAGGGGGCTGATGTGCGAGGAGACATGGGGGAGGGTCATCTGGGAGTTCAGGAAAAGGCGGCCCAGAGGGGAGATCTTTTAAGCTAAGAGCCTTAGGAATTTGGGCAAGAAGGAATTGCTAAGTGTTGCAAGCAAGACAGAGTTGGGCACAGCTACTAAGCGTGAAAATAGCCTGGTGACTTGTGGGACTTCGTACCATTTATTATTGGTCCGAATAATTAGCAAAACTTAGCAATTCCTTCTTGCCCAAATTCCTAAGGCTCTTAGCTTAGAAGATTTCCCCTCTGGGCCGCCTTTTCCTGAACTCCTAGATGACCCTAGCTACAGAAGTTAGCTAGGTCGTGGAGTATATTAAAGTCTAGAGTGCCATCTGGTGGCCAGACTGAGCCATTATCCAATTCGTATAGTGGTCAGACGCAGAGGAAAGCTAGGCGGTTCACTTTGAGGTCCGATAAGCTTAAGGGGCCTCTAAGGATAGACTTAAGACAGTCTAGGACAGAAGAATAGTTTTGAGAGGATATTGAAGAAGAATTCCCCATAGTGGTGAGAAGACAGTGTGGAGGGTTGGTGAGAGGAGAATGAAGGGGACTATCTTGTGTCGGGAGTCCCAAAAAGAGACATAGAGACAAAGGCCTCCAAGCGGGCTAAGTAAGGGGAAGGAGCAGCTGAGTGTGTAGACATGACTTCGTAGAGCAGGGCCAGGGCTGGCTATAAGCTGCGGGAGGAGACATCCAGACAGTAGAAATAGTAGTCCTCAGAGAGAGATCACAAAGAAATAAAGAACAAAAAAAACCAGAAGAGGATGTCATTGTTGGAGAATCCAGGAGGAATTCAGGGTCTGTGGAATTCACGTATGAGTCCGAGGAGTCACAGGGGAAAAAACTGGAAGCAGAGGCTAGAAGGTGATTTTGGGAAAAGTCAATGAGGAGAGGAAAGACTAATTCCGGGAGAAGAGACAGAGGAGGGAGAGACATGGAAGGAAAGAAGGATTTACAGGTTCGAATGAGGTGTCTGGATGTGGGTGTCAGCAATGGGCAGTGTGGAAAGCTGTGGTCCACAGGGACAGCAATTGCCCCAGTCGAGTGAGAACTTTCCGGGCTCTGCACCTAGGCGTCCCTCCCAAGTTTTCAGCACCAAATCAAGCGTCAATCCTGGGCCAAACCCATGCACTACCGGACCAGACACACTGACACGAGTAAAACATGTTTATTGAAGCACACACGGGGGCTGTATCATGGACCAAGAGAGCACTGGACAAGGGGTGGGGGCAGTAGACTGCATAGCATCTTTCAGGTAGGGTGATTGTGGGCTAGAACAGCCAGATCACAAGTGAACGTCATTTATCCTCCTTGTAGTTTAATTTTGTTGATGTCAGAAGGGAGTGAACAGAGACCTACGTGGGTCAAGGGGAAGTGAGCTGAGACCAGAGTACAGTGTGAGGCAGGGTTGTGATTGGGTTTGGTGTAGGTTATCTAGGAAATCAAGGGAGGGAAACTTTGAGTCCTGACCTATCAGTCCTCCATGTAGTTGCTTAGTTCACAGATATCAACATAGAAAGTTACTCAGAGTGAGAATTCTATTCATTAACTGCTTTTTTAAAAAACCTGATAGAAATACTTAGGACAATTGCCTAATCCACCTTGAATATATACATGTATGGTTTTGCCCTTACCTCGTTTCTTGTCTTTTCCCCTTTCTTTCGCTTTATGGTTTAATCCTTAAGTTCTGTTTCATTCCATTTAACTATGACTGTTATATCTTTCAGCTTTTATTTCTTTTTGAGTCCTTCATAGGTAAGTGGATGAAACTTGAGCCTTTACTCATAAGTGAAGTATACTAGATTCATATGTGTAAGTACCTATTTTCTCCGTAGTGTAAGAACTCAAAAGAAGAAATAAAATCTGACAAAGGGATGGTCCTTTATCTTCTATTTTATTTTACTTTACTTCTCTTTTTTTTTGATACAGAATCTCGCTACACAGCTCATACTCATAGTGATCGTCCTTTATCAGACTCCCCAGCACTGGAATTGCAAGTGTGCACCACCATGCCCAGTTGTGTGGTGGACACAGTTTGTGGTACCAGGACCAAGATAGAACTTGACTCCCTGTGCTTGCCAGGCAGGCACTTATACCACCAAACTTTCTGCCCAATCCATTTATTGTAACTTTTACTCGAGTAGTCTAAATAATTTCAAACAATACTGCTGGATGTTAGAAAGATATAGCCTGCAATCTTTACTGAAATTTGATGCAAGCTCCTCCCCTTTGTGTATTCTGTTGTTTTTCATCAACTGATCTGTGATCACAGAGATCTTGGTAACTGGTGTCTATTACTTCTTAGTTTTACTTCTTAGATGGCTGTTTAATTTGAAATAAATTACTCTTTACAAAGAGCTCCAGTGCATTTATGAGTACATTTAAATACTAACTGAAGTTTAGTTTTTATCAGAGTATTACATCTCTGGAAAATTACTTATTTATTTTTTTGTTTAACATAATTTTATCTTGAAAAGTAAAAGCAAAAGCAAGAACAAAAATCAGAAACAAAGAAGCAGGGAAGCATACAATATACATATGTTACACAGATTTTCAAATCAAGAATAGCTGATTAAAAGTGCATGAGATATTATCCATTTTTATCATCAAATCCATTGCGCAGATTAAGAGATGCAATAATGTAATATTGGATATGTGGTTGCATATTACTGCTTGCTTTCAAGAAAGCTGAAATATTTGTTCTTCTCTCTTTTGTAACTATTTGAAAAGTGCTTTAAACAGAGTACAGTAATAACTGATATGATATTAGACATGCTACACATTTGGAAGACCAAGATGACAGGCATTCAAGCATGGTTTTTGTATTACACATTGCTGTCCTCGATGAGTTGCTTAGATTGCAGATATCAGTATATAGAATTTGCCAAGGTGAAAATTCTACAAATTAATTGTTGTTTTGAAAAAACAGATGAAGATTTTAAATACAATCACCTCAGCCATCTTGGATATATATTTACATGTTTTTCCCCTACCTTTTTTCTTATTTTTTCTCCCTTCTCTCCTCTTCGTTGTTTAGTCCTTAAGTTCTGTTTCTTTCTGTTTTACTACACCTGTTATACCATTCAGGTTATATTTCTTCTTTCAGGTTCTTACACTAGGGAGACAACAGAACATTTACACATATGGGTCTGGTTTATTTCACTTGTGAGTATAGCCTCTAAGTGCATCCACTTACATATGAAGGCTTCAAGTTTATCTTATTTATTTTTTGGTGGTTTTATTGAAGGACAAATAAACATGTACACAGGACGTCTACTCATTTTCTTCACTGCATAGCCTGGCATTGGGATTGATGACTCAGATAGTTAGCTGGGCTGCTCTTTCCACGATGGTCTTACGGTTCTTAAAGGAGACATTGTGAGTAATTTCTGCACAGTAAGACTTATTGAACATCAGCAGCACCTCCAGCTCCTTAACATTGTGCTCCAGAAATTTCCAGAAGCCACTGGGCAGCAGTGTTTTGTCTTTTTGTTACTTTTATAGCCTATGTTGGGCATCAAAATCTGGCCCTTGATCCTCCTCTGCACCCTGTTGTCAATGCCTCTGGGTTTCTGCCAGTTGCACTTAACTTTGACATATCGGTCTGACTGATGCTAGATGAACTTCCTGGTCCTCTTTTTGATGTTCTTGGGCTTCATGAGGGGTCTGAGGGCTGCCATGGTGCCAAGTGGGAGATGGCTGCCACCTCCATGGGAAGCACCAAGGAAGAGTTACCTTTTTTATAGCTGAGTAATACTCCATTGTATAAAAATACCACATGTTTTTCATCCATTTGCTGGGTGATGGGCATTTTGCTTGCTTCCAAGATATGGCTAAGACAAACTGTGCTGCTATAAAAATGGGTGCAAATATATCATTGTCTTTTTTTAAAAATTTTTTAAATTTATTTATTTATTTGTGTGTGTGTGTGTGTGTGTGTATCCAGCTCAGCCCACCAGGGGGCGGGGCTGGCTGGCATGTGGTGCTGGGGGATTGAACCGTGGTCCCTGTGCTTTGCTAAGCTTGTTCAGAGTAGGTGCTTTAGACCACTGAGCCATCTCACCAGCCCCATTCTCCTGGTATTCTTTTTTTTTGGTGCAACCGGGGATTGAACTCAGGCCCTTGTGCTTGCCAGGGAAGCGCTTATTCTACTGAGCCATCTCCCTGGCCCTCTGTCATTGTCTTTTGATGTTTCCAGTACTTCTGTGAAAATACCCAGTAGGGGAATAGCTGGATTGAATGGAATTTCCGGTCCTAGATTTTTGATGAGTCTCAACACTGATTTCCATAGTGGTTGTACCAGTGGACATTTCCACCAGCAATGGAGAAGGCTTCCTTTGTTCCTGCAGCCTCTCCAGCATTTGTTGTTATGTGACTTCTTCATGATTGCTATTATTTCTTGTGTGAGATGGTGTTTCAATGTTGTTTTAATTTGCATTTTGTGAACAGCCAGTAACGTGAAGCATTTTCTCAGGTATTTATTTGTCTTAATATTTCTTCCTCTGAGAAGTGTGTATTCATCTCAGATGCCCATTTTTCAATTGGGTCTTTAAATTTTTAGTCCCTAATTGTTTTTTAGTTCATTATGCATTCTAGATACAAGACTTTTGTCTGAGTGATTATTGGTTTAGTTTTTTTTTCCCCAAATTTGCAGGTTGTCCTTTCACTCTGTTGGAAATTTCTTTTTATGTGAAGAAACTTCCCAATAAGATGAGGTCTCAGTTGTTGATTCTTTCAAGTATTTCCCTGTGAGTTTGATTTTTGTTCATGAAATATTTGCCTACATCTATATCTTTAAGATTTCCACCTACTTTATCTTACAGTACAGTTAGTGCTTCAGTTTTAATGTTTAGGTCTTTAATCCATTTTGACTTTAGCTTAGTGTATGGCAATTGACCCAGGTCTAATTTTAGTTTTTTCATGTACAGAACCAGGTTTTCCAGCACCATTTGTTAAAGAGGCTATCTTTCTTCTACTGAAATTTTTTGGCCCCTTTGTCAAAGATAAGATGGCTGAGTGTGTTTGTAGTTATATTTGCATCTTATTTTTGTTTCTTTGATCATTGGTTGTGTTATTTTTGTTGTTGCTGCTGTTGTTGTTTGGTTTTTTCCACTACAGTGATGATTTTTATCACAGTGCCTTTGTAGTATAATTTCTAGTCAGAGATCATAAGGCCTCTTGCCTTGCCTTTGTTACCCAGCATTGCCTTTGCTATTCTATGTCTTTGCTGGATCCAAATAACTTATAGCGGAGCTGGGGAGATACTTCAACAACATAAGTGGCTACTTACCTGGAAGGTACAAGGTCCTGTGTAAGATCGCTGTGCCAAAGAAACAATACAGGAATGATTTCTCTAGATCCATGAGGTATGTTGGTGATATTTTGAAAGGGATTGCACTAAATCTGTATCACAATTTTGGGAGTACTGCTGTTTTCACAATGTTGGTTCTTCCTATCCAACAACAAGAATATCTTTCCATTTTCTTAAATCCTCTTTTATCTCTTTTTTCAGAGCACTGCAATTTTCATTGTATAGATCTTTTACTTACTAAGATTAAATCCTAGGTATTTCTTTTTTTTCTGGTGCTATTGTAAATTGTATTGCTTCACTAATTTCTTTCTCAGTGTGTTTGTCAACTGTGTAAAAAATTGCTATTGATATTTGGGTACTGACTTTATTACCTGTTGTGCTACTGAATATGTTTGTTAATTCTAGTAGCTACTTGGTTGAGTTTTTTTGGTCTTTCAATTAGAGTATCATGTCATCTGCAAACAATGATAGTTTAACTGCTTTTTTGTTATAAATTTGACTTTATTTCTTTCCATAATTTTATTGAGAAAGAAATAGCAATGAGACAGTTTCAAACCAAATTGGTAGGACAGTTTCAATAATTAACACATTGCATACATTCTTCCTAGTGGTTAATTGCTGTACAAGATGTGGACATGATATCCTATTTACGAACACTATTAGAACAAATCCC
>NW_004524787.1:1303727-1309466 GCF_000260255.1 Octodon degus | reverse complement strand
TTTCAAACCAAATTGGTAGGACAGTTTCAATAATTAACACATTGCATACATTCTTCCTAGTGGTTAATTGCTGTACAAGATGTGGACTTGAGATCCTATTTGCAAACACCATTAGAACAAATCCCGCTATTCATTAAGAGAATGCAACTATATATCTATCCTAACCACTTTGAATACAGAGATACAAAATGGACATTCATCTGTATCCCTTTTTTTAATTAAGTTCCATTATTTGAATATTATAGGTGTGTCAACTCAGCAAAATATTCTGAAAGAGTCCAGTAGTCCATAATAGTATTGGGTCTTCCACTTGACTGGCAATGTCAGAAATTGTTGACCTGAGTCTCCTGCAGCTCAACATAACACCATGGCTTTACTTCTTCTATTTCAATTTTATACTTTTCTGCTGGATGGTTAAGACCAAGGTAAAGCAGGACTTATTCAACAATAGTTGCAGCTTTTTGGTCTGATAAGGTCAGTGAAATTCCCTCAGGATTTATCCTGAGATCCTGTACCTCAGATTGTAGAACCTTTGTCAGTGTCAGCCATGTGGATGAGTCATGGCCATTGCTTGGCAAGTGTGCTCTCTGTGAAACCCTGAGAGAATATTTTCTCTCCATGTGACTCTCCTTAGGCACACTCTACATCATCAATCAGTTTCCTCTTTGGCCCCATAATTGCCTTGATCAGAAATTTTGAGACACTACCGAGGTACATGATGTTACAGTACAAGTTCTCATATGTCCTGAGACTTAATTGACCTTGGAAGGCCAGGGCAAAATGTTGGCTTTCCTTGCAGCCCTCCTTTTCTCTAATTTTGGTCTGCAAACAGATTGTTAATCATCCAGAATACAAGCTTATAGTTCTTACTATACAACTTAGGCTGCTATGCTTAACCTCACTATCTGTCTGAATATCAAACACGTTAGGCATAACATGGAACAGGTATTTTTCATCAAGTATTGATATGTTAAAATTTAAATCCCTACAGAATATGATGAAAAGAATTAAAAATTAGAATATATTTTTAAAAATAGGCATAAAGAATTATATACTTCTTTTGTTTACACATAAGTCCAAAAATCTAACCATATACAAATTTGAAGCAGTAGAGTCCCACAGTATTCCTTTTCCTGTCTCTTGCCTTCATTCACCACCCCCTTCATTTTGAAAAATCATCTACCCAAGAGACAGCACAGCAGCAAATGTCATGTTACAACAAGCAGCCCATATTCACAAGACAAGAATGACTAGCATTCCAAGCATGAAACTACTATTAAAGATTACCATCTGCAGTGCAGTTGCTTATTTCACAGGTATCAGTATATATAGTCAGGGTGAGAATCTTTCCAATTAACTGCTAGACTCAAAAATCTTCTGGAGATTCTCAGGAACATTGCCTTGCCCATCTTCTACATATGACTGTATGGCTTGACATTGTCATGTTTACTAGCTCTTCTTCTTTCCCTCTCTGAATTAGTTAGTCCTTGAGATCCTGCTTTCCTTTTACTTGTATTATACCTTTCTATTTGTATTTCTCCCTTTGAGTTCTTATACTAGGGAAACTATACGATATTTACACATGTGTTTCTGGTTTATTTCACTTATGAATATATCTTCAAGTGGAATTCATTTCAATATAAAGGCTTCGATTTTATCATTCATAGTAGCTGAATAATACTCCATTGTGCAAAAATAGCACATCTTTTTCAACCATTCCTCTGATGATGGGCATCTTGGTTGTTTTCAAGATTTGGTATCACAAATTGTGCTGCTATGAACATAGGCACACATATATCCCTATGATATGATGCTTTCAGATCCCCGGGAAAATTACCAGTAGATGAATAGCTGGTTTAAATGGGATTTAGAGTCCATCTTTTCTAAGGAGAGTCCACACTGATTTCCATAATGGTTGCACCAGTCTACATTAACACCAGCAGTGGAAAAGGGTTCCTTTTTCCCCACAGCCTCTAAAGCATTTGGTGTTGGGTGATTTCTTTAGGAAAGTCATTCTTTCTGGGGTGAGATGATATCTCAAAGTTGTTTTAATTTGCATTTGACACACAGCCAGTGATGTGGAGCATTTTTTCACATATTTATTCTCTTCTTTAATTTCATCCTCTGAGAAGTGTATGTTCATCTCAGATGCCCATTTCTGGATTGGGTCTTTACATTTTGGGGCCCTAGTGTTTTTTAGTTCTTTATAAATTCTAGAGAGCAGACCTTTGTCTGAGTACTTATTTGTCATGATTTTTTCCAAATTTGTGGGTTGCCTATTCACTTTGTTGGTAATTTCTTTTGATGTGAAAATATTTCTTAGTAAGAGCAGGTCCAAGTTGTTAATTCTTTCAACTTTTTCCCATTGAATTTGATTTCTGTTCATGAAGTCTTTGCTCACCCCTATGTCTTCAAGAGTTCCTGCCACTTTCTCTTCCAGGAGATTTAGTGTCTCTGCTTTAATGTTTAGATCTTTAATCCATTTTGACTTTAGTTCAGTGCATGGCAATAGACCTGGGTCAAGTTTGAGTTTTTGGCATGTAGAGAGCTAGTTTTTCCAGCACCATTTGTTAAAGAGACTATCTTTCTGCCAGTGAGAATGTTTGGCCCTTTTGTCAAAGATAAGGTGGCTGAGTGTGTTCGGAGGGGCTTTAGCGTCTTCTAATCTATTCCATTAATCCTCAGGTCTATTTTGTTACCAGTACCATGCTGATTTTATCACAGGAGCCTTGTAGTATAATTTCAAGTTAGGAATTGTAATGCCTCCTGCCTTCTCCTTATTGCTCAGGATGGCCTTTGCTAGTCTAGGTCTTTTCTGGTTCCAGATAAATTTTAGGAATGATTTCTCTAGGTCTGTGATGTATGTCGGTGATAGTCTGATAGGGATTGCATTAAATCTGTACAACAATTTTGGGAGTATGGCCATCTTCACAATATTGTTTTTTCCTATGCTGGAGCATGGAATATCTTTCCATTTTCTGAAATCCTCAATGATCTCTTTTTTCAGAGTACTGTAATTTTCCTTGAAAAGATCTTTGACTTCTTTAGTTAGACTAACTCCAAGGTATTTCATTTTCCTCAGTGCTATTGTGGAAGGTATTGTTTCTATAATTTCCCTCTCCGTGTGTTTTTTTTTCTGTGTAGAGGAATGCTACTGACTTTGGGTATTGACTTTATAACCTGTTCTGCTACTGAATTTCTGTATTAATGCGAGTGGCTTCTTGGAGGAGTTTTTTGGTCTTCCAAGTAAAGTATCATGTCATCTGCAAATAAATATAATTTAACTTCTTCTTTACCTATTCTTAATCCTTTATTTCCTTCTCTTTTCTAATGGCTGTAGCTAATGTTTCCAGAACTATATTGAATAGGAGTGGTAATAGAGGAAATCCTCGTCTTGTACCAGATCTAAGAGTAAAAGATTTCAGTTTTTCCTCATTTAGAATTATGTTAGCCTTTGTGTTTTCATTAATGGATTTTACCAGATTGAAGTAGAGGCCATCTATTCCAATTCTTTGTAGGACTTTGAACATGAAAGAGTGTTGGACTTGTCAAATGCCTTTCTGCATCAATGGAGAATGATCATGTGGTTTTTACTTTTTGCTTTATTGATATAGTGTATTACATTTATAAATTTGTGAATATTGAAACATCTTTGCATCCCTGGGATGAATCCTACTTGGTCATGATGTATGATCTTCTTGATGATTTGCCGTATTCTATTTACTAGGGTTTTTTTCAGGATTTTGGCATCTATGTTTATGAGGGAGATCAGCCTGTAGTTCTCTTTCTTAGTTGTGTCTTTAACTTGTTTTGGTATCTGTATAATACTTTCCTCCAGGAATGATTTTTGGAAGATTGTTTCCTTTTCAATTTCATGGAATAGTTTGAGGTATATAGGGACTATATCTTCTGTAAATTTCTTGTAGAAATCAGCTGTGAATCCATCCAGACCTGGACTTTTCTTTGTCCTTAGGTTTTTAATTACATCTCGAATTTCATAGGCTGTTACTGGGCTATTGAGAGTGATTATATCTTGTCGATTCAGTTGTGGTAATTTGTTCCTTTCTAGGAATCTGTCCATTACTTTTGTGTCTTCTATTCTGTGAGTGTCAAGATTCGGAAAGTAGCTATTTATAGTTTTCTGAATTTGCACTGGGTCTGTGTTAATTACCCCCTTTTCATTCCTAATTGCTTGTATTTGAATTTTTTCTTACCTCTTTTTGATGAGGTTAGCTAGGGGCTTATGAATTTTATTTATTCTTGCAAAGAACCAGACTTTTGCTTTTTAATAGTTTGAAATGTTTTCTTCATCTCACTTGAATTAATTTCTGCTCTAATCTTTATGATTTCCTCCCAACTTTGGGCGCTGGGTTTGGTTTGCTCTTCCTCTTCTAGTTGTGGAAGGTGCAGCATTAGGGTTGTTATTTTTTCCCGTTCTGTTTTCCTAATGTGTGAGTTCACAGCTATGAATTTTCCTCAGAGAAGTGCTTTCATTGTATCTCATTATTTACGATAAGTTGTGCTTGAATTTTCTTTGAATTATTGTATTTCTTGTTTAATTTCATCTGTGACTCATTGGTTGCAGAGTAGGGTTTCATTTAATTTCCATGGATTGCAGGGTTTTTTTCTGGTTTCTTTTGTCATTTATTTCCAGTTTCATTGCTCTGTGGTCAAATAATGTGCATGAGATAATTTTTTTTTCTTACATATACTTAAGCATGACCTATGGACTAGTATGTGGTCTATTTTAGAAAATGAACCATGTGCAGCTGAGGAAAATATGTATACTGCTGTGTTTGAGCAGAACACTCTGTATATGTCCACCAAGTCCATTTCTTTCAAACTCTGGCTCAGTTCTGTTATTTCTTTGCTAAGTTTCCTGGTTGTCCTATTCTTTGGGGTTAAGGGGGTGTTAACTTCTCCTGTTAAGTTTGTGGTATTGGATATTAGATTTTTTCATGTCCATTAAGATTTGTTTTATATAGTTGTGTGCTCCCGTGTTTCGTGCATACATATTTATGAGTGTTACCTCTTCCGCTTGAAATTTTCCCCTAACCAGTACATAGTGGCCTTCTATATTTCACTTCATCATTGTTTGTTTGATGTTGAGACTGTCTGAGAATAAGATTGCTAAAACTCCTTTTTCAGAGGTGCTGGGGTATGTAGTATTGTGTTTCATCCTTTGACTTTCAACTTATGAATGTCTTTATGAGTTAAATGTGTTTCTTGTATACAGCATATTGTTGGATTTTGTTTCCTCATCCACTGTGCCAGTCTATTTCTCTTAATTGGTGAATTGAGTCCATTTATATTGATGGCTAGAATTGAGATGTATTGACTTTCGATTGACATGTTATTTACCTGTTTTTGTTTACTCCTTTTTCTCCTGTCCTTAATTGCTTGCCCTATTCAGTTGGTTGATTCTGATCTCATTCGTGGAGTTCTGATCGTTTTGGTCCCTCTCTAGATCATCTTTCAGTAGCCTGTGTAGGGTTGGCTTTGTCATCATGAAATTCTTTATCTGTTCTTTGTCATGAAAATATTTCACTTCTCCATCAAACTTGCAAGAAAGTTTTGTAGGTTAATGTAGTCTGGGCTGCAATTTGTTTTCATAGAGGACTTGAAGCACTCTGCTCCATGCCCTTTATGCCTTCATGGTTTGTGAAGAGAAGTCGGCCGTAATTCTGATGGGTTTTCCTTTGAATGTGATCTGCTTCTTTTCTCTAGCGGCTTTCAGTA
>NW_004524787.1:1299871-1303627 GCF_000260255.1 Octodon degus | reverse complement strand
CCTTCATGGTTTGTGAAGAGAAGTCGGCCGTAATTCTGATGGGTTTTCCTTTGAATGTGATCTGCTTCTTTTCTCTAGCGGCTTTCAGTATATTATTGTTGTGATGAATTTCTGGCATCTGGACTTTTATATGTCTTGATATGTTTTTAATTGGGTTGAGGTTACTTGGCATTTTGTAAGCCTCGGTTAACTGAATGTCATATTGTTACCACATATTTGGGAAGTTTTCTGCTATTACTTCTACTCATATTCTTTTAATGTCATTTGTATTGACTCCTTCTTTCTCATTGATGCTTATTAATCTCACATTGTTCATCTTTGCATCATTTGGCAGGTGATGCATTATTTTTTTCCTGCATCCTATTTGTTTTTAAGAGATCCTTTATAACCTTTTCACTAGATGTACCAGAGTCTTCAAGGTCTGAAACTCTGTCTTCACTTTCACTTAAATGGTTTTACAAGCTTGTGGTTGAGATTTTAATTTCCTCTCTATCTCTTTGACTCTGCTTCATGTCATCTATTTCTTTCCTGTATTGCTCATTCAAGGAACCTATCATTTTTTAAATTTCCTCTATTTTTTTATCAATGTCTTCTTTAAAAGCAGTTATAAATTCTTTTACTGCAGTGTTTTTTTCAGATTCGGTTTCCTCCCTATGTTTCTGTAGTTGATTCTTTACTTCAGATGGTATGAGTTCTGAGAATTCTTTTTTTATTTCAGAAAGGAATTCCGCTCTGAGTTCCTCTATAACTTTCTGCTTTTGCTTATTTACTATTGATGCTATTAATTCATACATTTGAGCTGAGCTGGTAGAAAATAATTCCGCTCTGAGTTCCTCTATGACTTTCTGCTGTTGCGTATTTACTATCAACGCTATTAATTCATACATTTGAGCTGAGCTAGTGTCCACTGCAGTTGTTCTGGGTGAGCATTGGGGTTCCTCCATTTGTTTCTGCATTTGTTTCTTTACTGCTGATGTTATTAATTCAGGGATTTCTTTTTTCATTTCTAATCTGAGTTCCTCTGTACCTTTCTGCAGCTCTTTATTTCAGAAGCCATTGATTCATTGCTTTCAGCTGTGTGATTCCCAATTTGTCCTTTGTTAGTGTCCTCTGCACTTGTTATGGGTGGACTTGAGTTCTCAGATTTCATTTTGCTCCTTCTCTTTGGCATTTTGTGTAGCACTGTCTTCTGACCTTTGTTGTAGATGATTTTTGCAGTTATAGCCTTGGCACCTAATGAAGTTCAGGTGCAGATCTATAAAGTTTGGATTTATCCAACTGTGCCTGGCTTGGATTTGGATGCTGTGCTCAGTTCATTCTTGCTGCTGTCCTTGGGGGTGAGCCTGCTGTGCCTCTCTGGCAAGATGTACTGCTCCTGCACTAGCTGGGAGGTTCTGTCCCCTACACTCTCTGCAGGGATCGCAGCTGCAGGGTTTCATCACAGGCCTGTATGCCAGGCCTTAGCTGAGCCTGGAAGGGAGCAGGTGGAGTAGGGGGGAGAGGCAGCTCTCCCTCACACTCACCAAGCCTGGACTAGGACTTAATCTGAGGTTTCCCGGAACGCGACAATAATTCCTTCTCTGTAGGTGATGTTTGGGGGTTATTATGGAGTGATGGCGGGCATCCCAAGAGGGTGAAAGAATGTGTCAGCTATGCTGCACATGGGCTGTGCCCAGTAGGTCATGCCAGCACAGTGTACCCGGAAGCTCTCCTACACACTCACTGGGCCTGGGCTAGGACTTGACTTGGGGGTTCCCGGAAGGCGGCAGAAATTCCTATTGGGCAGGCATGGTAGGGGAGGTGCTGCGGAGTGGTGGTGGGTTGTTCCAAGGGCGTGGTAGAGGATCTCACTCACGCTGCTCCTGTGCTGGGATCAGTAGGGTCCGCTGGTGCAGGTTAGCTGGAAGCTCTTCCAAACACTCACCAGGCCTGGGCTAGGACTGGGTCTGGGGGTTTCCGGAACGGGGTAGAAATTCCTACTTGGTGGACAGGGTAGGCGAGGTGATGCAGAGTGGTGGGGATCTTCCCAAAAAGGGTTGAAGTGGGTCTCACCCACCCTGTGCCTGTTCTGAGACCAGTAGGTCCCACCGGTGCAAGGTAGCCGGAAGTTCTCCCACACACTCACTGGGACTGGGTTAGCACTGGGTCTCAGTTTAACTTCTTTACCTACTCTTATTCCTTTTATTTCTCTATCTTTTCTAATGATTCTAATGATTCCAGAACTATATTGAATAATAGTGGTGATAGAGGACATCCTTTTCTTGTACCTCATTTGAAAGTAAAATATTTAAGTATTTTCCCATTTAGAATTATGTTAGCTATTGGATTATCATAGATGGCTTTTATCAGATTGAGGTAGAGGCCATGCATTCCAAGTTTCTATAAGGGATTTCATCATGAGTGAGTTTTGGACTTTATAAAAATCCTTTTCTGCATGAATTGAGATGATCATATGGTTTTTGGATGTGGCTGTATTGATATAGTGTTTTACACCCATAGATTTTCATATGTTAGACCTTCCTTGCATTTTTGGAGTGAATCCTACCTGGTCATCGTGTATAATCTTCTTGTTAATGTCTTTTATTCTATTTACTAGGATTTTATTGCAGATTCTTGGATCTATGTTCATGGGGGACATTAGCCTATAGTTCTCATTTTTGGTTGTATCTTTTTCTGGTTTTGGTATCTGTGTAATATTTGTGTCCAAGAATGAGTTTTGGAGGATTGCTTTCTTTTCAATTTCATTGGAGTGCTTTAGGCACACTGGGTTTATATTTTAGTGAATTTCTTGTAGAATTCAGGTGTGAATCCATCAGGACTTGGGAATTCCTTTTTCTGTAGGCGTTTTATTACATTTTCAATTTCATTGGCTGATAGTGGGTTATTCACATATGTTATATTTTCTTGATTCAGTTTTGTTAATTTGCACCTATGTAAGAATCTGTTTAATTCTTCCAAGTCTTTGATTCTGCAAGAGTAAAGATTTTCAGAGTAGGTATTGTTGATATTCTGAATTTCCACTGCATGTGTAGTAATTTCTCCCTTTCCTTCCTTATTGCTTGAATTTCAGTTTTTCCTTTTCCCTTTTTGATAAGGTTACCTTGGAGTTTATCCATTTTATTTGGTCGTTCAAAGAACCAGCTTTTTGATTCTTTAAATCTTTGTACTATTTTCTTTGTCTCAATTGTATCAATTTCTCTTCTAGTCTTTGTGATTTCCTCCTGTATTTTGTGTTTGAGTTTAGTTTGCTCTTCATGTTTTAGACTCTTGAGGTGCAACATTAGTGAATTTATTTTTCCCCTTCTGTTTTCCTAATGTGTCAGTTCACAGCTCTAAATTTTCCCCTAATAACTGCTTTCACTATATCCCATGAATTCTGATAAGTTGTGCTTGATTTTTTTTGGATTGCAGATATTGTTTTATTTCTTGTTTAATACTATCTGTAATCCATTGGTTGCACAGGCAGATATTATTTATTTTCCATGTGTCTTTCATCTTTTTGTGTGTATTTTTGGTCTTTTATTTCCAGTTTTATTGCACTGTGGTCATATAATATACATAGGATAATTTTTTGTTTTCTTGCATATAATTAAGCATGACCTATAGATAAGTATGTGGTCTATTTTAATTTTTTTAAATTTTTATGCTCATAAAAAGACTTTTATTTGATGACAAAGACCCTAGAGTATTTTAATCAGAGGAAGGCCACTACAAAAGCTGTGTTTTCTTTTTAATAACAAATGAAGATTCATAATG
>NW_004524787.1:1281903-1283263 GCF_000260255.1 Octodon degus | reverse complement strand
CTTCTGACCTTTGTTGTAGATCTTTGCTGTAGTTATAACCTTTGCACGTACTGAAGTTCAGGTGCAGCTCTACAAAGGTTGGACTTATCCAGCTGCGTCTGGCTTAGGTCTGACTGCTGTGCTCAGCTCCTTACCCCTGCTGCCCTTGAGGGTGAACATGTTGTGCCCCTGTGGAAAGATGTTCTGCTCCTGGACTAGCTGTTTGGATCTATCCTCTACACTCTCTGCATTGATTGCAACTGCAGGGTTACACCTCAGGCATGTATGCCAGGCCTCAGCTGTGCCTGGAGGGGCAAGGTGAAGTAGGGGAAAGAGGAAGCTCTCCCACACACTCACCGGACCTGGGCTAAGCCTGGGTCCAGGTGTTCCCAGAACACTGCAAAATTCCTACTCGGCAGGCGGTGTGGTTAGGTGCTGAGGATTGGTCGGGGCGCCCCAAGGTGGCGGGAGGGAGTCTAGCGCACTCTGCCCCTGGGCTGGGACTGGTCCTGCTGGCGCACTGTAGCAAAAAGCTCTCCACACACTCACTGGACCTGGGCTAGTACTGGGTCTGGAGGTTCCCGGAACTCGGCAGAAATTCCTACCTGGCGGGTGTTGGTGGGGAAGGTACTGCGGAGTGTTGGGGGCACCCGAGGGGGTGGGAGAGTGTCCGGCCCATGCTGCACCTGGGCTGGTACTGGTCCTGCCGGCGCAGGGTAGCAAGAAGCTCTCCACACACTCAATGGACCTGTTCTAGGACTGGGTCTGGGGGTTCCCGGAAGTCGGCAGAAATTCCTACTCAGCGGTTGTGGTGGGGAAGGTACAGCAGAGTGGTGGGGGATGGCCCGAGGGGGTGAGAGTGGGTCTGGCCCACGCTGTGCCTGGGCTGGGACAGGTCCCGCTGGCGCAGTGTAGCAGGAAGCTCTCCGCACATTCACCGGACCTGGGCTAGGACTGGGTCTCTGGATCAACTTTTTAAAAGGCTTCATCCTTCCAGTAGCTGTCACTGTAAAAGTGTGCATGGATGTTCATGTATTTATATGTCCTTCATTCTAAGGTGATTTATTAACATTGTACAAGCCAAACTTTGCTTAACAGCTTTTCTTTTAGCCAGGTGTGGTGGTGCACACCTGTAATCGCAACACTTGGGAGGCTGAGGCTAGAAGATTCTTGTGAGTTGGAGGCCAGACTGAGCCAAATAGTGAGTTCAAGGCATCCTGAACTACACTGTGGGACCCTGTCTCAAACCAAAAACAAAATAAAATGTCCTTTTTAAAAAATGTTGGGATGAAAAATACCTGTTCCTTATTATGCCGAAGATGTTTGAAATGCAGTGAGATAGTGAGGTTAAGCTTGATAGCCTAAATCGTTTGATAATAAC
>NW_004524787.1:1273238-1280883 GCF_000260255.1 Octodon degus | reverse complement strand
TTTTTTTTTTTAACAATATAACTTGAATTGTGATTCTGTTTATTGGCCTTTTTCTCCCTAGGAAAGCAAACCAAATCCTTTATTTTCTTACTGCTACCTATAGTTTATACCTTTGTCCCACTGCCATGTATATTTATCTTCTTGTAGAAAATGAGAATCACATCATGGGCTTAAGGTACTTGTGAGCTGGCTTTTGGGCAAAGGCACCCATAAAAAATCTGGGTGTCTGCAGTGAAGGCTGGAGTATGACTCAGTGGTACAGCATTCATGCCCAGTGCTCAGTTCCACTCCCCGCATCTCAGAGAAAATCCAAAGCAACAAGTAAAACCCATTGAGAGTAGGATGTCAGTTGATCTGTAGGTTCTGCTTGTCTCTCAGGCTACTGAGTAAAACCCACAGCCTTTCTTGTTGGAGGGTATCTGAGCTGGGTTCTTCTAGGAACAGCCTTGTGCCCTTGTGCACAGCCTCTCAAGAAATAACACAGTGCAGTCCTGTTAAGATTTTGGTATGCATATTCTCTTTCAGTTCTAGCTCATTCCTGGTATTTTCATGTTGTCCTCACCAATGAGTACATGGTCCTGGGCTAAAATAGCAGGAGAGGGGCTCTGTTTGTGGGGCAGTAGTTTCCTGGTCCATCCCCACAGGATTCACTTACTGGTGGCAGGCACAAAAGGCGGAGTGGGTCCTGCCTTCACTCAATCTGTTGGCCAGTGTGTGGACTCCAACATCCAGGAGAAAGGAAGCAGAGCTTACTGGGGCCACAGAAGCAGATGGCTCAGGCATGAGATGAAGGGGACTCTGTATGGGCCACCTTTCTGTAACATTAGTTATGATCTCCCTAGTGACCACTAGTGCAGTCCGGATCTGGCCACCTGTGGACAAGCTACCTCTGCCTAAGCCTGACCTGGAATGAGGGAGATGTAGAAGTTCCAACCACAGGAAGCCACAGCCAAGTACAGTGACCAGTGACAGCATCTTATCCTCAAACACAGCCTAGTTTTTCTTCCATTATGATTATGTGTGCAAATATGTGAGGCCTTTTCAAATTATAGAATGGAGAACAAGTGTTATCATTCACTTTTAGAGAATATTTCCCATAGGTTTCTCATGGATTTTATTCTGTATGAATTTCAATAAAATCATAGCTTTTCTGTTAAATCAAAAAACAAAACAAAACAAAAAAAAAAGAAAATCTCCAATAGAGTAAAGAGAAAACCCACAAAATGGGAAAAATTTTAGCCAACTGTCCCTGAAAAAAAGGCCTTCTATCTAAAACATATAAGGAATTTTTTTTAAATATCAAACACCTCAAATTCAAAGGTCCTAACAAAAGTGGGCATCTGAGATGAACACACAGTTCTCCAGGAAGAAATACACTGCCAAGTAAATATATGAAGAAATGTTCAACATTATTGGTCACTTGAGAAATGCAAATTAAAACAACACTTAGATTACATCTCACCCCAGAAAGAATGGCTAACATCAAGAAGTCAGCCAATAATAAATGCTGGAGAGGCTATGGAGAAAAAGCTCTTCTGCACTGGTTGTGGGAGTACAGGTTGGTACAAAAATCTATGGAAATCAGTGCAGAAATTTCTTCAAAAGCTAGGATTGGAGATCTTATGGAAGCCAGCTGCTCCCACCACCCTGGGTATTTTCCAAGAAGAACTGAAAACCTCATACCACAGCAATATATGTGCCCCCATGCTTGTAGTAGCACAGTTTTTCATAGCTAAATCCTATAAACAACACAGATGTCCGTTAACTGAAAAACTGACAAAGAAATGATATTTTCACACAATAGAGTATTATTCAGCTATAAAACAGAATAAACTTGAGTGTTTTATTGGTAAATGGATGTAACTAGAGAATATACTGTTAAGTGAAATAAATCAGACCCACATGTGCAAACATTACATTGTCTCTTTAGTGTGAGAACTTGAAAGAGAAAATGGAATCTGAAGGGTAGATCATGGGAAAAGAGAATGAATTCATTCAATGGAAAGAGTTACTGAATTGAGGAGGACAGGAGAGGGAGTAGGGGAAAAAGATTTATCTATGTACATAAGCAAGATGGTTTGGAAAACTGTACTGTGCATTTCTGCTGGTCAATGGAAAGAAGCATTTAATACTTTAATTTTCTTTGCCTCCTTTTCTCAATTGTTTGTACTTTTTCTCTTCTTGATTTCTTATACATTTCTTTCTCCTACATTTACATACATATACTGGAAAATATATCTATGTATTACGTCACTGGAAGATAACAATATGTATTACAACCAGTATTGTGAAATTTATGCTACTCTTTTAAGTGAAATTCTGTATCACTTGTAATATTTTTTTGTTTTAGCTCTAACTTATAATCTCTTTCTTTTCTCTTTTTAAATTTCATTTTCAGGAGTAAAAACAAAGGCAAAAATAACAGAAACAAAGACAAAAACGGAGTAACATATGACAATACATGCTATAGATTTTCAAAATAAGTATAGCTAACTTACAGTGGTTGACATATTATGTGTTTTTACCATCAAATCTGTTGCTCAGAATAACAGATACAGTTATGTAAGATTGGACATATGATTGAATATTACCTTTTGCTTTTAAAATTTTAAATTTTTGTTCTTGTGCCACTTCTAATGCCATATTATTATACTCTCTAAAATAAATTTTAAAAAATAGGGGGCCTGCCTCTTAGCTCAGTTCTTTAAGTGGCTGCTTCAACCAAGGAGTCAGGTTCAGGTTGCTGAGGTTTGATCCCGACAACTCAAGCCAGCCAAACCTGCCCTGAAGGCATTTGGAGAAAAAAAAAACACACATAAAACTTCAATCCATTTTGATTTTCGTTTAGTATATGGTGAGCTATATGGGTCTAGACTCAATCTTCTGCATGTGACCATCCATTTTTCCCAACACCATTTATCAAAGAGGCTATCTTTAGCCAGGTGTGGTGGTGAATGCCTGTAATCCCAGCACTCAAGAGACAGTGTACAATCTTTTGGTGATTTTTCACATTATGTTTGACAGTATCTTGTTAAGGATACTTGCATCATTAGAGAAAGTGGCCTATAATTCTCTTTTTGCTTTTCATTGTCTAGTTTGGAGGTCAAGGTAATGCTATCCTCCAAGAATAATTTTGGAAGTACTCCTTCCTCTCCATTTCATTAAAGAGTTTGAAGAATATTGGTTTTTGATCCGCTGTAAAGTTATTGTAGAACTCAGCTACCAGCATACAACAGCATCAGCATTCCATAAGAGAAATAGAAGCACAGGAAGAATGGGAACAAAGCAAGACAAAACCCAGCAAGACAAACATTAAATCCCATAGATCCATGTCCAGAATGCAGGGCAAAAGGTGGCAAGATGCAAGCTCCAAAGGGCTTGGACAGAGCAGGCTCCCACTCACTTCTGGCAGCCTTCCTCAGCAGTTCTACATTGTTGGCTTTTCCAATTTACTGGTTCACCAGCCTACATTAAACTTCATGCTCACAGCTTCACATACTGTCCTCAGATGTACACTGCTTGTCATCCCAGGCTTTCTTCTGACATCTGGATGGAAGCCCCCTGATCCTACACTCTTCCATATTGCATGCCACAATCTTCTTGTACAAAGCCATAACATTATCATCATCAAATGGTAGACAGCCACACATAAGAACATATAAGAGTATACCCATGCTCCAAATGTCAGCCTCTGATCCAAGATATGATTTGCCTTGTGTTAACTCAGGTGCTGCATAAGTGAGACTCCCACAGCACGTCTGTAGAAGGTAATCCTTATTACACTTAGGCTTTGCACAGAGACCAAAGTTAATATCTTTACTTTATGATGTTCATCAAATAAGAAATTCTCTGGTTTGAGGTCCCTGTGAGCTTAACCTTGGCTGTGCATGTAAGCAACTCCAGCTACCATTTGGCAGAAGACAACCCGAGTCTCCTCCTCCGATATGTGATTCTGGGAAATTATGTAGTCAAACAGCTCTCCTCCAGGACAGTACTCAAGATCTATGGATATTTTGTTGGTTGTTTCTAGCATGTGGTAGAGTTCACATATATGCTAGTGTCTCTGATTCTTCAAGGCATCAATATTTGTTTTGACCTGAGGCAAGTCACTCCCTAGTGCATTTTTATTCATGATTTTTATAGCCACCATTTCTCCAGTGAGGATATGGCAGGCAAGTTTGACCTTTGCAAAGCCACCTGTCCTGATACTTTCATATAATTCATAGTATTTGAGAAGCTTATCATAATCTTTCATAGTTCACCTGGAAGTTTATTGAAAACCACAGAAAGAAGCTGCAAGGTGGAGGGCTAGACTGGGTGAGATTGTCAAAAGGACAGAGGAGCCAGCAAGCCCGCTCAGCAGAGCAACTGACATGAAAATCTCCTACTTGCAACCTTTCCAAATCCAGAACTTGCCACTTCCCTGTAATCTCTTTAAAAAACAAAAATTAAAAAAAATTACTGAGTTCACTGTGATATTTTAGTACATTCAAACTCTATGCACTCTTGACATCAAACCTTTATTTATTTTCCTTTCCCTTGCCAACTTCTTTTGTTCACTATGCTATGTCCAGCTTACTTTTGTTACTGGCTTCCACAAGTTTGAGAGATGTTTCAGTATTTGTCTCCCTATGTTTGTAGCGTAATGTACTGTAGCCCTATTGCATTTGATGCATAGAACAGGATTTCATGAGAAAAATATATTTTCCAGCATGCATTTATCTTTGCATGTGCTGTTAGAAACTGCGTACCTATCTCACCTTGTATAAATAGTACTGTGGTAAATATTGACCTTGAAGGAATGCCTGGAATGTTGATTTCATTTCTCCTAAAAATATATGCAGAAATTAGATAACTAGACTTTGTCAAAAGTATATTTTCCAGTTTTGCTAGCAATTTGCAAACTGTTTTCTATAATGACTGTACTAGCTTGTGTTCCTAAGAACGGTGTTACCTCTTTTATATCCCTGTCAGAGCTTACCATTTTATTTCTGGATAATAGCCATTCTGTGGGGTGAAATAATATTTCCTTGTGGCATTCATTTACATTTTTCTGAAGTTAGTAATATGCATAATATTTATATATCATCTTCTGAGAAGTGTCTGTCAGATTATTTTCCAGCATCTTATTCAGATGATTTTAAAGGATTGTTGGATAACTTACAGATTTTTCATATTATGCATTTTGTATGGAGATTTTGTACAAATTTTTCCCATTACAAGCTAGCTCCTTATTCTGTTAGTAGCTTCCTTTTCTGTAAAGAAGATTTTTGGTTCAATATGATGAAACTTAAGAACATTTTGGTCTAGTTTTCTGTGGTTTGTGGGAGTATAACCAAAATATCATTGCCTAGATTAATGTCTTAAGGTGTTTGCTCCATATTTTCTCCAAACAATGTCATAATTTCATAATTTCAGGTCTGAAATTTAAATATTTGATCTGTTTCGAATTAATTTTTTTGTTGTGCCGAATGGGAGATAGAGGTCAATTCTAGCCTTCTGCGTATGGGTATCCAGTATAGTTTAGCACCTTTTACTGTCCTATATCCATTGTGTGTTTGTGGTGTTTTTCTGGGAAGTCAGTTGGCTTTAGAGAAAATGGTGTGATTTTTTAAAGATTTTTACAGATACAAAATGGTCGTTCATTTGTATACCATTTTTTTTGTTCAGTTTTGGCAGAGAAGAGTATATTCCATTGTCATTTAAATATTGTAGGTGCTTGGATTCCAATATAGTCCAGTAGTCCATAATAGTAGTGAGTTTTCCATAGGACTGGCAATATCCGGAAATGGTCCTTTATTTATATCTCTCTTTTCTCTTTAGTTTTGTCAGAGATTGGTTTTCCATTGCCATTTAAATATTGTAGGTGCATGATTTCAGCAAAATAATCTAATATAGTTCAGTAGTCCATAATAGTAATGGGTTATCAATATGTCCATTATTTTCCTTTTTTTGGTTCATTTGTGTTCACGATAGTGACATGCTGTTTTCATTACTATGGCTCTTTAGCATGTCTTGAAATTAGGTACTATGTTGTGATAACTCCAGTTTTGTTTTCTGTTCACACAATATCACACAATATATTATAGAGACAAATTTACCTCTTATTTGTTACCTGGAAGTTTCTTATTTGTTTTAACTTTTCTGACTGTCTCTCAGAGATTCTTCAGAATAGTGTGAAATAATGATGTGAGAGCAGTCATACTTATCTATTTTATTTTGTTTGAACTTAGGTAAATATTTTCATTTGTTCAACATTAAATATAGTCTTCTCTATAAATAACATTTTTAATTGAAGAAATCTATTTTTTCTCCGAGTTTTTGAGAAACTTTTTAAAGACAACGTGGCAGATATATATTTTTAATGCTTACTTTATCTGTCCCAGGTGACATGGACATATGGTATTTATTCTTCATTCTTGTAAATCTATTGGCTTATTTTTGTGTGATAAACTGAACCTGATAAATTATATTTGGTCATGATGATTTCTGTATGTGTCACTATAATCGTATGCTATGCTTTTTTGAGTGTTTGTGCCTATAGTCATAAGAGATACTGAAGTATCATTTTCTTTTCAAATATTATGTTGTTGTTTGGGATAATCAATGTCATAGTAGTCTCATAGAATTCGATTGGACCTGATGACTATCCCAGTTTTCATGCAGATTTCTTCCAGAGGATTTATTTTTCTCAGCATCAATTTAATCTAGTAAGTATGTGAGATAGTTACATTAATGGGATCATTGAGAAAAAGCTGGAATGTATGATTGGTAAGGACCAAGAAAAACACTGTTGACTAAGTCATTGGTTAATAAGATACTTTGAAAATTTTCACTCCTTGTGTCACTTTTAGACAAAGCTAAAATTTTTATATTTTTCCCATATTTATTGATAAACAAATAGCAATGAGACAGTTTGCAATCAAACTGGTAGGACAGTTTCACTAATTAAAACATTGCATACCTTCTCCCTAGTGGTTAATTGCTGTACAAGATGCGGACATGATATCCTAACACCATTAGAACAAATCACTCTATGGATTAAGAGAATGTAACTATATATTTTCCTAACTACTTTGAATACACAGATACAAAATGGACATTCATGTGTATACCCATTTTTGTTAAGTTCTGTTATTTGAATATTATAGGTGTGTAAACTCAGCAAAATAATCTAAAATAGTCCAGTAGCCCATAATAGTATTGGTTCTTCCACTTGACTGGCAGTGTAAGAAATTGTTGACCTGAGTCCCGTACAGCTCAACATAACAACATGGCTTTACTTCTTATATTTCGTTTTTATACTTTTCTGCTGGATGGTTAAGACCAAGGTAAAGCAGGACCTATGCAACAGGAGTTGTAGCTCTTGGTTCTGAGAAGGTCAGTGAAATCCCCTCAGGATTTTTCCTGAGATCTTGTACCTCAGATTGTAGAACCTTTGTCAGTGTCAGCCATGTGGATGAGTCACAGCCATTGCTTGGCCAAAGTGCTCACTGTGAAAGCTTGAGAGAATGTTTTCTCTCAATATGACTCTCCTTAGGCACACTCTACATCATCAATCTCTTTCCTCTTTGGCCCCATAATCTCCTTGATCAGAAAATTTGGGACACTACTGAGTTACATGACATTACAGTACAAGTTCTCA
>NW_004524787.1:1272279-1272976 GCF_000260255.1 Octodon degus | reverse complement strand
CTAAAAAACATTTAAAAATTAGAATATATTTTAAAAATAGGCATAAAGAATTATATACTTCTTATGTTTGCACGTAAGTCCAAAAAATTCACCATATACAACCTTGAAGCATGACAGTCCCACAATATTCCTTTTCCTGTCTCTTGCTTTCATTTACCACCCCCTAATATTTGAACAACCATCTACCTGAGAGACATCATAGCAGCAACTGGCACGTCATGACAAGCAGCACATATTCAGAAGACCAGAATGACAGGCACTCCAAGCATGAAACTACTATTACAAATTATCATCTGCAGTGCAGTAACTTAGTTCACAGGTATCAGTGTATATACTTAGTCAGGGTGAGGATTTTTCCATTCAAGTGCTAGACTAAAAAATCGTCTGAAGATTCTCAGGATGATTGCCTTGCCCATCTTCTACATATAACTGTATGACTTGACTTATTCATGTTTCCTAGTTGTTCTCCTTTCCCGCTCTTGTTTAGTTAGTCCTTGAGATCCTCTTTCCTTTTACTTGTATAATAACTTACTATGTGTATTTCTTCTTTTGAGTTCTTATACTAGGGAAACTATATGATATTTACACATGTGAGTATAGGTTATTTCACTTATGAGTATATGTTCAAGTGGCATCCACTTCAATATAGAAGCTTTGAGTTAATCATTCTTAATAGCTGAATAATATTCCATTGTGT
>NW_004524787.1:1270505-1271849 GCF_000260255.1 Octodon degus | reverse complement strand
CTTTATAAATTCTAGAGAGCAGACCTTTGTCTGAGTACTTATTTGTCATGATTTTTTCCAAATTTGTGGGTTGCCTTTTCACTTTGTTGATAATTTCTTTAGACACGAAATATCTTCTGAGTGAGAGCAGGTCTCAGTTGTTAATTCTCTCAACTGTTTTCACTGCGATTTGATTTCTGTTCATGATCTCTTTGCCTACCCCTGTGTCTTCAAGTGTTCCTCCCACTTTCTCTTCCAGGAGAGTTAGTGTCTCTGCTTTAATGTTTAGATCTTTAATCCATTTTGACTTTAGTTTAGTGCATGGTGATAGACCTGGTCAAGTTTGAGTTTTCAGCATTTAGAGAGCCAATTTTTCCAGCACCATTTGTTAAACAGGCTGTCTTTCTTCCAGTGAGTATGTTTGGCCCCTTTGGCAAAGGTAAGGTGGCTGAATGTGTTTGTAGGGCCTTCAGCATCTTCTAATCTTTTTCATTGATCCTCAGGTCTATTTTTTTGCCAGTAACATGCTGATTTTATCACAGTAGCCTTCTAGTGTAATTTCAAGTCAGGAATTGTAATGCCTCCTGCCTTGTTTATATTGCCCAGAATTGTGCTTGCTATTCTAGGTCATTTCTGGTTCCTGATAAATTTTAGGAATGATGTCTCTATGTCTGTGAGGTATGTCGGTGATAGTCTGATAGGGATTGCATTAAATCTGTAGAGCAATTTAGGGAGTATGGCTCTCTGCACAATGCTGTTTCTTCCTATCCAGGAACATGGAATATCTTTCCATTTTCTGAAATCCTCTACGATTTCTTTTTTCAGAGTACTGTAATTTTCCTTGAAAAGATCTTTGACTTCTTTAGTAAGATTAATTCCAAGGTATTTTATTTTCCTCGGTGCTATTGTAAAAGGTATTTTCTTCTATAATTTCCTTCTCAGTGTGTTTCATGTCTGTGTAGAGGAATGCTATTGATTTTGGGTATTGATTTAATAACCTGCTATGCTACTGAATTTCTGTGTTAATTCTAGTAGCTTCTTGATGGAATTTTTTTCTGTCTTCAAAGTAAAGTATCATGTTATCTGCAAAAAAAGATAATTTAACATTTTCTATCACTATTCTTATTCTTCCTATTTCTCTCTCTTCTGTAATGGCTGTAGGTAATGATTCCAGAACTATATTGAATAGAAGTGGTGATAGAGGACATCCTTGTAGTGTACCAGGTCTAATAGTAAAAGATTTCAGTTTTCCCCATTTAGGATTATTTTTTTTCTTTTCAAAGTTTTATTGATAAACATATAGCAATGAGACAGTTTCAAATCAAATCGAAAGTACAGTTTCAACAAATAATACACTGCAAATAT
>NW_004524787.1:1239021-1251679 GCF_000260255.1 Octodon degus | reverse complement strand
TCATGTGGTTTTTATTTTTCGCTCTATTGATATAGTGCATTACATTTATAGATTTTCGAATATTGAACCATCCTTGTATCCCTGGGATGATTCCTACCTGGTCATGTTGCATGATCTTCTTGCTGATTTGCTGTACTCTATTTGCTAGGACTTTATTGAGGATTTTGCCGTCTATGTTCATGAGGGAGTTCGTCATGTAGTTTTCTTTCTTAGTAGCGTCTTTCCTGGGTTTTTGTATCAGTATAATACTTGCCTCCGGGAAAGATTTTGTGGGATTGCTTCCTTTTCAATTTCATTGAACAATTTGAGGAGAGTAGGGACCACATATTCTGTAAATATCTTGTAGAATTCAGCTGTGAATCCATCCAGACCTGGACTTTTGTTTGCCGGTAGTTTTTTAATGACATCTAGTATTTCATTGGCTGTTATTGGGCTATTGAGAGTACTTATATCTTGTCGATTCCATTGTGGTAGTTTGTACCTTTCTAGGAATCTGTCCATTTCTTCTGTGTCTTCTATTCTGTGAGAGTAAAGATTCTCAAAGTAGCTATGGATAATCTCATGAATTTCAACTGAGTCTGTGGTAATTACACACTTTTCATTCCTTATTGCTTGTATTTGAATTTTTTCTTTCCTCTTTTTTATGAGGTTAGCAAGGGGCTTATCAATTTTATTTGATCTTTCAAAAAACTTGCTTTTTGCTTTTTTAATTCTTTGAATTGTTTTCTTTGTCTCAATTGAGTTAATTTGTGCTCTAATATTTATGATTTCTTCCCATCTTTGGGCTCTGGGTTTTTTTGCTCTTCCTTTTCTCATTGTTGAAGTTGAAGTATTAGGGTACTTATTTGTTCCCTTTCTGTTTTCCTAATGTATGAGTTCACAGCTATGAATTTCCCTCTGATAACTGCTTTCATTGTATCACATAAATTACGAAGGTTGTGCTTGAATTTTCACTGAATTGTAGGTATTGTTGAATTTCTTGTTTGATTTCATCTATGACACATTCCTTGCTGAGTTGGGTGTCATTTAATTTCCATGCATTTAAGTTTTTTTTCTGCTTTTGTTGGCCGTTTATTTCCAGTTTCATTGCCCTGTGGTCAGATAATGTGCATGGGATAATTTCTGTTTTTTTACGTATACTTAAGAAAACCTATGGAACAGTATGTGGTCTATTTTAGAAAATGACCCATGTGAAGCTGAGAAAAATGTGTATTTAGCTGTGTTTGGTTGGAACACTCTGTGTATGTCCACCAAGTCCATTTGTTTCAAGCTCTGCTTCAGTTCTGTTATATCTTCGCTAAGTTTTTGTCTGGTTGACCTATCTTTTGGAGATAAGGGTGTGTTAAGTTCTCCTGTTAATATTGTGATTCTAGATATTAGATTTTTCATGTCCATTAGGATTTGCTTTATATAGTTGGATGCTCCCATTTTTGATGCATACATATTTATGAGTGTTACCTCTTCCTCTTGAATTTTTCCCTTATCCAGTATATAGTGGCCTTCTTTATTTCGCTTGATCATTGTTGGTTTGAAGTTGAGACTGTGTGAGAATTGGATTGCTACCCTGCTTTTTTCTGAGGTGCTGGGACATGTAGTATTGTGTTCCATCTTTGACTTTCAGTCTATGAATGTCTTTATGAGTTAAATGCATTCCTGTATACAGTATATTGTTGGATTTTGTTTTCCAATCCACTCTGCCAGTCTATTTCTCTTAATTGGTGAATTGAGTCCATTTACAATGCTGCTTAGAATTTAGATGTATTGACTTATGGTTGACATGCTATTTACCTGTTGTCGTTTACTCCTTTTTCTCCTGTGTTTAATTGCTTGCCCTATTTAGTTGGTTGCTTCTGATCTCATTCATGGAGTTTTGATGATTTTGTTCCCTCTGTAGAACATCTTTCAGTAGCTTGTGTAAGGTTGGCTTTGTCATCGTGAAATTCTTTAGCTGTTCTTTGTCATGGAAGTATTTCACTTCTCCATCAAACTTGAGAGTTTTGCCGGGTATTGTAGTCTGGCCTGGAATTTGTTTTCATAGAGGACCTGAAGTACTCTGCTCCATGCTCTTTTTGCCTGCGTGTTTTTTGAAGGGAAGTTGGCAGTAATTCTGATGGGTTTTCCTTTGAGCGTGATCTGCTTCTTTTCTCTAGCGGCTTTCAGTAGATTATTCTTGTGCTGAATTTCTGGGATCTTGACTGTTATATGGTTCCCTGTGTTTTTCATTGGATTGAGGTTACTTGGCGTTCTGTATGCTTCAGTTACCTGAATGTCAGATTGTTTCCTCATATTTGAGAAGTTTTCTGCTATTACTTCTGCCCATATTTTTTTAGTGTCATTTGTATTGACTCCTTCTTTCTCACTGATGCCTATTAATCTCACGTTGTTCATCTCTGTATCATCTTGCAGGTTATGGATTATTCTTTCATGTATCCTTGTTGTTTTTAAGAAATCCTTTCTTACATTTTCGCTAGCTGTGCCAGCATCTTCAAGATATGAAACTCTGTCTTCACTTTCATTTAAATGGTTTTGCAAGTTTGTGTTTGAGATTTTAATTTCCTCTTTATCTGTTTGACTCTGCTTCATGCGATCTATTTCTTTCCTGTATTGCTCATTCAAGGATTCCATCATTTTTTAAATCTCCTCTATTTTTTTATCAATGTCTTCTTTAGAAGCAGTTATAAATTCTTTTACTGCAGTTTTTTTTTCAGATTGGTTTTCCTCCCTATGTTTCTGCAGTTGCTTCTTTACTTCAGATGCTATGCGTTCTGACAATTCTTTTTTTTTATTTTAGAAAATAATTGCACTCTGCGTTCCTCTATGACTTCCTGCTGTTGCTTACTTACTATCGACCTTATTAATTAATGCATTTGAGCTGAGCTAGTGTCCTCTGTATTTGTTCTGGATGGTCATTGTTTCTTCTATATGTTTCTGCATTTGATTCTTTACTGCAGAAGCTATTAATTCAGGGATTTCTTTTTTATTTCCAAATCTGAGGTCTTTTACAACTTTCTGCAGCTGTTTTATTTCAGAAGCTGTTGATTCATTGCTTTCAGCTGTGTGATTTCCAATTTGTTCTGTGTTAGTGTCCTCTGCATTTGTTACAGGTGGGCTTGGGTTCTGAGGTTGCATTTTGTTCCTTCTCTGCATTTTGTGTAGTACTGTGTTCTGAATTATGTTGTAGGTCTTCATTGTAGTTGTAACCTTAGCATGTACTGAAGTTCACGTGCAGGTCTACCAAGGTTGGATTTATGCAGCTGTGCCTGGCTTGGGTCTGGCTGCTGTGCTCAGCTCCTTCCAGCTGCTGCCCTTGAGGGTGAATCTGTTGTGCCCCTCTGCTAAGATTTGAAGTGTTGGGGGGTGTCCCAAGGTGGTGGAAGAGGGTCTCGCCCACGCTGCATCTGGGCTAGGACCAGTAGTTGGTCCTGCTGGTGCAGAGTAGCGAGAAGCTCTCCCACACACTCACCGGGTCTGGGCTAGGACTGGTTCTGGGGCTTCCCGGAAAGAGGCAGAAATTCCTACTTGGTGGGCGCTGTGGGGGAGGTGCTGCTGTGTTGTGGGGCCATCTCAAGAGAGTGGAAGAGGGTCTCACCCACGCTGCGCTTGGACAGGGACCCGTAATTTGTCCCCCCAGTGCAGGGTACCTGGAAGCTCTCCCACACCTTCCCAGGGGATTTTTGACTTGCTTCTTTCATATGTTTTGGATTTTACCTGTGATTGAGTCCAGCCCAGGACTTCTGTTCTTGTTGGAAGTTTGCAAATCATCAGTGTATTCTGTTTTATTTAAAGTTTATGCATACTTTAAATTTTCTTGAGTAGTTTTCAGGTTAGTGAACTTCTAGAAAATTTTTCATTGTATTTAAGTTTTGTACATTGTGGCACATAGATATTCATACAATTGTTTCCTAGTTGTAATTTTCTTTTTTGAAAAGTCCCTGGTGATATCCTCTTGTTCACACTAGATTTTTCCCTTTCCTTTGTTTTTATTGTGTTGATTAATAAAAAGAAAAGGTTCAAAATGCTTTTATTCTACACAAGTAACCAACTTTGGCTTGCATTTTGTTATTTATTATTTTTCCATCCTCTGTTATATTTATATCCTACTCAATGTTTGTTATTCTCTTCCTTTTATTTCATTTGGGCTCTAGCTTTTCTTTCTCTTATTTCCTCTGCTGAGAGGTTAGGTTGTTGCTTTGTGATCTTTGATATATGAGAAGAGCTACACAGATTCGTGTAAACATACATCGAACTAATGCTGGATTTTTATCTTCACTAATCTTCATTTAACATATTACCTATTATTTTTCTCTTAGACTCAGTTTTTTTTTTCCTTTAGTAATGAATGCTCCAAATTTCTATCTTCTACAAATGTTTAATTTAATTCTACTTTTGTCAAAGAACATACTTTTATATTTTATTCTATACATTTAGAGACTTTTATGTGGTTTGGGTTATATTGTGCTTTCCAAAAATTTTTACCAAGTGCTGTTGAAATGAGGATATATTCTGCATATGTTAGGTGATGCGCTCAACTGATGTCTGTCTAATTGTCTTAGAGTGTTATATATGTCTTCTCTATCCTTGGAAATCTTCTGTTTAGTTGCTCTATTTTTTATGTTAACTTGAATTTTGAAATTTCTAATTACCCTTTTATAAGTTTCTTTCTGTCTCTCAATTTTGTTAAATTGAACAGGTATTTTGAGACAACTTTTTACACTGTGTGTTTATTACTTTTATGTTTTCCTGACTGGTTGATATTTTATTAGTCACAAAATGTGCTTATTCACAACTGGTGACATTTTAAGTGCTATTTTGTATTTTATCTGGTCTTAGTTTAGCTACTTATCTTTCTTATGTTTACTGCTTTTACTATGTAATTGTCCAATATTTTACTTCATTTTCTTTGTCTTTATTTGAAAGGATACATTTTATAGATGACATCATTGACTTACACAATGCTTCTTTGTTGCAATAAACCCAGGTGATATGCCATTTTTGAGAAAGCATTTCTTGTGTGCATTGTATACTCATTTGGCTAATGTAATACTAGATATTGTAGGGGCCGGAAAGATGACTCAGTGGAATAAGAACTTCCCTGGTAAGCAGAAGGGCCTCAGTTCAATGCCTGGTTCTGCCAAAAAACAAAAAACAAAACAAAACAAAAAACCCACTAGATATTGTAGTATTAAATGCATGTGCAATTAGTTACTTAAAACATTTATAACTGCCGTTTTGTTCTTTATTTGTATGTATCTTATGTCTGTTTCATTCTATATCATTCTATAATTTCAACTTTTTAAAGACATGTATTAAGGAGTGTTTTAATTTTTATTCATTTTTCCAGGAGAAGTGTGTATGATGTAGCATTTTCCTTTAACACTTTGCCATTATCATCTTACTTTTCTTGGTTTTTAATGAGAAAATCAACTGTTTAAGATTTTATATAACCTGTACATGATAGTTCACTTTTCTCCTACTTTCAGATATTCTTTCTTAACTTTCATTCTTGTCAGTATGATGATGATGTGGAAAATTTTATGACCTTTAGGGAGTTTATTGGTCTTTTTAGATATGTACATTTAGGTTTTGCATAAAGTTTGTGTAAAATTCAGTCATTGCTTTTCAAATAGTTTTTTCTCCTTTTCGTTGAACTCTTTCTTCTGGCTTGCTTTGTTAGTTTTCCTTTGCTCTTTGTCTTTCTGTTTCTCAGATTGTATAATGTCTTCGGACATATCTTTCTTCCAACACCTCAAATCTCTTGTTGAGTTCCCTCAATGAATTTTTATTTTTAGTTATTACTTTTTGTTGTTACATGTTCTGCTCCCTCCTCCTTTCCTGCATCTCTTGGTTCCCTTCCTACTTGGAAAAGCACAATGTCCCTGTGTCTTATTATCCATCTTTTATTTAGTTCTATATGTATAGTTTGCTTTTCTTATGCAAAAGAAAACATGTTATTTAACCTTCTGTGTCTGACTTATTTCCCTTAAGTTTATGGCTGCAAAGCAGAATAGTTTTCCTACAAATGACTCATATTTATTCTTCTTTATAGCAAAGCAGCATTGCCTTATACACATAAAGTAATTTTTAAAATGAATTTTTTCTGTTTGAACATATAGACTGCTTTAGACATTTAGATATTATGAATTTTGCTGCTATAAATATGGGTATATAGGTATTTCTGTGGTATGATGCTTTTCACTCTTTTGATAACATACTTAGAAAGCTAATGTCGGGGTAAACGTAATTTCTAGTTATAGTTTTTTGAGGCATTTTCCATATTGATTTCTATAGTAATTGTTCCAGTTTACATTCGTATTAACTATATAGAAGTGTTTTACTTTTGCTAGAAACTAGGTATGATTTTATAGTAAATTGCTTTAAAATTGCTAGGTTTAAGAGACAAGAGAAAAGTGAACTATCATCTACAAGTTATTCAAAGTAATAAATAGTTGATATTTTTATCCTTTGTAATCTTTACTTGTGTAAAGTTCTGAGCATAAAGATTTCCTTTTAGATTGCTAAGAACACGTTCTCTAGGATTTTCATTTTTCCAAGATGTCTTTTCACAATTTTGTCCAGGTTATTTTTCCTCCTAGCTGAAATCACAGTGGCAAAGCACTGAGATTTTGTTTCCACATAACTCCTGGTAAGCACTCACCTATTTGTTGCTTCTATATTCTTATGTTATTTTAAAAATATCCTTACATGAAATGAAAATAAGTTGTCCTTAAGTATAAGTTTTTTTCACTTAATATAATTTTCAGGAGTTTTATTTGGGTTACCACTTATACCAAATTTAAAGACATTTATTTCCTTCCAAATGAAACACTCAGAACAAAAATTATTTAACATTTAACAATACCTTTAGAGGGAACCTAGGTCTTTTTCCCTAGGATAAATTGCTGGAGCATGACTTCTGTGTCACAATTTAATTCAGTATTTATATTGTTAAAGAAAGCATCAAGCTAGTTTCAGAATATCTGTACCATTTTGGCTACTCATTAGTAAGCTGTACATGATTCACCTTCTCCAAATTTGTATCACTGGTATTTTTACATTATCGTTAATTTTTAATTAACTAGCAGATATTTTATACACTTATGGGGTATAAAGTGATTCTTTTAACAATCTACATATATGTTGTGTTTAAAAATATTTAAAATATGGCTTAAGTCAGACATGTAACTTTTTGAGATGACAGAGATTCATATCCATGTTCTTGACAATTTTAAATTCTAAAATTTATCATTACTAACTGCATGCACTATCATGTACTCTGGTTTCCCTGCACTTTTTCCCCATCTAGTTCAAATGCCACATCCTTTAACCAATATGAAGCTCTGTAAAGCATATACTTCTAACATCATTTAAGCATCACATTACTGTCTTCTTCTATGAGTTTCCCTATTTTACAGTCTATATAAAGCATTCATGAGGCTATACAGTGTTTATCTTTCTGTACCTGGCTTATTCTATTTAGTATAATGTCCTTCCAGTGCATCCTGTTGGTACAAATAAAAAAAATTCCATATTTTTAAGGGATGTATAGCATTCTATTGTGAATACATGACACATTACCTTTATAAAATCATTCATTGATGCAGAATTTTTTTAATCCCTCATTTTGGCTAGTATGAATAATGCTGAAGTAAACATATGAGTCCAGACATCTGTTTACCACAGTGATTTCATATCCTTGGGACATCTTCTCCATAGTGAGAATATTTAACATTGGATTTGTTCTCTCTTTGATTTGGGAGAAATTTCCAAACTGAATTCTATAAGTACAACACTATATAATCCTGTAAACAGTGTACTGTTAGGTGAAAAAAGAGTACTGATAAAAACAACAAGTAATTACTTTTAGGAAAATGTAAGCACTCTCAGGATCCCTCCAGGCACAGCCCAAGCCCAGGCCCTGTGAGTTTTTGGGAGAGTTTCCACACTCCCCTGTGCCCACTGGACACCTCTGGACAGAGCCCAGGTCTGGCGCATGAGTGAGAACTTCTACCACGCTCCAGGGACCCTCTATTCATCCAGACCCAACCCTGGCCTGTCTTGTGAGAACTTCCGCCATGCTCCCAAGACCCCTCTAGACCCAGCCCAAGCCCAGGCCTGGTGAGGGTGTGGGAGAGCTTCCACTCTGTGCAATGCCCACTGGGCAACTAGGGACCAAGCCCAGGCCTAGCTTTTGAGTGAGAACTTACAACTAGCTCTCTGGACACATCCTGAACAAGCCCATGCTGGGCATAGAGTACTACACAAAATGACAATCTCAGGCCCCAAGTCCATCCAGAAAACGTGCAAAAGACACTAGTACAGAAGAAAGTGGGAATCACACAGCTGAAATGTCTGAATTAATAGCGACTGAAATAAAGAAAGAACTGCATAAAGATATGGAGGAACTCAGATAAGAAATAACCTCTGAAATAAAAAATAAATCTCTGCATTAATAGCGTCTGAAGTAAAGAAGCAAATTCAGAAACATATACAGGAAATCATCAGAAATAATTTATGAAGTAAAAGAATTAATAAGTGTTTCTCAAGAACACACTAATAAAAACAGAACAGATTACAAAAATGATGCAATACTTCAATAAAAAATATAAGAAAGAAATAGATCTCATGAAGCTGAGTGAAAGAGATATTGAGGAACTTAAAATCTCAATCACAAGTGTGTAAAACCGTTTGACTGAAAGTGAAGATAGAGTTTCAGATCTGGAAGACTCTGTTGCAGCTAGTGAAAAGGTAAGAAAAGATCTCTTAAAACAACTAGGATGAAGGAAAAAAAACCTCATCACCTGGAAGACGATGCAAAGATAAAAATGTGAGACGAATAGGGATCAATGAGAAAGAAGGAATCAATAAAATGATATAAAAAGAGTATGGGCAAAAGTAATATCGGAAAACTTTCCAATATGGGGACACAATCTGACATTCAGGTAACTGAAAAATACAGAACTCCAAATAAAAACAAACCAATTAAAAACAGAACAAAGCATATAATAGTCAAGAGTCTCAAAATCCAGCACATGAACAATATACTGAAAGCTGCTATAGAAAAAAAAAAACAGATCACATTTAGAGAAAAACCCATCAGGTTAATGGCAGATTTTGCTTCTCAAACAATGAACTCAAGAAGACTATGGAGGAGAGTACTTGAAGTCCTCTATGAAAACAAATTCCAGCCCAGACTACTATACCATGCAAAACCCTCATTCAAGTTTGATGTAGAAATGAAATACTTCCATGACAAAGAACAAATAAGAATTTCCGAATGACAAAGTGAACCTGACACAGACTACAAAAATATGTTCTAGAGAGGGACCAAAATGATCAGAACTCCATGAACGAGAACAGAAGGAACCCACTAAATAGGGCAAACAACTAAACACAAGAGAAAAAGGAGTAAACAACATGAGATAAATAACATCAATCATAAGTCAATACATCTCAATTATAACCATCAATCTAAATGGACTCAATTATCCAATTAAAAGAAATAAATGGGCACAGTGGTTTTGGAAACATAGTTCAACAATATGCTATATATAATGAACACATTTAACTCATAAAGAAATTCGCTGACTGAAAGTCAAAGGATAGGAAACATTACTACACTCGCCAGCACCTCAGAAAAAGATTGGTATAGAAATCCTTTTCTCAGACAGTATCAATTTCAAAACAAGAAGGATCAAAGGAAATAAAGAATGCCACTATATACTGGTTAGGGGAAAAATTCAAGAGGAAGAGGTAACACACATAAATATGGACGCACCAAACACGGCAGCATTCAACTATGTAAGACAAATCTTAATGGACATGAAAAGTCTAATGTCCAGAACCACAATGTTAACAGGACAACTTAACACTCCTTTATCCATAAAAGAGAGGTCAAGTAGACAAAAAATTAGTAAAGAAGTAGCAGAACTGAACCAGAACATTGTAAAAATGGAGGTATTGGATTTACACAGAGGGTTCCAACCAACCACAGCTGAATACACATTGTTTTAATCTGCACATGCTATATATAATAAACACACTTAACTAAAATTTTCTAAAATAGACCACATACTAGTCTGTAGATTATATTTAACTATATGCAAGAAAATAAAAATTATCCCATGCATATTATCTGACCATAGTGCATTTAAACTGGAAAGAAATGACAAAACAAACCAGAAAAACACAATAAGTACACAGAAATTAAACAACACCTTACTATACAAGAAACGGGTCACAGATGAAATTAAACAAGATATTGAACAATATATGCAATTCAATAAAATTCAAACCGACTTATCGGAATTTATGGGATGCCATGAATACAGTTCTTAGAGGGAGATTTATAGCTGTGAACTCAAACATTAGAAAAAAAGAATGAAAAAAATAAATGCCCAAATGCTGCACCTCCGACATCTAGAAAAGGAAGAGCAAACCAAACCTGAAATGCTAAGATGGGAAGAAATCATAAAATTATAGCAGAAATTATTTGAATCGAAATGAAGAAAGCAGCTCAAAAAATGAATGAATCAAAAATCTTGTTCTTTGAAATATTAAATAAAATTCATAAGCCCCTAGCTAATCTCATCAAAAAGAGGAAAAAAAAAACCTCAAATACAAGCAATCAGGAATTAAAAGGGTGTAAGTACCATAGACCCAGTGGAAATTCAGGAGATTATGAAGAGCTACTTTGAGAATCTTTACTCTCACAGAAGACACAGACGAAATGGACAGATTCCTAGAATGGTGCAAATTACCAAAACTCAATTAAGAAGATATAACAACTCTCAATAACCCAGTAACAGCCAATGAAATGTGAAATGAAAGAAAATCTTACCCAAAAATAGAAGTTCAGTGCCTGATGGATTCATAGCACCATTCTAAATGAAATGTACAGAAGATATAACCCCAATGCCACTCAAAATCTTACAAATAAACTAATTAGAAAGCACTTTTCCAAAAATTGTTCTTGGAGGCAAATATTATATTGATATCAAAATGAGGGAAAAACACAACTACAAAAGAGAAGTACAGGTCAATCTCCCTCATGAACATAGATGCAAAAATCCTCAATAAAATAGTAGCAAATAGAATGCAGCATACCATCAAAAAGATTATACACCATGACCAAGTAAAATTCATTACAGGGATGTGAGGAAGGTTTATGATATGCAAATCTATAAATGTAGTACTCTATATCAATAGAGCCAAATCTAAAAACCACATGATCATCTCAATCAATGCAGAAAAGTAATTTGACAAGTCCAACACTCATTCATGTCCAAAGTTCTGAAGAAAATTGGAATAGAGGGCATCTACTTGAATCCAATAAAAGCCATTTACCACAACCTAAACGTTAACATAATTCTAAATGGGGAAAAACTGAAATTGTATACTCTCAGATCTGGTAAAGGCCAGCATGCCCTCTATCACTACTCTTATTCAATATAGTTGTGAAATCATTAGCTGGAGCCATTAGACAAGAGAGAGAAACAAAAGGAATAAGAATATGTAAAGAAGAAGTTAAACTATCATTATTTGCAGATGATACGATACTTTATTTGGAAGACTCAAAAAAACTCCACTAAGTAAATACTAGATTTGATAAACAAATTTAGTAGCATAGCAGCACACAAAGTCAATACCAAAGTCAACAGCATTTCTCTACACAGATAATAAACTGTGTGGGAAATTAGAGAAACAATACCTTTTACAATAGCACTGTAGAAAATGAAATACCTTGGAATTCATCTAAGTAAAGAAGTCAAAGATCTTTTCAAGGTAAATTTCAGTACTCTAATAAAGAGATCGTAGAGGATTTCAGAAAATGGAAAGATATCCCCTGCTCCTGGATAGGAAGAACCAACATTGTGAAGATGGGCATACTCCCAAAATTTCTGTACAGATTTAATGCAATCCCTATCAAACTACCACCAACATACCTCACAGACCTGGAGAAATCATTCCCCAAATATATTTGGAACCAAAAAGGAACTACAATAGCAAAGGAAATACTTGACATCAAAGACAAGGCAGGAGACATTATAAATCCTGACTTGAAATTATACTACAAAGATACTGTAAAAAAATCAGCATGGTGCTGGCAACACCATGGGCCTGAAGATCAATAGAATAGATTGGAAGATGCAGAAGCCTCTATGAACACAGTCAGCCAACTTATCTTCGAAAAAGGACCCAAACATGCTTAGTGGAAGAAAGATAGCCTCTTTAACAAATGGTGCTGGAAATACTGGCTTTCTACATGCTGAAAACTAAAACTTGACCCAGGTCTACCTCCATGCACTAATCTAAAGTCAAAATTGATTGAAGATCTGAACATTAAAACATAAATACTACTCCTGAAAGAGAAATTAGGAGGAACTGTTCAAGACGTAGGTTTAGGCAAAGGGTTCATGAACAAAAATCAAATTGAACGGGTAATACCTGAAAGCATTATCAATGGGGACCTAGTCTTATTGAGAAGTTTTAACACTTCAAAAGAAATTACCGGGTCTGGAGAGATGGCTCAGTGGTCTAAAGCACCTACTTGGAACAAGCTTAGCAAAGCATCAGGGACCGCGGTTCAATCCCCCAGCACCACACCACATGCCAGCCAGCCCCGCCCCCTGGTGGGCTGAGCTGGCCACACACACACACC
>NW_004524787.1:1226860-1238915 GCF_000260255.1 Octodon degus | reverse complement strand
AGACAAAGGTCTACTCTTCAGAACGTGCAGAGCAGTCAAAAACATTAAGGCCTTCAAATTTAAAGACCCAATCCAGAAATGGTTTTCCAAGAGGAACACACACTTCTCAGTGGTGAAATTAAAAAAAGCAAATAAATATATAAAAAAATGCTCCACATCACTAGCCATCCATGAAATGCAAATGAAAACACTGTGATACCGTCTCACCCCAGAAAGAATGGCTACTATAAAGAAATCAAAGATCAGCAAGTGCTGGAAGGGTCGTGGGAAAAAGGGACCCTTTCCCATTGCTGTTGGGAATGTAGGTCTGTGCAACCATTATGGAAATCAGTGTGGAGACACCTTAAAAAACTGAGACTCAAATCACACTCAAACAAACTATCTGCCTAATTGAAATTTTCACAGAGTAGCTGAAAATCTCATATCATAGTGATATATGTGCACCTGTGTTTATAGCAGCACAATGTGTGATAGCCAATTCTTGAAAACAACCAAGATGCCTGTTTCCTGTGAAATGGATGAAAAAGATGTCGTATTTTCATACAATGCAGTATTACTCAGCTATAAAGAATGATAAACTTGAAGCCTTTATATTTAAGTGGATGCCACTTGAAGATATACTTAACAGTGAAATAAACCAGATCCACATATGCAAATATCATACAGTATTCCTCCTGTAAGAACTCAAAAGAAGAAATAAAATTGAATGGTATAACACAATTAAAGGATACAGAGAACTTAAGGATTAGACAAGGAAGAGAGGGCAAGGAGAAAAGCTAGGAAACATAACAGGTCCAAAGCCATACATTTACATGTACAACATGGTTAAAGCAATGATCTTGAGAATCTTCATCAGGTTCTTGAAACTAGCAGTGAAATGGCAGGATTCTCAACCTGACTAACTATATATGCTAATACCTGTGGACTAAGCAGCTACACTGAAGATAGAAATGTGTGTTACTAGGGTCATGCTTGGAATGCCTGTCATTCTGGTTTTCTAAATATGTACACTTGTGACATTATACCAATTACTGCCATACTGTCCCTGAAGGAAATGTTTGTCTAAAAAAAGGATAATAAACAAAAATTAGAGACAAGAAAAAAATGTTATAGGACTCTCCTGCTACAATGCTTTATCTAGTTAGATTTCTAAATTTCTGTGTACAAATATTTAATTGTTCATTCCTTTTTAAAAATATATTCATTTTTTAAGGCCTTTCATTCATATTCTTTAGGGACTTAAATTTTAACATATTAATAATTGTTGAAAACATCTGTTCCATGTTATGTTTAAGATGTTTACTATTCAGGCAGATTTTGTGGTTAAGCTGAACTGCTTAGGTTGAAGGGTAATAAGAAACTTCTCTTCTGGAGGGTTAACAACTTAAGTTTCTGGACCAAACATTAGAAAAAAATGAAGGGCTACAAGAACAGCTACTTTTTGGCTCTAGACTTTCAATTGCAGTGAAGACTCAGGACATAGAAAACGTGTAACTTTACAGCATGTAAGTCAGTTGTGCTTCAAATTTTCTGATCAAGGTGATTATGGGACCAAAGAGGAAAAAGATTGATGATGTAGGGTGTGCCTGAAGAGAAATCACACCCAAAGAAAACATTTTCTCAGGCTTTCACAGAGAACAAATTGGTCAAGTAATGGCTGTGACTCATCCACAAGGCTGAGACTGACAAGTGATCTACAAACTGTGGTGCAGGGTTTCAGGAGAAAATCTGAGGGGATTTGACTGACCTTGTAAAATAAAAAAAGTTACCTTTCTTGTCATACAGGTCTTGCTTTATCTTGGTCTTAAACATCCTTCAGAAAAGTATAAAAACAAAGTACAAAAAATAAAGCATTATTAATTGCCCGAGCTTCAAAGGGCTCAAGGCAACAAATGACATTGTGAGTCCTGTGGATATTATTATAGACTACTGTAGTATATTGGAATATTTTGCTGAATTCTTGCATCTACAATATTTAAAAGATATTGCAATAACCATATCTGACAAAACTAATAAAAAGGGGACATAAATGAACTACCATTTTGCATCTGTATATTCAAAATGGTTAGGATAGATGTATACCTACTTTCTCTTAAATCAATGAATAGAAAGATTTGCGCTAATAGTGTTTCTGAACAGGATATCATGTCTGCATCTTGTACTATGAATAACCACCTGAAGATAAGAATATATAATGTATTAATCATCGAAACTGTCCTACTCATCAGTTTTGAAACGGTCCTCAACAGTTTTGAAACTGTCTCACTAATCAGTTTTGAAACTGTCTCATTGCTATTTGTTTCTCAATAAAATTAATAAAAATAAAGAAAATGCAAATGTATTAAATATCTAGATTTGAAAAGAGAAACATTAAGTCCTCTGGAAGGAAAAGTAGAAGGAACTCTTGAAGACATAGGGGAAGACAAAGAGTTCATGAACAAAAATCATACCACATGGATCATACTTGAAAGAATTAAAAACTGTGACTTTCTCTTACTCAGAAGTTTTTACATGTCAAAAGAAAGTACCAAGTGAATAAACAACCCACAAATTTGAAAAAAAATAATTAATAAGCACTCAGACAATTTTCTTCTATCCAAAATATATAAAAAAACTAAAAAATATTAGGGCCCCCAAATTTAAAGATTCAATCCAAAAATGGCAGCAGAGATGAACACACACTTCTCAGAGGAAGAAATTCTAAAAGCTAATAAATACATGAAAAAATGCTCCACATCAATAGTCATCTATGAAATACAAATAAAACAACACTGAGATACCATCTCACTCCAGAAAGTATGGCTATTGTAAAGAAATCAACCAACAAAAATGTTGGAGAGGCTGTGGGGAAAAAGGAACCCATCTTCACTGCTGCTAGGCATGTAGACTGATGCAACCATTTTAGAAATCATTGTGAAGACTCCTTTAAAAAGTAGGACTGCAAATCCTATTCAAACCAGCTATCCCCCTGCTTTGAATTTTCCCAAAAGAATTGAAAACATCATATCATAGTGATATATGTGTACTTATGTTATAGCAGCACAATTTGTGATAGCCAAATACTGGAGGCAAAGAAAATGCCCATCACTTGAGGAATGGGTGAAAAACGTGGTATTTTTAGACAATTGTGCATTACTCAGCTATAAAGAATGAGAAACTCGAACTGTTCACATGCAAGTGGTAGCCACTTAAAGATATACTCATAAGAGAAATACACACCTGTATAAATATCTTATACTCCCCCTAGTGTAAGAACTCAAGAGTAGAAAAATAATTGAAAGGTATAAATCAACTAAATTGGAAGTGAAAACTTAAGGATTAGGCAATGAAGGGAGAGCAAAGAGAAAAGCTAAGAAACTTTGCAGGGCCAAAGCTGTAAATTTGTATATACAAGACAGTTAAGGCAATGATCCTGAGAATCTCCATCAGGTTTTTTAAACTAACAGTCAGTAAGATTCTGACCCTGACTAAGTATTAAGCAACTGCATGGAAGATAGTAATGTGTAATACTAGGGAATACTTTGAATGCCTCTCATTCTGGTCTTCTAACTACATAGTGCTTCTAATGTCATATCAATTACTGATATACTCCCTGTGAAGTAAACTTTTTTTTAAGAAAAAAAGGTAATACATGAAAAGAAGAGACAAGAAAATTATGTCACATGACCGTCCTGCTACAATGTTATAAATGGTCAGATTTCTAAATTTCTGTGTAAAAATTTGTAAATATTTATTTCTATTTTTAAAATATTTTTCACGTTCTATATGAATTTAAAGTTTAGTATATCAATGATTGACTAAAAATACCTGTTCCCTGTTATGTCTAAGGATTTTGGTATTCAGACAGATACTGTTGTTAAGTTCAACAGCCTATGTTCTATTATAGTAATATCATTAAGCTTCTCTTCTGGTGTTAACACTTAAGTTTTTACACTAAAGAAATAGAGAAAAAAGAAGAACTACAAGGATAGCCAACATTTTGGCCTTAGCCCTTCGAAAGTCAGTGAGTACTCAGGACATAAGAGAACCTGTACTGCAACATCCTGGAATTCACTGGTTTCCCAATTTTCTGTTCAAGGAGATTATGGGGCCACCGAGGAAAGTGATTGACAGTATAGAGGGTGCCTAAGGAGAGTCACTTGGAGGGAAAACTTTCAGCCTTTTCACAGAGAGCAAATTGGTGAAGAAATGGCCATGACTCATCCACATGGTTTACACTGACAAAAGATCTACAAATTGCTGTGCAGGGTTTCAGGGTAAGTTCTGAGGGGATTTGACTGACCTTTTCAGATACAAAAGTTACATTTTTTGTTATATAGCTCTTGTTTTATCTTGGTCTTAACCATTGAACAGAATAGTATAAAAATGAGGTACAAAAATAAAGCCATATTAATATGCTGAGTTGTAAAAGGCTCAAGTCAACAACTTCTGACATTTGCCAGTTGTGTGGATAACCTGCTACTATTATAGACTATTGGACTATATTAGATTAATTTTCTGAGTTCAGGCACCTGTAAAACATGAACGACAATGGAATACCCATGTCTGACAAAAGTAAAAGAAATAAACAGGATATAAATGAAGGACCAGGGCCGGCGAGATACTTCAGTAGAATAAGAGGTTGCCTGGCAAATGCAAGGGCCTGAGTTCAATCCCTGGTACCGTAAAACGAAATAACAATAACAATAAATAAATAAATGAAGGACCATTTTGTAGTGAATATATATATATATATATATATATATATATATATATATATATATATTTGTGGAAGTGGGGATTGAACTCAGACCCTTTATATATATGTATATACTAAATAGGAGAGATATACAGGTATTTTCTTTTAATTCAATGAGAAATAAGTTTTTAACTAACACTGTTTAGACAAGATAGCATGTCTGCATCTTGTAATATGAATAGCTACTACAAAGAAAATATGCATGCATTATAACTGTCCTACTAACCTGTTTTGAAATAGTCTCATTTGATCTTCTTTCTCAATAAAATTATTAAAATAAAGTTAATAAATGAAATTAAGAGAGAAGAAAAAATGTCTTGCTACAAATCTGTGTATGGTTAGATTTCTAAATTTCTGTGTAAAAATTTGTAATTGTTTATGTTCATTGTTTAATATATTTTATTATTTTCACATTCTGTATGTATTTAAAGTTTAACCTATCAATGATTGACTGAAAATACCTGTTCCAACTTATGTGTAAGGCATTTGATATTTCAGACAGATATTCATGTTAAGCTCAACAGCCTATGTTCTAGGGTAATAATATCATTAAATTTCTCTTCTGGAGGGTTCACAACTTAAGTTTGCAGAAGAAAAAATTAGAGAAAAATAAGGGCTACAAGGATAGCCAACATTTTGTCCCTAGATCTTCAAGATCAGTGAGGATTCAAGACAGAAGAGGACCTGTACTATAATATCCTGGAACTCACTTGTGTTCCAAATTTTCTATTCAAGGAAATTATGGGGCCACAGTGGAAAGTAATCGATGATGTATAGTGGGCCTAAGGAGAGTCACCTAGAGAGAAAATATTCTCTCAGGCTTTCACAGAGGGCAAATTGGTCAAGCAATGGCCATGACTCATCCATGTGCATGACACTGACAAATGATCTACAAACTGCTATACAGGGTTTCAGAGTAAATCTTGAGGGGATTTTACTGATATTTTCAGATACAAAAGTTACATTTTGTGTTATATAGGTCTTGCTTTATATTGGTCTTAACCATCCAGCAGAAAAGTATAAAAATGCACTATAAAAAGTAAAGCCATATTAATATACTGAGCTGTGAAAGTCTCATGTCAACAACTTCTGACATTGCCAGTCCTATGAATAACCCACTGCTACTATGGACTACTGGACTGTATTGGATTACTTTGCTGAATTCGTGCACCTACAATATATGAATGGCAATGGAATACCCATCTCTGCCAAAGTAAACAAAAAAGGGGATATAAATGATGTTTTATCGTAAATTTACATATAGATAGATAGATAGATAGATCTGCACATGCAAAATAGTTAGCATAGATATAGAGCTACTTTCTCTATTTCAATTAGAAGAAAGTATTGAATAATTATTATTTAGAGAAGACATCTTATCTGCATCTTGTAGTATGAGTAACTACTAGAAAGACAATATGCATTGTATCATTTTACCTGTCCCACTAACCTGTTTTGAAACTGTGTCATTGTTATTTTTTATTTCTTTTTTTTTTTTTTTTGCAGATATGGGGATTGAACTCAGGCCCCTGTACTTGCCAGGGAAGCACTTATTCCACTGAGTTATTTACCCGGCTCCTTCATTTTTTTAATTGTTATTTCTTTGTGAATAAAATTATTATAAAAATATGACTTGGACAAAAAATAAAAATAAATAAATATATTTAAATTGGAAAAATTAAGGAAATTCAAAATGAGGACTCATTGCCCTTGATGACTATATGTAATGCTGAACTGGACAAATTGGTTACATAATAGTTTAAACTCTGCTTTTCTAAGTTAAACTTTTATTTCTCTGAAATGGCATCACCTGATCAAGGTTAAAGTCAGTTCTTCTTTCTTAAGTTAGCTTTTTATCTCTTGAAAAGATAAAAAAGACAGCTGCTTGTCTGTCTGAAAGAGAGCTGCTGCTTTTTGTCCTCATATTTGGGACTTCTGAAGAATGCACTGGCTTTAGAAGACAATTATTCACTTGGAAAGACTGAAGTGCTCTTTTTCTAAGAGTAAGCAAATAAATCTTCTTTTTACTGGTTAGAAGATATATGTCCCTTTGGTTTTCTAGGGGCATGTTTGCATGGATTAGGCTAAGGATTTGTTGTTATTATTCATTAGTTTGTGTTAATACATATTGTTATTTTTTGATGGGAGTTTCTAAAGATAATCAAGGCTAACTAGGTCATTGGTTTCTCTTACCTAGGAAGGAGGATATGTTTGTTTGGCTTGAGGCATAAACAGGATATACAGCATGAAAACGGAAAATTTTAGGCTTTTATAGTGGGGTGAGATCTCATATTTTGGGCTCTTCAAGAAATAAGATCTTCAGTTGTCTATTCCTAAAGGTGTTATTTGATGATTGGGGTTATCTTTGTGGGGAGGATAGAATGAAAGTGTTTATAAGTCATGGATTTATGCAGCCATCAGCATTTGTGTGGTGAGAGAATTGATGGCCTTAGAAAATGGATGAAGAAAGGGGCTGCAAGATACAAGGGGAAAAACTTTAACATGAGAATGTTAAGGAGACAGTTACGTATTCCAGAAGAAGGAGCAGCCACCTCACTGTCAGCAAACAGTCAGTCTGGCTTTGTCTGTTATCTTATTTCTGAATCTTTATCAGTGAGCCTTTTTGATGTGTGCTAAAGGAATTCTGACTCACTGGTGGAGAAACAGCATTCTTTCTGTAGGAACAAGCAGATATTTCTCTCCTTGGCAGCTTGGGTTTCAAGGGCGTTGCAGTAATGCAGAGCCATATTGACACTGGAGAATCAAGAGAAAAAGGTAGAATTCCTTGTCTAATCAGTGGGCAGGCACACTGCTGGCCAGAAAGGAAAATAATTCCTTATTTGGAAAAGGCAAGAAGTGAGATATAGTAAGATGAGGTTTTGGAATACAGGTAAGTAAACAGTGTCTGTCTATTACTTACAGATGTAGAGAAAGGCAAAACAGTAAAAGGTGACTGACTTATTCTATAAGGTAATTATAAATGGTCTTTGGTCAGTTTTTCTCCAAAAGATGTAGGCTAGTATAATATCTTTAAGGAACGATATTTAAGTGAGTTGGTTGATTTTGGTGTTTGTTTCTGTCTAATACATATAAAATAATTTGGAGAACTGAGTTCAAAAATATAGTAGAAATGTTTCTTTGAGGTCAAGAAACATAAACTGAGAAGTATTTGGTAGTACTGAGGAAACAGTGTTGTATAGATTAAGCATTTGGAGGATAGTTTGAAAATTCTACAAAGATGTGTGAAATTTATTGCTTTTAAGATGTATGACAGAGAATTGGTACAGCAAAGTTTGAAGATAAACTCATTAGGCACCATAACAGAAACAGAATAGTGATGAGTTTAGCTGAACATTTTTAATGAAGCCTAGGTTTTATTTTGGTGATGGGTGTCACAGAAGCTTAGAACTATGGCCTATTCAGTTGTCAGCAGCAAGATCCAACAGACTGAGTGAAAAAAAAAATTAGAGATAGCTTTGGATTTTGAATTGTTGATCTCTTTTCCAGATATAGGTAAAATTTATTTTCCCTTTAGCTTAGAGGATGAAAGGATGACATTTATATTTACTTGTTATATCATGTATTACTTTTAATCATTATTATTGTTATAGTGTTTTGTGGCTATCCAATAGGTGTTGGGTAGAAGCTAGTCATCGAAGAAGTCTGAATGTGGAGAATTTTTAAACTTTTGCCACCATATTTTTCTGAAAAATACAGCAATGAAGAGACAAAATGGTTACATTTGTAACTGGTTTTAGCCTAATGGGAATGTCAACGGGGTCCTTTTTATTTTAGCTGATCATCAGAGGCAGGGTCTTTGAGCTCATAGTTGAAACCAAAACTGGGTGATGAAACAGCAAGCATTTTTTTTAGTAGGTATAAGGATTTTTTGAAGCTTATCATTGAAAGCCATAGGAGTTAGGATTAAACAAACATAAAGACAACTGTACAAGCATAACCGAACAGAAATATTTAATAATAATTATCAGTAGCCAATTTAATCAAAAAGTATCAGAAAGTTAGAAACAAATAATATATTTTGTGATACATATAATCAAGCAGTTTTATGTTAGAACACTTCCTTATAATCTCTAGACTCTACATTTAACTGAGGAATATAGAACTCCAAATAACATCAGGTCAATTAAAAACCACACCCAGACATATAATAATCAAGATCCCAGAAATTCAGCAAAAGAACAGCATACTAAAAGTCATGAGACAAAAGAAACAGATGAAATTTAAAAGAAAAACTATCTGAATAATGGCAGATTTCTCCTCACAAACCATCAAGTCAAGAAGAGCAGGAGAAAAATAAATCCAGCAGAACAATATAAAATCGAGGTATAAAAAGTAAAGCCATATTAAAATGCTGAGCTGTACATGGCTCAAGTCAACAACTTCTGACACTGCCTGTCTTGCGGATAACACACTACTAATATAGATTACTCTACTATATTGAAATACTTTGCTGAATTCATGCACATACAATATATGAATGGCAATGGAATACACATCTCTGACAAAAGTAAACAAAAAAGCGGATATAAATGGACTGTTTTGTAGTGGAACAAATATATATCTGTATACACAAAATCGCATAAATGTACAGCTACTTTCTCTTAGTTCAACGAGAAGATTTTGAACTAATAGTGTTTACACAAGATATCATGTCTGCATCTGGTACTAGGAATAACTACTACAAAGATAACGATTTATGCAATGTTTTAATTATTGTAACTGTACTGCTAACCTTTGAAACTATCACATTGCTACTTCTTTCTCAGTAAAACTATTAAAATTTAAAAAAAATGTCAACCTCTAAAGGAAAACAAATTCCAACCCAGACTGATATAACCTGCAAAACTCTCTTTCCAGTTTAATGGAGGACTAAAATACTTCCACAACAAAGAATGAATCAGAAATTTCATGGTAATCAAGCCAAACCTACACAGAGTACAAAAATATATTCTAGAAAGAGATCAAAATGACAACAACTTCAACAAAAAAAACCCCAGAAAAATCCTACCAAAAAGGGAAATAATTAAACACAAGAGAAAAATAAGTAACCAACAGCAAGAAAATATATGACAAACATAAGTAAATATATATCAATTATGACCATCAATGTAAATTTAATCAATGTACCAACTAAAAGAAGTACATGGACAGAGTAGATAAAGAAACAAAACTGAGCAGTATTTTGTATACAAGAAATACATTGAACTCATAAAAAATTCATGAAAATCAAAGGATGGAAAACAATACTTCATGCCTCAGACCCTCAGAAAAAAAGCAAGAGTAGCATTCCAGTTCACAGACAATCTGAACTACATTCCTAGGATGATCAAAAGAGGTAAAGAAGGCTACACTATACAGATTGAGGAAAAATTCAAGAGGAAGACATAACAGTCACAATATGTTATCATCCAATACAGGAGCATCAAACTGTATAAAATAAATATTAATAGACATAAAAAATTATTATCAAATATGACAATTTTCTTTTTTAATTTTTTCCATAATATTATTGAGAAACAAATAGCAATGAGACAGTTTCAAATTAGATTAGTAGGACAGTTTCAATAATTAATACATTGCGTATTGTTGTCTTAGTGGATATTCATTGTACAAAATGTAGACATGGTATCCTGTGCACAAAAAGCATTAGAACAAATGTTTCTATTAATTGAATTAAGAGAAAGTAGCTGTATATCTCACCTAACTATTCTGAATATACAGATACAAAATGGTCCATCATTTGTATCCGCATTTTTGTTTAAATTTGACAGGGAAGGGTATTTCATTGTCTTGCAAATACTGTAGATGTGTGAATTCAGCAAAATATTATAACACAATCCAGTAGTCAATAATACTAATAGGTTTTCAGTAGGACTTTCAATGTCAGAAGTTGTTGAATTGAGTCTTTTGTACCTCAGCATATTAATATGGTTTTACATTTTATAATTCGTTTTAAACTTTTTTTGCTGGATGGTTAAGACCAAGATAAAGCAAGACCCATATAACAAGAAATGCAGCAATTGTGTCTGACAAGGTGAGTCAAATCCCCTCCGGACTTATACTGAAACTGTGTACTGCAGTTTGTAAATCCTTTTTCAGTGTTAGCCATGTGGATGAGTCACGGCCATTGCTTGAACAATTTGCTCTTTGTGAAAGCCTTAGCGAATATTTTCTCTCCACTTGACTCTCCTGAGGCACACACTAAATCATCGATCACTTTCCGCTGTGGTACCATAATTTCCTTGATCAGCAAATTTGGGACACACCTGAGTCACACGATGTTATAATACAGGTTCTCCTATGATCTGAATTTTCACTGACCTTGAAAGGCTAGGGTCAAAATGGTAGCTGTTCTTGCAACACTCCTTTTTCTATATATTTTTTTTTGTCTGCAAACATAGGTTGTTAATCCCCCAGAAGAGAAGTTTATTGTTATTACCCTACAACCTAGGGTGTTGACCTTAACCTTACTATCTGTCTGAGTACCAAACATCTTACGCATACCAAAGAACAGTTATTTTTCAAGAAATATTGATATGTTAAACTGTAAGTTCCTGCATAATATGAAGAAAAAATGGAAAAATAAAAAAAATTTAAAAATCATTAAACAATTTCATAATTTTAAAGAGAAATTAAATTCCTGCTAACCTGCACCAGTGGGACCAGTCCCAGAGCAGGTGCAGTGTGAACCAGACCTTCTCCCACCCCTTTGGGATGCCCCACACCACTCCGCAGCACCTCCCCTACCCCGCCTGTCAAGTAGGAATTTCTGCCGAATTTGGGGAACCTCCAAACCCAGTACTAGCCCAGGTCCGTTGAGTGGGTGGGAGAGTTTCCTGCTACCCTGCGCCAGGACCAGTCCCAGCCCAGGCGCAGAGTGGCCCAAACCCTCTCCCAAACTTTGGGATGCCCCCCACCACTCTGCAACACCTCCCAAGCCCGCCCACACCACCCGCCAAGTAGGAATTTCTACCTCGTTCTGGGAACCTCCAGACCCAGTCCTAACCCAGACCCAGTGAGTGTGACAGAGAGCTTCCTCTCCCCCCTACTCCAACGTGCCGCCTCCAGGAACAGCTCAGGCCTCTCATAGAAGCCTGGGGTGTAACCCTGCAGCTGCAATCCCTGCAGAGAGTGTAGAGGATAGATTCAACCAGCTAGTCCAGGAGCAGAACATCTTGCCACAGGGGAACAACAGGTTCACCCTCAAGGGCAGCAGCAGGAAGGAATTCAGCACAGCAGCCAGACCCAAGCCAGGCACAGATGGATAAGTCCAACCTTTGTAGAGCTGCACCTGAA
>NW_004524787.1:1224541-1225620 GCF_000260255.1 Octodon degus | reverse complement strand
CCACAAAACTCTCTTTCAAGTTTGATGGAGAAGTGAAATACTTCAATGACAAAGAACAGCTAAAGAATTTCGCGATGACAAAGCCAACCTTACACAGACTACTGAAGGATGTTCTAGAGAGGGACCAAAAGGATCAGAACTCCACGAATGAAATCAGAAGCGAACAACTAAATAGGGCAAGCAATTAAACACAGGAGAAAATGGAGTAAAAGATAACAGATAAATAACATGGCAACCATAATTCAGTACATCTCAATTATAACCATCAATGTAAATGGACTCAATTCACAAATTGAGAGAAATAGACTGGCACAGTGGATTAGGAAACAAAATACAACAATATGCTGTATATAAGAAACAATTTAACTCATAAAGACATTCATAGGCTGAAACTCAAAGGATGGAACACAATACTACACGCCCCAACACACCAGAAAAAAGCAGGGGTAGCAATTCTATTCTCAGACAGTCTGAACTTCAAACCAACAATGATCAAGCGAAATAAAGAAGGCCACTATATACTGGTTAGGGGAAATTTCAACAGGAAGAGGTAACACTAATAAATATGTATGCATCAAACACGGAAGCACCCAACTATATAAAGCAAATCTTAATGGACATGAAAAATCTAATATCCAATACCAAAATTTCAACAGGAGACCTTAACACACCCCTATCTCCAACAGATAGGTCAAACAGACAAAAATTTAGCAAAGAAATAACAGAACTGAACCACAGTTTGAAACAAAAGTACATGGTGGACATATACAGGGTGTTCCGCAAAAGAAAGCTAAATACACATTCTCCTCAGCTGCACATGGGTCATTTTCTAAAATAGACCACATACTGGTCCATAGGTAATGCTTAACTATATGCAACAAAACAGAAATTATCCCATGCACATTATCTGACCACAGTGCAATGAAACTGGAAATAAATGACAAAAGAAACCAGAAAAATACTTTAAATACATGGAAATTAAATGACACCCTACTCAACAACCAATGGGTCACAGATGAAATTAAACAAGAAATTCAACAATATCTACAATTCAATGAAAATTCAAGCACAACTTATCG
>NW_004524787.1:1221403-1223406 GCF_000260255.1 Octodon degus | reverse complement strand
AAATAAAAGGAATAAGAAGAGGCAAAGAAGAAGTTAAATTATCTTTATTTGCAGATGACATGATACTTTACTTGGAAGACCAAAAAATCTCCACCAAGCAGCTACTAGATGTAATACAGAAATTCAGTAGCATAGCAGGTTATAAAGTCAATACCCAAAAGTCAACAGCATTCTTCTATACAGACAACAAACATACTGAGAAGGAAATTATAGAAACAATACCTTTTACAAAAGCACCGAGGAAAATGAAATACCTTGGAATTAACGTAATTAAAGAAGTGAAAGATCTTTTCAAGGAAAATTATAGTACTCTTAAAAAAGAGATCCTAGAGGATTTCAGAAAATGGAAAGATATCCCATGCTCCTGAATAGGAAGAACCATCATTGTGAAGATGGCCATACTCCCAAAATTGCTGTACAGATTGAATGCAATCCCTATCAGATTACCACCTACATATCTCACAGACATAGAGAAATCATTCCTAAAATTTATCTGGAACTGGAAAAGACCTAGAATAGTAAAAGGCAATTCTGGGCAATAAAGACAAGGTTGGAGGCATTACAATTCCTGACTTGAAATTATACTACAAGGCTACAGTGATAAAATCAGCATGGTACTGGCATCAAAATGGACCTGAGGATCAATGGAATAGATTGGAAGACACTGAAGCCCCTACGAAAATACTCAGCCACCTTATCTTAGACAAAGGTGCCAAACATACTCACTGGAAGAAAGATAGCCTGTTTAACAAATGGTGCTGGAAAAACTGGCTCTCTACATGCCGAAAACTCAAACTTGACCCAGGTCTATCACGATGCAGTGAACTAAAGTAAAAATGGATTAAGGATCGAAACATTAAAGCACAGACACTAAATCTCCTGGAAGAGAAAGTAGGAAGAACTCTTGAAGATATAGGGGTAGGCAAAGTTTTCATGAACAGAAATCAAATTGCATGGGAAACTTTTGAAAGAGTTAACAACTGGCACATGCTCTTACTGAGAAGTTTTTTCATGTAAAATGAAATTACCAACAAAGTGAAAAGGCAATCCACAAATTCTGAAAAAATCATGACAAATAAGTACTCAGACAATGGTCTGCTCTCTAGAATCTATAAAGAACTAAAAACAATAGGGCCCCAAAATTTAAAGACCCAATCCAGAAATGGACACCTCAGATGAACACACACTTCTCAGAGGAAGAAATTAAAGAAGCGAATAAATATATGAAAAAATGCTCCGCATCACTAGCCATGTATGAAGAAGTTGTGGCATTTTTACACAATGGAGTATTACTCAGCTATTAAGAATGATAAACTCCAAGCCTTTATGTTGAAATTGATGCTACTTGAACATATACTGATAAGTGAAATAAACCAGACACACATATGTAAATATCATATAGTCTCCCTAGTATAAGAACTCAAAGGGAGAAATACAAATAGAAATATATAATACAAGTAAAAGGAAAGCAGGATCACAAGGACTAACTAATCAAGAGAGGGAAAGGAGAAGAACTAGGAAAAAGTTTTGTGTAGAAGATGCGCAAGGCATTGATCCTGAGAATCTTCAGAAGAGTTTTGAATCTAGCAGTTAATTGGAAAGATTCTCACCCTGACTAACTATATATACTGAGAACTGTGAACTAAGATAATGCACTGCAGATGAAAATTTGCAATAGTAGTTTCTTGCTTGGAGTGCCTGTTATTCTGGTCTTCTGACAATGCGCTACTTGTCCTGACATGCCAGTTGCTGCTATGATGTCTCTCGGGTAGGTGGATGTTCAAGAAAAAGGAGGGGGTGAATGAAAGCAAGAGACAGGAAAAGGAATGTTGTGAGACTGTCCTGCTTCAAGGTTGTATATGGTGAGATTTTTGGACTTATGTGCAAACATGAGTTTATAATTCTTTATGGGGCTGGAGAGATGGCTCAGTGGTCTAAAGCACCTACTTAGAACAAGCTTGGCAAGGCATCAGGGACCGAGGTTCAATCCCCCAGCACCACAT
>NW_004524787.1:1218805-1220687 GCF_000260255.1 Octodon degus | reverse complement strand
GTCCTGCTTTACCTTGGTCTTAACCATCCAGTAGAAATGTATGAAGATGAAATATAGGAAGTAAAGCCGTGCTGTTATGTTGAGCTGTGGGGTACTCAAGTCAACAATTTTTGACATTGCCAGTTAAACAGAAGACCCAATGCTATTATGGGCTACTGGAGTCTTTTAGAATGTTTTTCTGAGTTTACACACCTATAATATTCAAATAACGGAACTTAACTAAAAAGGGTATACAGATGAATGCCCATTTTGTATCTGTGTATTCAAAGTGGTTAGGATAGATATATAGTTACATTCTCTTAATCAATGAGGGATTTGTTCTAATGGTGTTTGTAAATAGGATATCATGTCCACATCTTGTACAGCAATTAACCACTAGGAAGAATGTATGCTGTGTGTTAATTATTGAAACTGTCCTAGCGATTTGATTTGAAACTGTCCCATTGCTATTTGTTTATCAATAAAATTATGAAAAAAATAAATAGAAATTAAGAAATCTAACTGTATACATCACTATAGTAGGACTGTCCTGTGACACTTTTTTTCTATCTCTTGTTTTCTTTTACTGCCCTTTATTTTTTAAACAAGCATTTTCTTCAGAGACAGTATGACAGTAAGTGCTATGCCTTGACAAGTAGTACATATTTAGAAGAACAGAGTGGCAGACATTCCCATCATGTCCCTACCATTATATATTGCTATCTTCAGTCCAGCTGCTTACTTCACAGTTATCAGCATATATAGTTAGTCAGGGTGAGAATCGTACCAATTAACTGCTAGTTTCAAAAACATGCTTCAGATTCTCAGAAACCTTGTCTTAACCATCTTGTAAGTATAAATGTGTGGCTTTGCACCTGTCACGTTTCCCAGCTTTTCTCATTGCCCTCATTGACTGATGCTCAACTTCTGGCTTTCCTTTTAATTGTGTTATACCTATTTGTATTTCTTCTGTTGAGTCCTTCTACTAGGGATACTATACGATATTTACACATGTGCGTCTGGTTTACTCCACTTACGAGTATATCTTCAAGAGGCATCCATTTAAATATGAAGGCTTTGATTTTATCATTCTTTATAGCTAAGTAATACTCTATTGTACAAAAATACTACATGTTTTTTATCTATTCCTCAGTGGACGGGCCTCTTTGTTGTTTCCAAGATTTGGTTATCACAAATTTTGCTGGTATGAGCATAGGCACAAATATATCATTTTGATATGATGTTTTCAGATCCTCCCAGAAAATTCCTAGTAGGGAAATAACTGGTTTGAATGTGCTTTCCAGTCCTAATATTTTAAGGAGTCTCCACACTGATTTCCATAATTGTTGCATCAGTCTACATTCCCACCAGCAGTGGAGAAGGGTTCCTTTTTCATTGAAGGTTCTCCAATATTTGTTGTTGCTCAATTTCTTTATGATAACCGTGCTTTCTGGGGTGAGATGATGTCTGAGTGTTGCTTAATTTCATTTCACTGAAGGCTAGTGATGTGGAGCAGTTTTCTTATATTTATTCACCTCTTTAATTTTTTCCTCTGTGAAGTGTGTGTTCATCTCGGATGCCCATTTCTGGAATTGGTCTTTATATTTTGGGGCCTTAATATTTTTTAGTTGTTTATAAATTCTAGATAGTAGACATTTGAGTACTTATTTGTCAAATTTTTTTCAAATTTTTGGGTTGTCTTTTCAGTTTGTTGGTAATTTCTTTTTCTTTCTTTCTTTCTTTCTTTCTTTCTTTCTTTCTTTCTTTCTTTCTTTCTTTCTTTCTTTCTTTCTTTCTTTCTCTTTTTTGAACCGGGGATTGAACTCACGCCCTTGCTCTTGCCAGGGAATTGCTTATATAACTGAGCCATCTCTCTGGCCCCATAATTTTTTTTTGTAATTTC
>NW_004524787.1:1212710-1218705 GCF_000260255.1 Octodon degus | reverse complement strand
TTTTTTTTTTTTTCTGGAACCGGGGATTGAACTCACGCTTTGTCTGAGTCCAGGGAATTGCTTATATAACTGAACCATTTTTCTTGGCCCCTTAATTTTTTTTGTAATTTCTTTTGATGTGCACAAACTTCTTAATAAATGAGGTCCCAGTTGTTAATTCTTTCATTTGTTACCCTTGCGATTTGTTTTTTTTTTTTCATGAACTCTTTGCTTACCCTATATCGTCAAGAGATCCTCCTACTTCCTCTTTCAGGAGATTTAATGTTTCTATTTTAATGTTTAGATCTTTAATTCTTTTTTCCTTTAGCTTAGTGCATGGTGATAGACCTGGGTCAAGTTCTGCTTTTCAGCATATAGAGAGCCAGTTTCTCCAGTATCATTTGTTAAAGAGGCTATTTTGCTTCTAGGGAGTATGTTTGGCCCCTTTGTAAAAGATAAGCTGGCTGAGTGAGTTCGTAGAGGCTTCTGCATTTTCTACTCTATTCCATTGATCCTTGGGAATATTTCATTGCCAGTACCATGCTGATTTTATCACGGTAACCTTGTAGTACTGTTTCACTTTAGAAAATGTAATTCTTCCTGCCTTGTGTTTGTTGCCCAGTATTGCTTTTGCTATTCTAGGTCGTTTCTGGTTCCACATAATGTTAGCAACAATTTCTCTAGTTTTGGGAGGTATGCTGCTGATAGTTTCATAGGTATTGCCTTATTTGTATAGCAATTTTGGGAGTATGGCCATCTTCAAACTGTTAGTTCTTCTTCCAGGAGCAGGGAATATTTTTCAATTTCTGAAATCCTCTGCAATCTATTTTTTTTTCAGAGTACTATAATTTTCCATGAAAATTTCTTTGACTTCTTTAATTTGATTATTTCCAAAGTATTTCATTAGCCACAGTGTGATTGTAATTTCTTTTAACTTCTTAGTGGAGTTTTTTGGGTGTTTCAAGTAAGTGTCATATCATCTGCAAATAATAATTTAACTTCTTCTTTACCTATTCTTATGTCTTTTATTTCTGTTGTCCAGTGGCCCTACCTAATGATTGCAGAACTATATTGAATTTGAGTGGAGACAGAGGGCACCCTTGTCTTGTATCAGATCTAAGTGTAAAAGATTTCACTTTTTGCCATGTAGAATTATGTTAGCCATTGGGTTGTCATAAACTGCTTTTATTAGATTTTTGGTCCCTTCTTTCCAGTTTTCTGTAGGACTTTAAACATGAATGAGTGCTCTACTTTGTCAAATGCCTTTTCTACATCAATTGAAATGATCATGTGGTTTTTATGTTGCATGCTATTGATATAATGTATTACATTTATAGATTTGCAAATATTGAATGATCCTTGCATACCTTGGAATGAATCTTAACTGGTCATGGTATATGATCTTCTTGATGACTTCTTGTATTCTCTTTGCTAGGATTTTTGCATCTATGTTCATGAGGGAGATGGGCCTGTATTTCTCTTTTTTAGTTGTGTCTTTCCCTTGTCTTGGTATCCGTATAATATTTGCCTCTAGGAATGATTTTGAGAAGATTGCTTCCTTTTCAATTTCATTAAAGAGCTTGAGGAGTATAGGGATTATATCTCCCATAAATTTCTTATAGAACTGTGCTGTGAATCTATCAGGACTTGTAGGTCTCTTGTTCATAGATTTTTTTATATTACATTTCATAATTCATTGGTTGTTATTTGTTTATTGACATTTGCTATATCTTCTCTATTCTTTTTTGGTAATTTGTAACTTTCTAAGAATCTGTTCATTTTGTGTGTGTCCTCTATTCTGTGAAAGTAAAGATTCTTAAAGCAGCTATTGATAATCTTCTGAATTTCCACTGGGTGTGTGGTGATTACACCTTTTTCATTCCTTATTGCTTGTATTTGAAATTTTTCTTTCTTCGTTTTGATGAAGTTAGGTAGGGGCTTAGCGATTTTATAATCTTTCAAAGAACCAGCTTTTTGATTTGTTAATTATTTATATTGTTTTTAATCTCTGTTGAATTAATTTTGGCTCTTATCTTTATGATTTGTTCCCATCTTTGGGCTTTGGGTTTGGTTTGCACTTCCTTTTTTAGATGTTAGAGGTGCAGCGTTATGGTGTTTATTTGTTCCCATTCTGTTTTCCTAATGTGTAAGTTCACAGCTATAATTTTCCCTCTAAGAATTGTTTTCATTGCCCCCCTTAAATTCTGATAAGTTGCGTTTGAATTTTCATTGTATTGTGCATATTTTTGAATTTCTTGTTTAATTTCATCTGTGACCCATTGATTACTGAGTAGGGTGATTTTTAATTTACATGTATTTAGGTGTTTTTCTGCTTTGTTTTGTCATTTCTTTCCAGTTTCATTGCACTGTGGTCAGATAATATGCATGGGATAATTTCTGTTTTCTTGCTTATACCTAAGCATGACCTATTGACCAGTATGTGGTATAATTTAGAAAATGATTCATGTGTAGCTGAAAAAATATATATTCAGCTGTGGTTCAGTGACAATATCTGTATTTGTCCACGAAGTCCACTTATTCTAAGCTCTGGTTCAATTCTGCTACTTCTTTGCTAACTTTTTGTCTGCTTGACCTGTATTTTTGTGTTAATGGGGTTTTAACCTCTCCTGTTAAGATTGTGGTATTGGATATTGGATTTTTCATGTCCATTAATATTTATCTTATATAAGGTTGCTCCTGTGTTTGTTGTGTATACATTTATGAGTGTTACTTCTTCCTGTTGAATTTTACCCCTAACCAGTATATAGTAGTCTTCTTTATTTTTTTATCATCTTGGTTGGAAGTTGAGACTCTCTGAGAATGGCATTGCTACCCCTGCTTTATTCTGAGTTGCTGGAACATGTAATGTTGCTTTGCATGATTTGACTTTCAGCTTATGAATTTCTTTACAAGATAAGTGTGTTTCTTTTATACAGCATATTGCTGGATTTTGTTTCCTTATCCACGGTGCCAAACTATTTATTTTAATTAATGAATTGAGTCCAGTTACATTTATGGTTATAATTGAGATTGTTATGTTATTTACCTGCTGATGATTCTTTTTTCTCCTGTGTTTAGTTGTTTGCTCTGTTTAGTGGGTTCCTTCTGTTCTCTTTTGTAGAGTTCTATTTCTTTCCTGTATGGCTCATTCAAGGAATCTGTCATTTTTCTAATCTCTATTTATTTTTGAAATGTTTTCTTTAGAATCGGTTATTAATTATTTTGTTACTGAGATTTTTTCAGACCAGGCTTCCTCTATATATTTGTGAATTTGATTCTTTCCTTCAGATGCTATTAATTCAATGGTTTGCTTTTTATTTCAGATGCTATTTCTCATCTGAGTTCCTCTGTACATTTCTATAGTTGTCTCTTCATTTCAGACGCTATTATTTCAGAGTTTTCCACTGTGTGATTCACAGTTTTTTCTGTGCTAATGTCCTCTGCAAATGTTCTGTGTGGGCTTGGGGTCTGAGATTGCATTTTGCTCCTTCTCATTGTCATTTTGTATAGGACTGTCCTCTAACCTTTGCTATAGAGTTTTGGTGAAATTATAACCTCACCATCTACTGATATTCAGGTGCAGATCTACAAAGTTGGACTTTATCCTTTTGTGCCTGGTTTTGGTCTGGCTGCTGTGCTCAGCTACTTCCCTCTAGAGCCCTTGGGAGTAAAGCTGTTTTGCCATTCTGGCAAGATGTTCTGATCCTGTATTAGCTGGATGGTTCTGTCCTCTACTCTCTCTGCAGGTACTACAGCTGCAGAGTTTCACCCCAGGCCTGTATGTCAGGCCTGGGCTAGGTCTGAGGTAGACAAGGTTTCGCACAGATGAGGGGAAGCATTCCCACACACTTGCAGTGCCTGGGCTTGGGTTGGGTCTGGGGGCATCCTACGAGTGAGGCAGAAGTTCTCACTAACTTGCTGGGCTTAGGGTGGTTCCAGAGTGGTGAAGGTTTTCCGAGGGTGTGGCTGACAGTGTCACGTGGCGTTCCTGTTTATGGTCCAGAGAGGTCCTGCAGGAATGATAATCTTAACAGGGGAGTATAATATATTCTTATCCCAAAAAGATAGGTCCAGCAGACAAAAAGTTAGCAAAAGTGTAGCACAGCTTAACCTGATCTTTGAGCAAATGTACATAATGGACTTAAACAGTGTTCCACCAAACCACGTCTGAAAATACACTCTTTTCAACTGAACATGGGATATTTTGTAAGATAGACCACATACTAGTTTGTAGGTCATTCTTTTTTTATTTTCTACTTTTTTATCTTTTATTTTTATTTTTTTCATAATTTTATTGATCAAGAGATAGCAATGAGACAGTTTCAAATCAAATCTGTAGGACAGTTTCATTAACTAACAAACTGCATATATTATTCTTAGTGGTGAATTGCTGTACAAGATGAGGACTTGAGAACCTATTTACAAACACCATTAGAAAAAATCACTCTATTCATTAAGAGAATGTAACTGTATGTATATCCTAACCACTTTGAATACACAGATACAAAATGGACATTCATCTGTAACCCCTTTTTTTCTAAGTTCCGTTATTTGAATATTATAAGTGTGTTAACTCAGTAAAATATTCTAAAAGAGTCCAGTAGCCCATAATAGCATTGGGTCTTCTGTTCAACTGGCAATGTCAGAAATTATTGACCTGAATCCCCCACAGCTCAACATAACAGCATGGCTTTACTTCTTATATTTCATCTTCATACTTTTGTAATGGATGGTAAAGACCAAGGTAAAGCAGGACCTGTGCAACAAGAGTTGTAGCTTTTGGGTCTGAGAAGGTCAGTGAAATCCCCTCAGGATTTATCCTGAGATCGTGTAAATCAGATAGTAGAACATTTGTCAATGTCAGCCATGTGGATGAGTCACAGCCCTTGCTTGGCCAATGTGCTCTCTGTGAAAGCCTGAGAGAATGTTTTCTCTCCATGTGACTCTCCCCAGGCACACTCTATGTCTTCGATCACTTTCCTCTTTGGCCGCATAATCTCCTTGTTCAGAAAATTTGGTACACTTCCGAGTTACATGACGTTACAGTACAAGTTCTCATATGTCCTAAGTGTTAATTGAACTTAGAAGGCTAGGAACAAAATGTTGGCTTTCCTTGCAGCTCTCATTTTCCTCTAATTTTGGTCTGCAAACTTAGGTTGTTAACCATCCGGAAGACAAGCTTGTTGTTATTATTGAACAACTTAGGCTGTTAAGCTTAACCTCACTATATGTCTACATATCAAACATCTTAGGCATAATATAGAGCAGGTATTTTTCATCAAGTATTGATACGTTGAACTTTAAGACCCTACAGAATATGACAAAAATCATTTAAAAATTAGAATATATTTTAAAAATAGGATAAAGAATTATATACTTCTCATGTTTGCACATAAGTCCAAAAATCTCACCATATACAACCTTGAAGAAGGACAGTCCCACAATATTCCTTTTCCTATCTATTGCTTTCCTTCAACACCCACTTCTTCTTGAACAACTATCTACCTGAGAGACATCATAGCAGCAACTGGCAAGTCATGAAAAGCAGCACATATTCAGTAGATCAGAATGAAAGGCACTCCAAGCATGAAACTACAATTAAAAATTACCATCTGCAATGCAGTAGCTTAGTTCACAGTTCTCAGTATATATAATTAGTCAGGGTGAGAATCTTTCCAAATAACTGCTGGATTAGAAAATCTTCTGAAGATTCTCAGGATCATTGCCTTGCTCATCTTCTACATATAACTGTATGACTTGACACTGTCATATTTCCTAGCTCTTCTCCTTTCCCTCTCTTGATTAGTTAAGTCCTTGAGATCCTGCTTTCCTTTTACTTGTATTATACCTTTCTATTTGTATTTCTTCTTTTGAGTTCTTATACTAGGGAGACTATACGATATTTACACATATGTGTGTCTGGTTTATTTCACTTATGAGTTTATGTTCAACTGGCATCCACTTCAATATAAAGGCTTGCAGTTTATCATTCTTAATAGCTGAATAATACTCCATT
>NW_004524787.1:1207132-1212512 GCF_000260255.1 Octodon degus | reverse complement strand
GGTTACACCAGTCTACATTCCCACCAACAGTGGAGATGGGTTCCTTTTTCCCCACAGCCTCTCCAACATTTATTTTTGGGTGATTTCTTTATGATAGCCATTCTTTCTGGGGTGAGATGATATCTCAATGTGGTTTTAATTTGCATTTCACGAATGTCTAGAGATGTGGAGCATTTTTTCATATATTTTTCTTGTCTTTAATTTCTTCCTCTGATAAGTTTGTGTTCATTTTGGATGCCCATTTCTGGATTGGGTCTTTAAATTTCGAGGCCCTAGAAATAAAGAACTAGTGTTTTTTAGTTCTTTATTGATTCTAGAGAGCAGTCCTTTTTCTGAGTACTTATTTGTCATGATTTTTTCAAAATTTGTGGGTTGCCTTTTCACTTTATTGGTAATTTCTTTTGACGTGGAAAAACTTCTCAGTAAGAACTTGTCCCAGTTGTTAATTCTTTCAACTGTTTCCCGTGCAATTTGGTTTTTCTTCATGAACTCTGCCTACCCCTATGTCTTCAAGAGTTCCTCCTACTTTCTCTTGCCTGAGATTTAGCGTCTCTGCTTTAATGTTTAGATATTTATTCCATTTTGACTTTAGCTTAGTGCATAAATCTGTGTCAAATTTTAGTTTTCAGCATCTACAGTGCCAGTTTTTCTAGCACCATTTGTTAAAGAGGTTATCTTTCTTCCAGTGAGTATGTTTGACCCTTTTGTCAACGAAAAGGTGGTTGAATGTGTTCATACGTGCTACAGAATCTTCTGATCTATTACATTGATCCTCAGTTTTATTTTGTTGCCGGTACCATGCTGATTTTATCATAGTAGCCTTCTAGCATATTTTCATGTCAGGAATTGTAATGCCTCCTGCCTTGTCTTTATTGCCCATTGTTGCATTTGCTATTCTAGGTCTTTTCTGGCTCCAAATACATTTTAGGCATGATTCTCTAGTTCTGTGAGGTATGTTGATTGTAGTCTGATAGGGATTGCATTAAATCTGTACCGCTATTTTGGACGTATGACCATCTTCACAATGTTGGTTCTTCCAATCCAGGAGCCTGGAATATCTTTCCATTTTCTGAAATCCTTCATGATCTCTTTTTTAGATTACTGTAAATTTCCTTGAAATGTTGTTTCACTTCTTTAGTTAGAATTATTCCAAGGTATTTCATTTTCCTTTGTGCTATTGTAAAAGGTATTCTTTCCTAAATTTCCCTCTCAGTGTTTTTGTTGTCTGCACAAAGGATTGCTATTGAAATTTGGGTATTGACTTTATAATCTGCTATGTTACTGAATTTCTATATTAATTCTAGTAGTTTCTTGGTGGAGTTTTTTGGTCTTCCAAGTAAAGTATCATGTCGTCTGCAAATAATGATAATTTAACTTCTTCTTTACCTATTCTTAGTCTTTTATTTCTTCTCTTGATTAATGGCTCCAGCTAATGATTCCAGAACTTCATTGAATGTGAGTGGTAATAGAGCACTTGTTATTCTAGTACAACATCAAAGAGTAAATGGTTTCAGTTTTTTCCCATTTAGAATTATGTTAGCAGAGTTATTTTCATAAATGACTTTTACCAGATTGAAGTAGTGGCCATCTATTCCAATTTTCTCTAAACGCTTGAATATGAATGTGTGGTGGACTCTGTCAAAAGACTTTTCTGCATTAATTAAGATGATCATGTAGCTCATTTTTAGTTCTTTACATATTCGAGAAAGCTGATCATTTTCTGAGTACTTATTTTTCATGATTTTTCCCAAATTTGTGGGTTGCCTTTTCACTTTGTTGGCAGTTTCTTTTGTCGTAAAAAAAAAAAAAAAAACTTCTTGGTAAGAGCATATCCCAGTTGTTAATCCTTTCTACTGTTTCTCGTGCAATTTGATTTCTGTTCGTGATCTCTTTGCATACACCTATGTCTTCAAGTGATTCTCCTACTTTCTCTTCCAGGAGATTTAGTGTTTCTGCTTTAATGTTTAGATCTTTAATCCATTTTGACTTTAGTTTAGTGCATGCTGATAGACCTGAGTCTAGTTTATTTTTCAGCATGTAGACAGCCAGTTTTTCCAGAACCATTTGTTAAAGAAGCTTTCTTTCTTCCAGTGAGTATGTTTGGCCCATTTGTCAATCATAAGGTGCATGATTGTGTTCTTAGGGGTTTCACCATCTTCTAATCTATTCCATTGATCCTCAGCTTTATTTTGTTGGCAGTACAATGCTGATTTTATCAGAGTAGCCTTGTATTATAATTTCATGTCAGGAATTGTAATGCTTCCTGCCTTGCCTTTATCACCCAGGATTGCCTTTGCTATTCTAGATTTTTTCTGGTTCCAGATAAATTTTGCGAATGACTTTTCTACCTCTGTAATGTATGTTGTTGGTATTCTGATAGGGATTTCTTTAAATCTGTAAAGCAATTTTGGGAGTATGGCCATCTTCACAATGTTGGTTTTTCTAATCCAGGAGCCTGGAATATCTTTGCATTTTTTAAAATACTCTACGATCTCTTTTTGCAGAGTACTGTAATTTTCCTTGAAAAGATATTTGACTTCTTTAATTAGATTAATTCCGAGGTATTTCATTTTCTTCATGCTATTGTAAAAGGTATTGTTTCTATAATTTCCCTCTCAGTGTGTTTGTTGGCTGTGTAGAGGAATGCTATTGACTTTTGGATATTGACATAATACCCTGTTATGCTATGGAATTTATGTATTAATTCTAGTAGCTTCTTGGTAGAGTTTTTTGGGGCTTCCAAGTAGAGTACCATTTCATCTGCAAATAAAGACAATTTCACTTCTTAACTTTTCTTGGTCCTTTTTTTTTTCTTTCTTTTGTCTAATGGCTCTAGCTAATGATTCCAGAACTATATTGAATCGGAGTGGTGTTAGAGGAAATTCTTGTCTTGTACCAGATCTACGAGTCATATATTTCAGCTTTTCTCCATTTAGTATTATCGTAGTGATTGAGTTTTCATAAATGTATTTTACCAGATTGAAGTACAGGCCATCTATTTCAATTTTCTGTAGGACTTTGAACATGAATGAATCTTGGCCTTTGTCAAAAAGCTTTTGTTCTTCAATTGAGATGATCGCATGATTTTTAGTTTTTGTTCTATTGATATAGTGTATTACATTTATAGATTTTCGAATATTAAACCATCGTTGCATCCCTGGGATGAGTCCTACCTGGCCATGGTGTATGATATTCTTTATGATTTGCTGTATTCTATTTGTTAGGATTTTATTGAGGATTTTAGCATCTGTGTTCATGAGAGGGATCGGCCTGTAGTTCTCCTTCTTTGTTGTATATTTCCCTGGTTTTGAGTTCAGTATAGTACTTGCTTCCAGGAATGATTTTGGGAGGATTGCTTCTTTTTCAATTTCATGGAATAGTTTTAGAATATAGAGACATCTTCTGTAAATTTCATGTATAATTCAGTTGTGAATTCATGCGGATGTGGACTTTTCTTTGTCAGCAGGTTTTAATTATATCTCATATTTCATTGGCTGTGATTGTTCCATTGAGAGTGGATATATACTGTCGATTCAGTTGTGCTAATTTGTACCTTTCTAGGAATCTGTCCATTTCACCTTTGTCTTCTAATTTGTGACAGTAAAGATTCTCAAAGTAACTATTGATAATCTTCTGAATTTCTACTGAGTCTGTGGTAATTACACCCTTTTCATTCCTTATTGCTTGTATTTGAATTTTTCTTTCCTCTGTTTGATGAGATTAGTTAGGGGTTTATTGATTTTATTTAATCTTTCAAAGAATCAGCTTTTTGCTTCTTTAATTTTTGAATTGTTTTCTTCGTCTCAATTGAATTATTTTCTGCTCTAATCTTTATGATTTCCTCCCGTGTTTGGGCTTTGGGTTTGGTTTGCTCTTCCTTTTCTAGTTGTTGAAGTTGCAGCATTAGGGTGTTTATTTGTTTCCATTCTGTTTTCCTAATATGTGAGTTCACAGCTATGAAATTCCCTCTGAGAACTGCTTTCATTCTATGCCATAAATTCTGATAATTTGTGCTTGGATTTTCATGGAATTTTATATATTGTTGAATTTCTTGTTCAATTTCATCTATGATCCATTACTTGCTGAGTAGGGTGACATTTAATTTCCATGTATTTAGGGTTTTTTTCTGTTTTCTTTTTTCATTTATTTCCAGTTTCTCTGGACTGTGGTCAGGTAATGTGCATGGTATAATTTCTGTTTTCTTACATATACTTAAGCATGTGTTATGGAACATTATGTGGTCTATTTTGGAAAATGACCCATGTGCAGCTTAGAAAAAAGTTTATTCAGCTGTGATTGTGTGGAACACTTTGTATATGTCCACCAGGTCCATTTGTTTTAAGCTCTGGTTCATTTATGTTATTTCTTTCCTAAGTTTTTGTCTGGTTCACCTATCTTTTGGGGATAAGGGGGTTTTAATGTTTCCTGTTAAGATGGTAGTATTGGATATTAAATTTTTCAGGTAAATTAAAATTTGCTTTATATAGTTGGGTGCTCCCGTGTTTGGTGCATACATATTTATGAGTGTTAACTCTTCCTCTTGAATTTTTCTCCTAACCAGTATATAACAGCCTCCTTTATTTTGCTTGATCTTTCTTGGTTTGAATTTGAGACTGTCTGAGAATAGTATTGCTGCCCCTTCTTTTTTCTCATTCGTGGAGTTCTGTTCATTTTGGTCCCTCTCTAGAACATCTTTCTGTAGCCTGTGTAGGGTTGGCTTTGTCATCACGAAATTCTTTAGCTGTTCATTGTCATGAAAGTATTTCACTTCTCCATCAAACTTGAGAGTTTTGCAGGGTATAGTAGTCTGGGTTGGAATTTATTTTCATAGAGGTCTTGAAGTACTCTGCTCCATGCTGTTATTGCCTGTATGTTTTGTGAAGAGAAGTCGGCCATAATTCTGATGGGTTTTCCTTTCAATGTGATCTGCTTCTTTTCTCTAGTGGCTTTCACTATATTATTCTTGTGCTGACTTTCTGGGATCCTGACTATTATATGTCTCGGTGTGTTTTTCATTGGGTTGAGGTTACTTGGCTTTCTGTATGCTTTGGTTACCTGAATGTCAGAATGTTTCCTCATATTTGGGAAGTTTTCTGCTATTACTTCTGCCCATATTTTTTTAATGTTATTTGTATTGACTCTTTCTATCTCATTGATGCCTATCAGTCTCATATTGTTCATTTTTACATCATCTTGAAGGTGATAGATTATTCTTTCCTGCATCCTCATTGTTTATGAGAGATCCTTTCTTACCTTTTCACTAGGTGCACCAGCATCTTCAAGATATGAAACACAGTCTTCACTTTCACTTAAATGGTTTTGCAAGTTTTGTGTAAGATTTTAAATTCCTCTCTATCTCATTGACTCTGCTTCACGTGAT
>NW_004524787.1:1197763-1199511 GCF_000260255.1 Octodon degus | reverse complement strand
GAAGAAAACAATTCAAAAAATTAAAATAGCAAAAACCTGGTTCTTTGAAAGATTAAATAAAATCAATAAGCCCCTAGCCCATCTCATCAAATAGAGGAAAGAAAAATTCAAATACAAGCAATAAGGAATGAAAAGGGTGTAATTACCACAGACTCAGTGGAAATTCAGAGGACTATCAATACCTGCTTTGAGAATCTTTACTCTCACAGAATAGAAGACACAGAAGAAATGGACAGATTCCTAGAAAGTTACAAATGACCACAACTGAATCAACAAGATATAAGCTATCTCAGTAGCCCAATAACAGCCAATGAAACACGAGATGTCATTAAAAAACTACTGGCAAAGAAAAGTCCAGGTATGGATGGTTTCACAGCTGAATTCTAGAAGATATTTACAGAAGATGTAGTCCCTATACTCATCAAACTCTTCCACGAAATTGAAAAGGAAGCAATCTTCCCAAAATCATTACTGGAGGCAAGTATTATACTGATAACAATACCAGGGAAAGATACAACTAAGAGATCAACAGGCCAATCTCCCTCATGAATATAGATGCCAAAATCCTCAATCAAATACTAGCAAATAGAATACAGCAAATCATCAAGAAGATTATTCGCCATGACCAGGTAGGATTCTACCCAGGGATGCAAGGATTGTTCAATATTCGAAAATCTATAAATGTAATACACTATATCAATAGAGTAAAAACCAAAAATCACATGATCATCTCCATTGATTCAGAAAAGGCTGTTGACAAAGTCCAACACTCATTCATGTTCAAAGTCCTACAGAAAATTGGAATAGATAGCCTCTACTTCAATCTGGTAAAAGCCATTCATGAAAACCCAACAGCTAACATAATTCTAAATTGGGAAAAACTGAAATCTTTTACTCTTGATCTGGTACATGACAAGGATGTCCTCTATTACCACTCCTATTCAATATAGTTCTGGAATCATTACCTACAGCCATTAGACAAGAGAAAGAAATAAAAGGAGTAAGAATAGGCAAAGAAGAAGCTAAATTATCTTTATTTGAAGATGACAAGATACTTACTTGGAAGACACAAAAATACTCCACAGAGAAGCTACTAGAATTAATACAGAAATTAAGTAGCATAGCAGGTTATAAAGTCAATACCCAAAAGTCAATTGCGTTCCTCTACAGGGCCAACAAACAAACTGAGATGGAAATTACAGCAACAATACCTTTTACACTAGCACAGAAGAAAATGAAATATATTGGAATCCATCTAACTAAAGAAGTCAAAGATCTTTTCAAGGAAAATTACAATAGTCTTCAAAAAAAAGATCATAGAGGATTTCCGAAAGTGGAAAGATATTCCTTGCTCCTGGATAGGAAAAACCAACATTGTGAAGATGGCCATTCTCCCAAAATTGCAATACAGTATTAACGCAATCACTACCAGACTACCAATGTCATACATGACAGACATAGAGAAATCATTCCTAAAATTTATATGGAACCAGTAATGACCTAGAATAGCAAAGCCAATTCTGGGCAATAAAGACAAGGCAGGAGGCAATACAATTCCTGACTTGAAATTATACTACAAGGCTACTGTGATAAAATCAGCATGGTACTGGCATCAAAATAGACCTGAGGATTAATGGAATATATTAGAAGATACTGAAGCTCCTAGAACACACTCAGCTACCTTATCTTTGACAAAGGGGCCAAACATACTCACTGGAAGAAAGATAGCCTCTTTAACAAATGATGCT
>NW_004524787.1:1192608-1197663 GCF_000260255.1 Octodon degus | reverse complement strand
GCCCACGCTGCGCCTGGGCTGGGTCTGGTCCCGCCGGCGCAGGGCAGCAGGAAACTCTCTGCACACTCACCGGACCTGGGCTAGGACTGGGTCTGGGGGCTCCTGGAACTCGGCAGAAAATCCTACTGGGCGGCCAGGGTGGGGTAGGCACTGCAGAGTGCTCCTGTATTTCTAATTCAAGGAATCCGTCATTTTTGTAATCTCCTCTGTTTTTTTAATCAATGTCTTCTTTAGAAGCAGTTTTTAATTATTTTCCTGTAGTGTTTGTTTTTAGATTGTATTTCCTCCCTATGTTTCTGTAGTTGAATCTTTAATTCTGATGCTATGAGGTCTGAGAATTCTTTCATTTCAGAAAATCCTCTCTGATTTCCTGTATAACTTTCTAATGTTGCTTATTTACTATTGAAACTATTAATTTGTATATTTTAGCTGATCTAGTTTAAAATAATTCCACTCTGTGTTCCTCTATGACTTTCTGCTGTTGCTTATTTACTATTGACACTATTAGTTCATACATTTGAGCTGTGCTATTGTCCTTTGCACTTGTTCTGGGTGGAAACATATGGGTTTCCTCCATATGTTTATGCATTTGATTCTTTACTGAAGATGTTATTAACTCAGGGATTTCTTTTCTCATTTCCAAACTGAGTTCCTCTACACCGTTCTGCAGTTTTTTCTTTATTTCAGAAGTCATTGATTCATTGATTCATTGATTTCAGCTGTGTGATTCCCAATTTGTTCTGTGTTAGTGTTCTCTGCACTTGTTATGGGTGGGCTTGGGTTCTGAGATTGCATTTTACTCCTTCTTGTTGTCATTTTGTGTTGCAGTTTCTTCGGATCTTTGTTGCAGATCTTTTGTGCAGTTATAACCTTAGCACGTACTGAAGTTCAAGTGTAGAACCACAATGTTTGGATTCATCCACTTGTGCCTGGCTTGGGTCTTGCTTCTGTGCTCAGCTCCTTCCTGCTGCTGCCCTTGTGTTTTAACCTGCTGTGCCCCTGTGGCAGGATGCTGTCCTCTTGTACTAGCTGGGTGGATTTTTCCCCTTCACTCTCCTCAGATATTGCAGCTGCAGGTTTTCACCCCCTGCCTGTATGCCTGGCCTGAGCTGGGCCTGGAGGAGACAAAATGGAGTATGGGGGAGAAACAGGTCTCCCACACACTCACTTGGCCTAGACTAGTACTGGATCTTGGGGTTCTCATAACATGACAGAAATTTTTACTCGGTGGTTGTGGTTGTGGGTGTAATACTATGTGGGTGGCATCCCAAGTGAGTGAACAAGTGTCTCACTCATGCTTTGCCTGGGCTGGGACCGGTATGTTCAGCAGATGCAGGATGGCCGGAAGTTCTCCCACACACTCACAGAGGCTGGGCTATGACTTTATCTGGGGGTTCCTGGAACACGGCCGTAATTCCTGCTAGGCGGGCAGGATGGGAGAGGTGCTGCCGAGTGGTGGTGGGCATCCCAAGGGGGTGGAAGTGGGTCTCATCCATGCTGCACCTGGACTGGGACTAGTAGATCCCGCTGGCACAGGGTAACTGGAAACTCCTCCACACACACACTGAGCCTGGGCTAGGACTCTACTATATCAATACTTGATGGAATATACTTGGTCCATGTTATGCCTAAGATATTTGATATTCAGAGTGATAATTAGGTTAAATCTAACTGCATATGTTGTAGGGTAATAATAAGCTTCTCTACTGGAGGCTTAACACTCTGAGTTTGCAGACCAAAAATTAGAGAAAAAGAAGGGCTTCAAGGTCAGCCAACATTTTGGCCCTAGCCTTTCATGGTCAGTGAAGACTCAGAACATAAGAGAACCTATAGTGTAAAATCATGTAACTCATTTGTGTCCCATATTTTCTGATCAAGGAGATTATGGGGCCACAGAGAAATTGGACTGATGATATAGAGTATGGCTCAGGAGAATCAAGTGGAGAGAAAACATTCTCACAGGCTTTCACAGAGAGCAAATTGATCAAACAATGGCCATGACTCATCCACATAGCTGACACTGACAAAATCTACAAACTGATACAGGGTTTCAGAATAATTCCTGAGGGGACTTGACTGACCTCATCATGTATAAAAGTTATATTTCTTGTTATATAGGTCTTGTTTGTCTTGGTTTTAACCATCCAGCAGAATGGTATAAAAACGAGTTATTAGGGGTGATGCCATGTTGTCATGCTAGGCTGTAAAGGCCTCAGGTAATCAAATTCTGACATTGCCATTCCTGTGGATGACCCACTACTTTTATGAACTACCTGACTATGTTGGAATAGTTTGCTGAATTCACACACACCTACAATATTAAATGATAATGGGCTATCCTTCTCTGTCTAAAATAAACAAAAAGGGGATACAAATGAATGATCATTTTGTTTTTGTATATTCAAAATAGTTAAGATAGATATACAGCTACATTCTCTTAATTCAATGAATGAGAAGATTTGTTCAAATAGTGTTTGTGGACGTGATGTCATGTCTGCATCTGGTACAATGAATAACCACTGAAAAAACAATATATAATGTATTTGTTATTGAAACTGTCCTACTGATCAGTTTTGAAACTGTCTCATTGCTATGTGTTTCTCAATAAAATTATAAAAATAGAATTGATCCAGTTGCTCCTCAGACAAAGGAGGAATACATAAAGAACTGAATCCAATACATTCAAAGTCCCAATCCAAAAACGAGCATCTGAGATGAAAATGCATTGCTGAGATGAAGAAATATAGATGGAAAATAAACATATGTGATAAGGTTTAAAATTACTGGCTACTCGGGAGACTTAAAATAAAACAACACTGAGATTCCATCTAACTCCAGAAAGAATGGCCATTATCAGAGAAGGAACCAATAAGAAATGTTGGAGAGTCTGTGGGGAAGAAGGTACCCTTCTTAATTGGTAGAAGTATAGACTGGTGCAACCACTGTGGAAATCGGTGTGGAGATTCCTCAAAAAACTAGGACTAAAAGTTCTCTTTGACCAAGTTATTCCCCTTCTTAGTATCTTCCAAAAAGTAATAAAAAATATACCACAGCAATATATGTGCACTCATGGGTATAGTGGCACATTTTGTAATAGCTACATCTTGGTAACAATCCATGTGTCCATCAACCAGTGAATGGGTCAAAAGGTTTGGGGTTATTTTTTTGGCTTTTTTTGATATCATGGAGTGGTACTCTGCCATAAAGAAGGATAAACTTAAGACATTTATTGCTAAATGCATAGACACTGAGACCATACTTAAGTGAAGTAAATCAGACACACTCTTCTATATATCTCATTATCTCATTGATGTGAGAAACTAAAAGTATAAATAAAAACCAAATTGTACAACAGGTATGGTGAAGTGAGCAGAGATTGTTCAAATGAAACGGGAACTTGGGCAGAGGGAAGGAAGGAGGAAAAAAGATAAATGACAAAAGAAGGAAAAAGTGGTGGAGCTGAGGAGATAGCTCAATAGAATTAGCGCTTGCCTGACAAGTGCAAGGGTCTGAGTTCAAACACTGGTTCCAAAAAAAGAAACAAAAAAAAAAAGAGGAATTTCTGTCGCGTTCTGGGAACTCCCAGACCCAGTCCTAGCCCAGGTCCGGTGAGTGTGTGGGAGAGCTTCTGACTACCCTGGGCCAGCGGGAACGACTCCTGGTCCCAGCCCAGGTGCAGCATGGGTGAGACCGTCTTCCACCCCCTTCAGAAGCCCCCTACCACTCCACAACACCTCCCTCACTCCACCCGTCGAGTAAGAATTACTGCCGGGTTCCAGGAACCCCCAGACCCTGTCCTAGCCCAGGTCCGGCGAGTGTGTGGGAGAGCTTCCAGCTACCTTGTGCCAGCAGAACCGACTCCTGGTCCCAGCCCAGGTGCAGTGTGGGTGAGATCAATTTCGACCCCCTCGGATGCCCCCCACAACTCTACAGCACATCCCCCAACTCACCCGCCGAGTAGGAATTTCTGCTTCCTTCTGGGAACCCCCAGACCCAGTCCTAGCATAGGTTCAGTGAGTGTGTGGGAGAGCTTCCGGCTAGCCTTCACTGGCGGGACACACAACTGGTCCCAGCCCAGGTGCAGTGTGGGTGAAAGCCAACACTACACAGGCTCCTGAAAGATATTCTGTAGAGGGACCAAAATGATCAGAACTCCATGAATGAGATCAGAAGCAATCAAAAAAATAGGTCAAGCAATTAAACACAGGAGAAAAACTAGTAAACGACAACAGGTAAATAACTTGTCAACCGTAAGTCAATACATCTCAACTTTAAACATCAATTTAAAAGGAATCAATTCACCAATTAAGAGAAATAGACTGGTACAGTGGATTAGGAAACAAAATCCAACAATATGCTGTATACAAGAAACACATTTAACTAATAAAGACATTCATAGGCTGACAGTCAAAGGATGGAACAAAATACTACATTCCCCATCTCCTCAGAAAAAAGCAGGGGTAGCAATTCTATTCTCAGACAGTCTCAACTTCAAGCCAACAATGATCAAGAGAAATAAAGGAGGCCACTACATACTGGTTAGGGGAAAATTTCAAGAGGAAGAGGTAACACTCATACATATGCATGCAACAAACATGGGAGCACCCAACTATATAAAGCAAATCTTAATGGACATGAAAAATCTAATATCTAATACAAAAATTTTAACAGGAGACCTTAACACCCCCTTATCTCAAAAAGATAGGTCAAGCAGACAAAAACGTAGCAAAGAAATAACAGAATCAGAGCTTGAAAGAAATGGACTTGGTGAACAAATGCAGATTGTTCCAACCAAACACAGCTGAATATACATTTTTCTCAGCTGCACATGTGGCATTTTCTAAAATAGGGCACATACTGGTCCATAGGTCATGCTTAAGTATATGCAAGAAAACAGAAATTATCCCACGCACAGTATCTGACCAGAATGCAATGAAACAGGAAATAAATGAAAGAAGAAACCAGAGAGACCCAGTCCTAGCCCAGGTCCGGTGAGTGTGCGGAGAGTTTCCTGCTACCCTGTGCCAGCGGGACCAGTCCCAGCCCAGGCACAGC
>NW_004524787.1:1190258-1192508 GCF_000260255.1 Octodon degus | reverse complement strand
TTGGAAAGATTCTCACCCTGACTAATTATATATACTGAGACCTGTGAACTAAGCTACTGCATTGCAGATGGTAATTTGTAATAGTAGTTTCATGGTTGGAATTTCTGTCATTCTGATCTACTGAATATGGGCTGCTTGTCATGACATGCAGTTTCTGCTATGATGTCTCTCTTGTAGATGGTTGTTGAAGAAGAAGGGGGTGGTGAAGGAAAGCAAGAGACAGGAAAAGGAATATTGTCGACTGTCATGTTTCAAGGTTGCATATGGTGAGATTTTTGGACTTATGTGCAAACATGAGAAGTTTATAATACTTTATGCCTATTTTTAAAATATATTCTAATTTTTAAATGTTTTTATCGTATTCTGTTGGGAGTTAAAGTTCAACATATCAATACTTGATGAAAAATACCTGTTCCATATTATGCCTAAGATGTTTGATATGTAGACATATAGTGAGGTTAAGCTTAACAGCCTATGTTGTTTGATAATAACAACAAGCTTACCTTTTGGATGGTTATCAACCTAAGTTTTCAGACCAAAATTAGACAAAAAGGAGGGCTGCAAGCAAGCCAACATTTTGGCCCTAGCATTCTAAGGTCAATTATGACTCAGGACATATGAGAACTTGTAGTGTAACGTCATGTAAACCAGCAGTGTTCCAAATTTTTCGATCAAGGAGATTATGGGACCAAAGAGGAAAGTGATCGATGATGTAGAGTGTTTCTATGGAGAATCACAGGGAGAGAAAACATTCTCTCAGTCTTTCACAGAGAGCACATTGGTCAAGCAATGGCCATGACTCATCCACATGGCTGGCACTGACAAACGTTCTACAATCTGAGGTACAGGATCTCGGGATATCTCCTGAGGGGATTTCAGTGACCTTATCAAACCCAAAAGCTACAGCTTTTTTTGCATATATCCCACTTTACCTTGGTCTTAACCATCCAAAAGAAAAGTATAAAAGTGAAATAGAAGAAATAAAGCCATGCTGTTATGTTGAGCTATGGGGGACTCAGGTCAACAATTTCTGACATTGCCAGTTAAGTGGAAGACCCAATACTATTATGGGCTACTGGACTCTTTTAGAATATTTTGCTGAGTTTACACACCTATAATATTCAAATAATGGTATCTTAACAAAAATGTGTATACAGATGAATGTCCATTTTTTATCTGTGTATTCAAAATGGTTAGGATAGATATATATATAGTTACATTCTCTTAATGAATAGAATGATTTGTTCTAATAGGATATCAAGTCCACATCTTGTACAGCAATTAACCATTAAGAAGAATGTATGAAGTGTGTTAATTATTGAAACTGTCCTTTGGATTTAATTTGAAACTGTCTCATTGTTATTTGTTTATGAATAACATTATGGCAAAAAAGAAAATTATGGAAAAAAAAATAATTCCTTAAAAATATTGTAACCAAATATTTAAAGTCAAACACATACAATTAAAGCCCACTCTGTTTGTGTTCTAAATAACATATTTAAGGATGATTTTAAAAAAAGGAAAATAAAAAAAACAAAGAAGAAAAAAATGGAAACAAAAGTTTATGAAGGAAGGGAAGAAGGGTTGAAGGGAAGGGAAGGGAATAGTAGAAGCAAAAAACAAATCAAGGTATATAATGTACAGATACAAATTCCCCACAATGAATTTAATCATTACACATACCTAAATTGTACTAATAAACTTAGGTTAAAAAAATCAGTATGTTTATACAATAAGTCATAAAAATTAATTAATTGTGTTAGTGTTTAATACAAATTTAGACAAGCATGAATACATACATCCCAATTACATATATAATAATGATCCATCATCTGATAAAATGTAATCATTTTTATTCTAAGTCAAATAAATATAAATATAAACAACATGAAAAACATTGTTTTATCACTAAATAGATAAAAAACAATGCTTAGTTCCGTGAATATATAAAAGCTACCAAGTACATATAGCATAACTAGAAGCATAAATTTCTAGAAAACATAAAACTAATGTGCAGTGTATGGGTTTCAAATAGCAAAGTTTGAAAGTAACATAACCCCTTTTGAGAAACTGGTGCTTAATTTGGGCAGTAGTAAGAATGAAGAATACAGAACATATTAAAAATACAATAAGGACTTAAGCTCTATAGTGCTAACCTCAGTTTAGCTAGAGGGGACAGATACATAATGGATGGTAAAATTACATAAATCTTTATCTTCAATAGGGAAATTCAGATTGCATGCAGATATA
>NW_004524787.1:1170819-1190158 GCF_000260255.1 Octodon degus | reverse complement strand
CAGGAATTGAACTCTGGCCCTTGCGCTTGCCAGGGAAGCGCTTATTCCACTGAGCCATCTCCCCGGCCCCCCTGCACTTTTTGATAAAATGACATTGTATGCATTTTTTGCATCCTAAAATGAATATAAAGTATCATTTACTAGGAAGTCATTGTCTGAAGCACTCTATTATCTATCTATCTATATACAATGTAGCCTTCTTGACATGATAACATAGCTTATATCCTACTAAATGCAGTGGGAAAATTAGTGCTATGAACATCTTGAAAAATAATAATTCTTATTACTTTGATTACTGATGATTTCAATCATTTCTAGTGAGGTTTTCTTTTTTAAAAAAACCATTTTGTATTTTTTAAAAAATAGTAACTTGAACTGAAGCTTATTTGGTCACTGCACAAACAATGGATTTGTATTATTTTTAACCATAGACATATGTATCCCTCACTTACAATGTAGATGAAGTAAAGATTTTCATTTTGACAAAATGCTTCCAGGTAAAGAAAACTTGGTCAATTACAGATTTTACTTGAAACTATAATGCAGTCTAGAATTTTTTACATGTTATATTCATTATTCTAATTTAAAAATTTAGTTTATTTGCACATATGTGTAGTATGTAATATTGATATGTACAAAGCATATCTTAATTCATTATTTCCTGTCCTTTCCTTTCTCTTCCTCTTTCTTTTACCCATTCCTCAATCTCCTTTTTATTTTGTATGTGTTCACAGTATGTAATGTTTCCATTCTTTATGTAGAGTTGGTACATGTACATAATTCATCTTAATTTTATTCTTACCACTTCTGTCCCTCTCCCTTTTCTCCAATTCTTTTTTTTCTTCTCTTTCTGAATGATCTATCTCCTACAACCTCTTATCTATCTTTACATTGGTCTTTATTTTTACTTTAAGTTTCTTTATAGAAGAAACAATATTATATTTAAGCTGTGTTTCTGTTTTATTTTACTTACCATTATGACTCTCAATGTGGATCAGTTTTCTTACAAAAGTTTCAAGTTGCATAGTCTAGATTTTAACAAATTATTTTTCAACTATGTTCACTATATCTAGAAGATGTGCCTATCTTGATTACTGTGTATTGTGCCACGTGTTCTGAATTACATTAGGAATGCTGTGAGGGAACCTTCAGTATCCACTGAAATGTTTTTAGGACACGTTTGAATTATGTAATATTTGCATTCATCTTTTGGTGTAGGTACACATACTAAACATAACTAAATATTTTTATTTTCATTCCCATCCCCTCTTCTCCCTTCACACTCTCTTTTTCTAGAGCCCCTTTCCCATATGGATAGGCTCTATCTCAGGGTTTCCCATTGTCTCTTATTTTGTTAAATTACTTATAACTTGGATTTTTTAAAAAAATATCTATTTAGTACAGTGTCTAACTATGCAGCTGGAACTTGTAATGATCTTCCTGATTCAGCCACCCAAGTGCTGGTATTACAGGTATATGCAACCACACCTGGCATTGGTGGCTGTCTCAGCATGCTGGGGTGGGATTGACACTGTCTGTAGTACTGGGGATCAAGCCTGGGTCCTTATGTTTTGCCTAGGTAGGTGCTTAGACCGCTGAACTATCTCCATGGCCCTGTAACTTGGATTTTCATATAAGATATGCAATACTTAAGTTTATTCCACATAACATTATTCAAGATGCATTCACTTTTCCATGAATAACTCGAATTTGTCCATCTTTAGGGCAGAATGATACTCCACTACACATAAATACCATATTTTTTGATCCATTGATGTGTAGGTGGATATATAACCTCCTTGCAGGATTCAGTATTATGAGCTGTGCTGCTATAAATATGGCTGCATATGTATCACTGTCATATGATGTACACACCTTATTTTGGGGAGATAGGACTTTCGATGTGCCAAATGGAATATGATGATTTAACTTTTTGAGGAAACTTTATACTGATTTTCATGATGGTAGCACTTTATATTCCCACCAAAAATGTAGAAATGTGCCTTTTCCTCTAGGTCTCACTAGCAATTTTTGCTTGATTTTTCATGTGTTTTCACTTCAGTTTGCAGGTGAAAAGAGAGTGCTTTGGTTGCCTTCCATTTCACCTACCCAAAAGCCAAACTTAAAGAACTATCTTCAACAAGTTCAACATTAAATATTTCAAAAAAACTCATTCTTTTAAACTACAAACACATGTTAATTTCATAGCAAAGATATTGTTAGGCTTTGAAAATACAGGATGAAATTATAAAAGCCTTCTTGTCAAGGAGGTAATATCTATGAAGAAAAGGCACACAGAAGCTTAACAAGTAGAGAGTCATAAGTAAGATAATACTGTTAGTCATGGTATATGGGGTACCCATAAACTTAGAAAAAAACTTAATAGGCACTTAGACAATGCCTTCTGTCTAGAATTTAGAGAGAACTCAAAAACATTAGGGCCCCAAATTTAAGTGTATGCCCAATTGAAAAATGAGCATTGGAGATGAACATACACTTCTCAGAGGAAGAAATACAAGAAGCAAATAAATACATGAAACAATGCTCTACATCACTAGCCATTTGTGAAATGAAAATTAAAACAACATTGAGATACCATCTCACTCCAGAAAGAATGGTTATCATGAAGAAATCAACAAACAAAAAATGTTGGAGAGGCTGAAGGGAAAAAAGGAACCCTTGTACACTGCTGGTGGGAATGTAGACTGGTGCAACCATTACGGAAATCAATGTGGAGACTCCTTAAATAACTACAATTTGAAATCCCACTCAATCCAGCTATACTTCTACTGGAAATTTTCCCAGAAATGAAACCATCATATTACAGTAATATACCTACACCTATGTTTATAGCAGCACAGTTTATGATAGCCAAATCTTGGAAACAAGCAAAATGCCCTTCACCTGAGTAATGGATGAAAAAGGTGATGTTTTTTATACAATGGAGTTACTCAGCTATAAAGAAAAATGAACTCAAACTTTCATATAAAAGTAGGTGCCACTTGAAGATATACTCATAAGAGAAATAAACCAGACCCACATGTGTAAATATCGTATTGTCTCCCTGGTGCAAGAACTCAAAACAAGAAATACAAATAGAAAGGCATAACACAATTAAAAGGAAAGCGAAAACTTAAAGTTTAAAAAAAGAAGAGATAAAAATGAGAAAAGTTAGGAAATATGGTAGGAGAAGAACTATATATTTATTTAAACAAGATGGTTAGGGCAACGGTCCCAATAATCTACATCAGGTTTTTGAAAATAACAGATAGTGGGTAGAATTCTCACCCTAACTTTATATACTGATATCTGTGAACTAAGTAACTACAGTGAGGATACCAATGTGTAATACTAAAACCATGCTTCAAATACTTGCCATTTTGGTCATCTAAATGCACACTGCTTCTAATGTTATACCAGTTATTGCTATACCCTCTTTAAAGTAATTTTTTAAATGTAGTAAAAAAAAAAGAATTTTTTTCACAACAGGTTTGCTGCAACATCACAGGTTTAGTGAAAACAACCAATACATCAAAGACAACATGGGAAAGGAAAAGACTCATATTAATATCACCTTCATCAAACATATGAACTTCAGCAAGTCCACCACCACTGGCCATCTGGTCTACACATGTGGTGGTATAAAAAAAAAATTGAAAAATATGAGAAGGAGGCTGCTGAGATGGGGAAGGGTTCCTTCAAGTATGCCTGGGTCTTGGACAAGTTGAAAGTCAAGCGTGAGTGTAGTATCACCACTGACAACTCACTGTGGAAATGTGAGACCAGTAAGTATTATGTGACCATCATTGATACCCTTGGACACAGAGACTTCATAAAAAACATGATTACAGGCACATCTCAGGCTGTCTGTTCTGTCCTGACTGTTGTTACTGCTGTTGGTGAATTCAAAGCTGGTATCACAAGAATGGGCAGACCAGTGAGCATGCCCTTCTGGCTTACACACTGGGTGTGAAGCAACTAATTATTGGTGTTAACAAAATGGATTCCATAGATCCACCCTACTACCAGAAGAGATGTAGGGAAATTGTTGAGGAAGTCAACTCCTACATTAATAAAATTGGCTACAACCCTGACACAGTAGCTTTTGTGCCAATTTCTGGTTGAAATGATGACAGCATGCTGAAGCCAAGTGTTAACATGCCTCGGTACAAAGGATGGAAGGTCACTCATAAAGATGGCAATGCCAGCAGAACCACACTGCTTGAAGCTTTGGATTTCATCTTTCTACCCACTCACCCAACTGACAAGCCTTTGTGGCTGTGCCTCCAGGATGTCTACAAAATTGGTGGTATTGTCACTGTTCCTGTGGGTCGAGTGGAGACTGGTGCTCTTAAACTCAGCTTGGTGATCACTGTTGCTCCAGTCAACATCACAACTGAAGTCAAGTTTTTTGAAATGCACCATGAAGCTTTGAATGAAGCTGTTCCTGGGGACAATGTGGGCTTTGACATTAAGAATGTGTCTGTCAAAGATTTCAAGCATGGCAATGTTGCCAGTGACAACAAAAATGATCCACCAGTGGTAGCAGCTGGTTTCTCTGCTCAAATTATCCTGAACCATCTGGGCCAGATCAGTGCTGGTTATGCCCCTGTAGTGGATTATCACTCAGCTCACATTGCTTGCAAGTTTGCTGAGCTGAAAGAAAAGATTGATAGCCGGTCTAGTAAGAAGCTAGAACATGGGCCCAAGTTTTTGAAAACTGGTGATGCTCTCATTGTTCACATGGTTCCAGGAAAGCTCATGTGAGTCAAGAGCATCTCTGAATACCCCGTTCTGGGTCAGTCCGCTGTTCACAATATGAGACAGACAGTTGCTGAGGGTGTCATCAAACTGTGGACAAGAAGGCTGCTGGAGATGTTAAGGTCACCAAGTCTGCCCAGAAAGCTCAGAAGGCTAAATGAAATCTCTAACACATGCCACCCCATTCTTAATCAGTGGCAAAAGAACGGTCTCAGAACTATTTCTCTGAATTGGTCATTTAAGTTTAATAGTGAAAGACTGGTTAATGGTAACAATGCATCATCAAACTTTCATAAAGAAAAGAGAATGTTTTGTGGACCATTTTTTGTGGCAGTTATTAGTTTTTTAAAATCAATTCTTCTCAATGGAAAGAACTTGAAGAAATATTTGTTACAGAATTTTGAGACCCATTAAAATAAAGTTTAATGAGCAAAAAAAAAAAAAGAAAAGAAAAAGAAAAGAATAGACAAGGAAAAAAATAAGTCATAGGATTTTCCTGCTACAGTGCTGTATAGTTTGGTTTCTAAATTTCTGTATAAAATTGTGTATTTTTTTACATTCTATAGGGATATAAATTTTAGAATATCTATGGTTGCTGGAAAATAGCAGTTCCATGTTGTGTCTAAGGCATTTGATATTCAGACAGATAGTGATGTTGTCAACTGCATTTGTTACAGTGTAATAATATCATTAATCTTCTCTTCTGGATGATTAACAACTACAGTTTGCAGAACAAAAATTATAGAAACAGCGGGGCTACAAGGATAGAGAGTATTTTGGCCCTAGAACTTCAAGGTCAGTGAGGATTCAGGTCATAAGAGAATCTGTGCTGTGACATCCTATAAATCAGATTGTGCAAAATTTTCTGATCAAGGAGATTATGGTGCCACAGAGGAAAGTGATCGATGGTGTAGAGTGTGCCTAAGGAGAATTAACTAGAGAGAAAAAGTTCTCTCAGGCTTTCATAGAGAGCAAATTGGTCAAGAATGGCTGTGACTCATCCACATGGCTGACACTCACAACGGATTTATAAGGTGATGTACATGGTTACAGTGTATATCTCGAGGGCATCTGACTGATCTTTTCAGAAACAAAAGTTACATTTTAAATTATATATATCTTACATTTACTTGGCCTTAACCATCCAGCAGAAAAACATAATGAAATGGTATAAAAAATAATGCCATATTAATATGCTGAACTGTAAAAGGCTAAAGACAACAACTTGTGACAATTGCCAGTTCTGCTAATAACCCACTACTATTATAAACTATTGGACTACATTGGGTTATTTTGCTGAATTCAGGTAGCCACTGAATTTACACTGGTTTCACATATGAAATGGTCCTTTAAAGATTTCTCCAAATACATCTTTTCTAAGTGCAATGGAAAACCTATCTCTGAAAAATAAAACAAAACAAAAAAGGGGGATATTTTGGGAGCCATGAAGCTAGGAAATCTGTCAAATATATGTAGGTAGGTCTTGGCTTAGTGCCTAAGGAAAACAAGCTACCTCACTCCTGAGATGAACATCCTATCTGGTTAAGGTTTACTATCAGTTGCTAGGCATCCTAGTGTCATGAGTTACTAACCTCACAAAAGTGTAAATAAAAGAAAGGTTTTTTATGAAAAAAGGGAGAGGGAACAAGTATGTATACATGTATAAACAAGGGAGTTAGGACAGATATACAACTACTTTCTCTTAGTTCACTGAGAATAAAATTTTGTACTGATATTGTTTAGACAAGGTATAATATCTGCAACTTATCCTCTGAATAGCTAATAAGACAACAATATGCAATGCATCAGTTATTATTATTATTATTAGTTTATATTTTAGGGAAGGGTCTACAGGGTGTTTAGGGCCTCACCACTAGATTGGACTCATAGTGATCAGCCTGCTTGCAGCCTCCCAAGAGATTATAGATATGAGGCACCACACCCAGTTTCAATTGCTGTCTCAGCACACCCCAGGCACAGGGCCAGCATTGCAACAGTGTATTTTTTTGTGTGGTACTGGGGACTGAACTCAGAACCTTGCACTTGCCAGACAAGCACTTATTCTACTGAACTATCTCCCTCGCCCCTCAAATGTATTAATTACTGTAAACATCCTACTAACATGTTTTTAAACAGTTTTATTGCTATTTTGTCTGTTTTTCTCATTAAAATGAATTAAAAAATTGAAAAAAAAGAGTGGAATTAAATCAGTTCTGAGTTTAGAGAAGACTTGTTACAAAGGGAAGTAATCTTAAAACAGATGGAGAAATGTGAAAAAAAATCATATGCCAAGTTATGGCACAGAAAAAGGATTTTCATTTAGTTCATCTTTGCTGGACTATCACATGTGAGGTTCTGAAAGATCTAAGGATAAGTTACAGCAGTTTTCATGTAAACGTAGCTGGGACTTGCAAGTGAGAACAATGGGGAATTACACCAGGTACACTAGAAAGTAATGGTGATCAGATTTGCATATTACAGTGTCATGAACAAAGACATTGTGATCAGCGAGGTTCAATGTAGAAGTATATGTAAGCATCAGTGAGATCTGAATTATGGAAGCTATTCATGAGGATTTGAAAGAAAGAAGAAACTGAGATGAAGCCCAGATTTTTGCATTATTGACTGGGTGGAAGAAAATGCCATTTGGGAATGCAAAGTTGCAGAAAATTTGACGATAATAAAATTTGAACACCTTAATTTGGAAGGATCTAGAGGATATTCACACAGATATGTCAAATAGTCATTAAGTTTTAAATGTCAGGAGTTTAAGAAAAAGATATAAGTTGAGGATTTGATATTCACCAGTATTATCTGTTAGTTATATTTATATGTTAAGGATATTATAAAGGTTAATCAATATGCATGTGGAGGTTTATATACTTGTCATTGAGTTCTTTGGTGAGGACATGGAATGTCTACATACAAAGGTAAACTTAGACTGTTTTGACAAGTATATCTAAAATAAATTATAATTACCACTAATGCTTGCCAGGGGTTTTATTAAGTGGTTTGATTTATTTTCTCATGTTTATCACAGATCTTTGATAAAGAAGAAGTTATTCCTATATTTCACCTAAGCAGACAAAGTAAAATGGTATAAATTGCCTAAGTCCATACAGTAAGAGTGGGGGAATTCTAAATCCTGTGTTTAATGTTCACATATCATTTTCTGGTTTGGGTTGCTTCAAAACTAAATGCAGGTAACATTGCACACAAGCACTTTCTGGCAAGACTAAAACTCCACCCATTTCTCTGGCTAGGAGCCCAGCAGGTGATGACAAACAAGCTCCTTGGGAATTGTGGGTACTAGACTTGCAGAACAAAAGATTTTTAAACACACCTTTGCTCAGTCTGTTCACCTTTGTGAGAAACTTATGCAATCCTCAAGCTCCAAGACCCTGAGGAATCCAGGAAACTATGGCACCTCTGTTCATTGTCAGATTCCGGTTGCTGTTCTTGAGGATAATAGGCTTTCTCATAGGCTTAATAGGAGAAGCTGTTCGTGCTTTGGAAGGCAACAAATTTGACTCAAAGAGCATTGGACCAGTGACTGAACCTTTGCTTTTGCTTTCTGGGGTACAACTCGCCAAAATGATTCGACAGAGGAAGGTGAGCATACAAGAAAAGTTGATTCTGAAGACAGTGGAAGGGACACATCTTTCAGTGGGCAATTTCCATTGTTTATTGGAGGGGAAGGTGGTAATATGTTTAGATTGATTTTTTCTGCTTATGTGACAAAGGACAGGTAATTATTTGGGATGAAAGGAGACTTCTGGAAGTTCTAGTGTGTGTCCTCATATACAGGGCATTTGAATTGGATATCAGTTGGATTGTTTTGATGCCCAAAATAGTGCGTCAGTATATTTGTTCAGTTTGTGCTTAAAAAATTGTGCAAACCTCAGTCAGGAACAGGTTTTCAAACTAATTAAAGTTTTTTCCTCATTTCCTTCTCTTTTCCTTTCCTTTCCAGATATCCCTGATGTTTTGTGGCCAGGGATTTTCTTTTTCATTTAAATGAACACATGGAAGAATAAGAATTAGAATTCAATTGATCTAGAATAACATTTATTTGGGTTTCAAATTATTAAGTGCATAATAAATGTGAAATATTGAAAGGAAAATGTTGAGAAAGATAGTCCCTTTCACCAGTCTTTTGAAGGGTAATACAAAAGCTGCAGGAAGGAAATGATGTAAAATGATTTAGACAAATACGCAGAAATTTGTAGAGATTCTGAATTTAAAGATTTAAGTCCCTAAAAGTGTTGGTCTCTAGAGTTCTACTGGCTTTACTATTGTCTATTTCTGCCATATGTATTGTGTATTTTCTAGAGATCTTGGGCTATAGTCTAGTAGTCTTTGTTTATTCACCTCTTGACTTTATTTCTTCACTTGTTTTTCTCATTGAATTGTTCCTACAATCTATAATGTTACAAGGTAAAGCGTAGATATGCAATACGTGCTGAGTATCTGAGCATGAATTTCCAAGTGCATGAAAGAATAATTGTTTTTGAACACTTAGTTACTGTTTGATAATTCCACAACATTTCTTATTCATATATTTCTTCTCAACCACTTTCCACTCATGTGGTTTATAGTGGAAAGATAATAGATTCTGAATTTTGGATGCTTTTTATAGCTAGGTAGTCATGCATAAGCTTTGGCATACAATTACAAATAACACATGTTTATCTGGCACATAGTAAGTTGTGGCCTAGTTATTAGAAGGAATGAACTCTGGAGCCAGACTCCTTTGGTTGTGTGTAATCTTGAAAATATTGCTTATACTTATATGACAGTTGTGCTATTAAAATGGACTTGATTCTAGGATCTATTGAATCTACTTTATGGATTTATTGTAAAGATGAAATGAGTGCATATGTAAAACTCTTCAGACAAAACTTGTGATAGTTGTGCTTATATTACTATCATCAGGTTTTGGGAAATGATGACAATTATTAATATACTTATGCTTGTCACTAATAAGATACTATTTAAATATACTTTATATAAAAGTGTTCTGAGAGGGAGAAGTGAAGAGAGTACAGTGTTCTATATATACTAGCTTTCTTTCAGTTTCTGTTATATTTAAGAGGCTGTCTAACTTATCTTTTATCTTTTCTTCCTTTCTCTAGAGAAATTATTCTCAAATGAAAATTTTGGAAAGGTTTTGGGGAACTTTTTATTGTCACAATTGGATAAGGATCAGGGACACTGTAGAACGTCCTCAAAATCACAGGATAGCCCTCTCCATAACAAAATATTGTCTGGATCAAGTTGTCAGTAGTGCCAAGGTTGAGAAATACTGCTCTATAGCACTATTTTAGAAAGCTGGATTTTTTCTGGTATGACGGTTAAGGCATAAGAGAAAACCACTGTGCAATAAAATTATGATTTCTTCTACTCCTTGTGGAAGACTGGATTGGTCCCTGTTGAAACGGGTCAAATCTTTGGTCACAGGCTCCACAGTCACAGCCTTTGAAACCTTTAGAAGGAAAGGAGAATGCTTTGTGGATCAATTTTTATGTGTGTCTCTGTGTGGCACTTTATAAGTTATTAGTTCTTAAAATCAATACTTTTAATGGAAACAACTTGACCAAAAATCTGTCACGGAATTTTGAGACCCGTTAAACAAAGTTTAATTAGAACAAAAGGTAAAATGGTTAATATATGCATAGATTTCATTTTTTGAATAGAATAAAAAATAATCAAAAGCATTAGAAACTATACAGTATTACACTAAGCAAAATTATAGGAATTCAACGATGGTTATTATATTGCATACTGTTGCCATCAAATTAGTTGATCGGATTGCCAGATATTAGCATGCAAAATTCTTCAAAAATTATTTAAGAAAACTAAAAAGGGGAAGGAAAAATTTTAAGCATTTACCACTCCTTTCAAAAGAAAGAAATCAACAGTACAATTATCCATACTACTCTCTCCTCTCTGTCTCTGTCTCTGTCGCTGTCTCTGTACCTTTTCCCTTCCTTTCTTTCTTTTCTACTGTCTCTCATTCTAGTTCTTTCCTTTTGAAGAGGTTCTTTCCCTTTCACAGTATCTAGTGTGAAAATGATTACTTTTCCTGCCTTTTGTTCTCTCTGTGTTATCTGTTTATAATACATGTCGCTGAGAAAAAGCTGGGAACAGTAGCTGATGCTCGAGGGTGTTAGTATTCAGGAGTACAAAGGCACTCTTTTTATGATTATTAGAATTTTATTTATAATTGTCATTTAATGACTGTACATGTTTATGGGGCATGTCGTGAAAGGGCAGAGGAAGATGGCAGAAATTAGTCAATGTCTCCCAAGTTACAGTTTGATAGGAAGATTAAGTGAGAGTGTCATATTGCATGATTGGGTTAATATAACTTGTAATAATCTATGCAGTTTTATTTTTAGATTTTTACAAAAATGCTTGCTCTTGATATATAAAGTTGTATTTAATGAAGACATTAAAAAATTATTATCTAATTTTAAGTATTGCAAATATATTCTCTCCTTTAGTCTGACTAAATGAATACAAAGAATAATTAATCAGCATGAAATTAATCTATAGGAATTTATATATAAATAGTTCAAGAATTATGTTAGCTGGCAAAAATTATAACAGATCCATAATATAATTATTCCATTTATGAAGGAAGGAAAATAAACAAGGAGAAAGAGACAGAGAGAGATAGAGAAAGACAGAGAGAGAGGAGAGAAATTTTTACTTTTCATTTATGCCTAACTGTAGTAAATGATTTTTCTAACCATATACATTTGCTTTTAATTTTTTGTGACAGTAGAGTTCAGTGAAAAAATTAAGCACATATATACAGATTCAGTTGTATGATCTTAATTTCCATGACCTAAGTGACACACGATGGCCTTTGTTTATAATACAGGGACATTAATATATTTCTAGGAGCATTTAATTGAATTATATATATATATGTATTAATATATACATATATATATGTATATATATATGTTTTGACAATTAGGTATTGTATTATTTATTTTTTAATTTAAGAATGCAAAATAGTGATAGAAACAAAAAAAATTAGAAATGATACAAAATTTCACAAGACAAAGTAATAAGAATTCAACAATTGTTGTTGTATTACATGATGCTACCTTCAAGTTAGTTGTTCAGATTACCAGATATAAATTTTGGTTAAATGACACTTTTTGTGTGTTATCTCCAATTAAATCTGTTTTATCCATATACTTTCTCCAACCTGTTATGGCAGTAGGGCGAGATTTGAAGAATTATGGAGTGGTGTATATTGGTGAGATGGCTGGATTCTATATCTGAGCTGAACAATTCAGGTTCTTTACATCGGAACTGTGACTGCATCACACTAGAATCTAGTATTATGGGGATTGAAATCCTTGCGTAAGGATGCATTTCCAAAAATCTGTTAATTACTATTAAGTGCAAAATTCTAAAGGGCAAATTGTAATTAGCCCAAGATAAAAAGTCTATAGTGTTTTGTTTTAATACTTACAATCTATCATGTATCTATCATTATCTCTTTATGTTTACCTATTAGTCTCATTGGTTATATGGAAGACTGTTTGTGAACTAGTAGAAACTTTGAAATTGCATTTTATATAGAGTTACTAGTACTATTGGATTATGATGAATTATCCAGTTAACTTAGCCTGTTTCTAAAACCTTTAAATTTTTTTTTACTTTGTTAAAGATGTGCTCTTGTCTTTGTTTTTGATTTATGAATATGGAAAATGTTTTCTCTGTCTTTACATGTTTATTTTTCATGGATAAAAAACTTTATATATGATATATAATATATGTATATATATTATATATTATATATTGGCTGTATATTAAACTCTTGGATACACCTTTTTTCAACTACTTTTATATCGACTTTGGAGAGACCCATATGGGCTATTCCTGTGCTTGCAATTCACATCAAATTATTTTCATACTCCTGTTGGAGTTTACTCTTTATACATTCACTTACTTTTGAGAACAAAATGATACATTATTTATTTTTTTCTGTATTTTAGGGAAGGGTCTATAGGGTGTTCAGTGTCTCACTACTAGATTCCACTCATAGTGATTCTCCTGTTTACAGCCTCCCATGTTTGGGGATTACAGTTGTGAGCCACCACGCCCAGTCTCAATTGCTGTCTCAGAGTGCCCCAGGGACAGGGTCAGCATGGCAAGCCTGGGGATCAAAACTCCGGCCCCTGATATATTACTTATATAACACCTTTTTGCCATTTAATCTTATTTTTTCTTACACTGATCAGTATTTTACAGAAAAAAAGAATAATCACTTAATGTTAAACTAAAATTGTCTCTTCAGAATTCTGTTTTTTCAAAAACATTTTAAAGAGCACAAATTACAATTAAAATAGAAAAAATAAAAGCGGTACAGAATTTCAGTTAGAAAGCAATATGAATTTCACAGTATTTGTTATAAGACATAGTGTTGCCTTCCAATCAGTTATACATATCACCGGATATATGCATGTAAAATTGAAGAAAATAAAAGAGAAACAAGTATATGAGAAATTAATAAGAGACAATGCAAAAACAATTGAAAAAGGGAGGTGAAGCAAATGAAAGCATTAACTGCTTATTTTTTGTAAAGGCTTAAAATGTACTTTAATAAGTTGATGCTGTATTACTGCTCCATTTCTCAGAAAAATACCAAATTTAATGTATAAGGGAAAAATCAAACATGGTACATCAATAAAAAAATGTGCAGCATAAGTACATAAGATGGGCAAGACTAAAAGCTACTTTCAGACCTTCAGCATATAGCAATCCTATTCCCAAGATTGTACTAGGCCTATCAAGAAAAGCTGTGAACAGCAACATCATAAACACAAAAAACGTCCTATCTGGGATGTCCTTACCCAAGGAAAACATGGAGGCAAGTTAACACAAGATTCTTTGGAAGATATACTAAAATGAAAATCTCTATGAGAAAATGTCTTTAATACATGAAAGGGTAATATATGGGATATAACAGAACCGTACATAGGCTGTCTGTGGCCTATGTGGACATTTGCCTGAATTCTCATCTGGGAGCAAATGGAGTAATGGGGCTAAGGTCACTGAGAGATGTTTGGGTTTTTTGTGGTATATGTGGCAGTGTCTCTGGGAGTGAGGGGTGTGGAAAGCAAATAAAACACGATGGACAAAAAATGCTCAAGATCAATGGGACACTAAGGAAACATTTTGTCATGTTTCCCCCCAGCCTTCAACAATTCATTATATTTCAAATTTTAGGAATGTGTCACACAGGACCATTTAAACAAACCACACAGAATTTGTTAAATATCACCCCTCCCTTGCCCTCTGCCCCCAGCATACTCCCTTAGAGTAGTACAGGCAGGGAAGACCTAACTATTGGGAGGAATCCCTAACACTTTCTTAAGGTAGAATTCTGACTACTACAAAAGAGTTCCTTCATTTAAGAATTTCAGGAAACTAGACACCAACTTTATTAGTAGCGGTGACATTTGTTTGGAGCAAATTCAGCTCCAGGAGTTGAAAGTAGGAGGGGTTCCACCAATTGCCCAAATGCCTTCCATTGTAGCAGCTTTGCCAAACCGTTCAATTGGTGGTGTCAGTTCCAAGGTTCCATCAGTCATCATAGTGGAAGAGCTGGGGCACCAGCTGGTACCAGAGCAGGAGGCATGACACCTCTGTTATTTATGTCCATAGCACCTCCCATAGTCATCTGGCTCATCACTATCTCTTATTCTCGCTCATCAGGGAAGGTTCCCTTGAATCCTTCCTGCTGTCACCTCAAAAGCTCCTCTTGTTGCTGCAGCATTGCTTCACTCTGCCTACAATCCTTTCCTGCCTGACCTCCAGTCTCTTTCGTTTTTGGATTTCTTGGCTATGCAGCTCTTCCGTTCTCCGAAGGTCTTGGCGGCTCATCAAATCCTGAATCAGTATAATCTTGTGCTAGTGGCGAGCAGCCTCCATATCCATCTCCAGCTGCTCACGGGCTTCCTTGATGTTGCGGTCCACTTGATCCTGCTGCTGCTTCTCCATCTCAGTAAACCCCTTCCAGCACATGGCATATTCATACTCAAAGGAGCCAGGCTGTGCAAATCGAGGTGGCTGTTCTCGCTCCTTGTGAAATTCCTGGTTCTTTATAACAAGATTTTCTGAAAGTCCTTCTTCACCATCTAACTTGTCCATACAGTCCACAGTCACAGGCCAAGGAAATGTGGTTAGTAGGAAAGACCCTTCACTGCATGTGTCTGGAGATTTCTGAACAGCTGGCATCCCCTAGCACTCAAAAATGCGTTTTCCTGAGGGTCTTCCCCAATCATCCAACAATGACAATAGGCTTTTCCACCTGACTAAACACAGAAAAAGACTTCTTCCAGTAGTTCATTAGACATGTACTGAGGAAGGTTTCGGACTGTAAGGGATGCACTATGGTAGGCAAAGCGCACGTGCAGTTGTTTTCCACGAAGAGGCATATTATCCAACTCACTTTGGCCAGGGTTCATGTTTCCAAGTGGATAAATTCAAAGTCATTATCCTTGTGAGTAAAAACTTCTTCTACTTTCCAATATTTCTCAAATACTTTCCTTATTTCCTCCTCAGTAATATCAGGGGGAAGATTGCCTTCAAAGAGGTGGCTACAGTGGGTAAATGTCTTCGCTCCTGGTTTCCTAAATTTTTTCAGGTCAATAGTCAAACCTTCATTTGGGCTACTGGCCTTTTGCCCATTTGTAAGTACTTGTGGTGTCAAAGGTGGCTGCTGCTGTTGTAGGTGATGCTGATGATTCTTCTTTAGAGGATGGCTCTGCTTCTCCAAGTTAAAGGTCTTATTGCTCTGCCTTTTTATACCCTCAACTTGATTGCCTCCTTCACCTATACCAGAAGTTCTCTCCATAGAGTCTGTTTCTTGCCATAGACCAGCAGAAATACACAGTACAGTTGTCCAAAATATCCTGCTTAAGTACATACATAATTCTCTTTCCCCCGACTCCCTTTCCTGTCCTTCTTCTCAATTCAGTAACTCTTTTCTTTTGAATAAGTTAATTCCCTTTTCCCAATATCTATTGTACTCTTCAGATTCCATTTTTCTTTCAGGTTCTCACACTAAACAGACAGTATGATGTTTGCACATGTGAGTCTGATTTATTTCACTTAGGAGTATGTTCCCTACTTTCATCATTTACTAAGAAAAGATTCAAGTTTGTCCTGTTTTGTAGCTGAATAATACTTCATTGTGTAAAATTCCACTTTTTTATTGATTCTTCACTTGAACATCTGTGTTGTTTCCAGGATGTAGCTATGACAAATTGTGCTGCTTTAAACATAGGTGCAAATATATCACTGTGGTATGAGGATTTCAGTTCTTCAATAAAAATACCAAGGAGTGGAATAGCTGGATTGAAAGAGTGCTCCAACCTATCCTATAAAGAATGGTTGGTTCTTCCTATCCAGGACCATGGAACACTTTTCTATTTTCTCAAATACTCTTTCATCTCTTCTCTTAGAGTATCATAACTTTATCTGTATGAAATTATTACATCCTTTGTGAGATTGATTTCTAAGTATTTAATTTATTTGAATGTTTTTGTGAAAGATGTGGTTTCCCTAATTCCTCTCTCTTCACCATGATTTCTACTATGTTTGTACCACATTGTGCTCCCAACAGCAGTGGAGAAGGGTTTCTTTTTCTTCACAATCTCTTTATCAGTTTTATGGCTGATTCCTTGATATTAGCCATTTTTTCTGTGGTGAGATGGAATTTCAGTGTTGTTTTAATCTTCATTTCTTGAAGGATCAATGACGTTGAACAGTTTTTCATACATTTGCTTGCCATTTGTATTTCTTTCTCTGAGAAGTGTATATTCATCTCAGGTGACCAGTTCTGAATTGGGTTTTTGAATTTGGGGAGGCTTGATTTGTTAAATTCCTTATATATTCTTGACAGAAGGCCTTTTTTAGAGGAACAGTCAGTTATACTTTTTCCAACTCTGTGCTTTTTCTTTTTACTCTGTTGGAGATTTGCTTTGAAGTGAAGAATCTTTCAAAATGATAAGTTCCCTGTCGTTGATTCTTTCAAGTATTTCCTTGGCAGTTTGTTTTTGTTCGTGAACTCTATACCTACCCCTATGTCTTTAAGATTTCTATTTCCATTTTCCTCCAGAAGATTTAGTGTTTCTGTTTTAATATTTAAATCTGTGATTCATTTTGACTGTAGCTTTGTGCATGGTGAAAACTATGGGTCTAATTTTAGCCTTCAACATGTGGAAAGCTAGTTTTTCTGGCACCATTTATTTAAAAAACTTATCTTTCTTTTTTGTTTACTTTTGTCAGAGATGGGTATTTCATTGCCATTTAAATATTGCAGGTGCGTGAATTCAGCAAAATAATCCAAGACACTTCAGTGGTCCATAACAGTAGTGGGTTATCTGTAGGACTGGCAATGTCAGAAATTGTTGACTTGAGCCCTTTACAGCTCAGCATATTAATATGCCTTTACTTTTCATATCTGGTTATTATACTTTTCTGCTGGGTGGTAAAGACCAAGATAGAGCAAGACCTATATAACAAGAAATGTAACTTTTGGATCTGACAAGGTCAGTCGAATTCCCTAAGGATTTACCCTGAAACCCTGATATGCAGTTAAATAGATCCCTTGTCAGTGTCAGCCATGTGGATGCGTCGTGGCCATTTCTTGACCAATTTTCTCTCTGTGAAAGCCTGCATCTTGTACTATGTATAAACACTACAAAGACAACAATACTCAATGTATTAATTAGTGAAACTGTCCTATTTATTGGTTTTGAAACTGTCTCATTGCTATTTGTTTCTCAATAAAATTAAGCAAAAAAGAAGAAGAAAAATGTTATCTTTCTTCTAGTGAGAATGTGTGGCTCATTTATCAAAGATAAGATGGCCAAGTGCATTTCCACTTTTATCTGCATCTTCTATTCTGTTAATTGGTACTCAAGTCTGTCTCCATGCCATTACCATGCTGATTTAATCACATGAGCTTTACAGTATAATTTCAAGTCATAGATTGTAATATCTCCTGCCTATCCTTTGTTTCTCAGGATTGAGTTTGACTTTTGGGTCTCTTGTGTCTCTAGTAAATATAAGTAAAATTTTCTCTAGCTCTGTGATGTGTATTAATGCCATTTTAACTGAGGTTGTATTGAACCTGTGCAAAAATTTTTGAGTATCTTCATTTTCACAATGTTCATACTTCCTATCAAGGAGCATGGAATATTGTTCTCATATCCTTTTCAATCTCTTTTCTTAGAGTATCATAATTTTACTTGTATAAATATTTTACATCATTTGTGGGATTGATTTCTAAGTATTTCATTTATTTGGGTGTTATAGTGAAAGACATGGTTTCCCTAATTTCTCCCTCAGTGTGTTCATTTTTTGTATAGAAAAATGGTACCGAGTTATGGGTGTTGAATTTGTATCCTGCTATGTTGCTGAATTTGGTGATTAAATATACAGGACTGTATTTTTAATAATTCTATTGAGAAACAAATAGCAATGAGACAGTTTCAAAACTGATCAGTAGGACAGTTTCAATAATAAATGCATTGCACTTTTTTATCACAGTAATTATTCATTGTACCAAATGCAGACATGACATCCTGTTCACAAACACTATTAGAAAAAATCTTCTCATTCATTTAATTAAGAGAATGTAGCTGTATATCTGTCCTAACTATCTTGAATATACACATACAAAATGGTCATTCATATGTATCCCCTATTTTTGTTTAGTTTTGTCAGAGAAGGTTATTCCATTGTCATTTAAATATTGTAGGTGCGTGAATTCAGCAAAATACTCCAATATAGTCCAGTAGTCCATAATAGTAGTGGGTCACCACAGCACAGTCAATGTCAGAAGTTAATGACCTGAGCCCTTTACAGCACAGAATACAAACATGGCATCACCCCTTTTACCTTGTTTTTATACATTTCTGCTGGATGGTTAAGACCAAGATAAAGCAAGACTTATATAACAATAAATGTAATTTTTGTATCTCATGAGGTCAGTCAAGTCCCGTCAGGATTTATCCTGAAACCTTGTCCCACACTTTGTATATTTTTTGTCACTGTCAGACATGTGGATGAATCACAGCCATTGCTTGAATAATTTACTTTTTGTGAAAGCCTGAGAGGATAATTTTTCTCCATGTGACTCTCCTTAGGCACACTCTACATCATTGATCACATTCTTTTGTGGCCCCATAATCTCCTTGATCAGAAAATTTGGGACACAACTGAGATACATGATGTTACGGTATAGGTTCTCTTATGTCCTTAATCTTCATTGATGTTGAAAGGCTAGGGCCAAAATGTTGGCTGATCTTGCAGCCCTTCTTTTACTCTAACTTTTGGTCTGCAAACTTACATTATCAACACTCCAGAAGAGACATTTATTATTACCCTAAAACATATGCAGTTGGATTTAACCTATCTGTCTAAATATCAAACATCTTAGGCATAACATGGAACAGGCATTTTTCATCAAGTATTGACATATTAAACATTAAGTTTGTAGAGAATATGAAGAAAAAAATTTAAAAAATAATAAATGTTT
>NW_004524787.1:1161478-1162752 GCF_000260255.1 Octodon degus | reverse complement strand
ATTTTCTTGATGAATAGAGGGATTTGTTTTAAGAGTGTTTATGAATAGGATATCATCTCTGCATCTTTTACAGCACATAATCACTAGGAAGAGAGTATGGAATGTGTTAATTATTGAAACTGTCATACCAATTTGGTTTGAAACTGTCTCATTGCTATTTGTTTCTCATTAAAATTATGGAAAAAATATAAGATATCTTTTCTTACTTTTTCACTAGCTGCAGTTGTGTCTTTAAGGTCTGAAAGTCTATTTTCACTTTCATTCAAATGGTTTTGCCAGCTTGTGATTGAGGTTTCATTTTCTTGTATGTCACTTTGAATTTGCTTCTTGCATTCTGTTTCTTTCCTATATTACTTATTCAAGGATTCCTTCATTTTTATATTCTCCTCTATTTTTTGTCATTGTCTTCTTTAGGAGTACTTAGTACTTCTTTCATTATAGTTACAATTTCTTTTTTTTACTTCAGAATTTATTTCTGATCTGATTTCCTCTATTCCTTTCTGCAGTTATTTCTTTATTTCCGACGGTATTATTCCAGAGATTTCAGGTGTGCGATTTCCAATTTCTTCTATGCTAGTGTCTTCTGCATTTGTTCTGTGTGAACTTGGAGCCTGAGAGTGCATTTTGTTCCTTCTCCTTTTCGTTTTTTATAGTACTGTCTTCTGAACTTTGGTGGCGATATTAGAGTTATTACCTTAGCACCAGGTCTGGATCTATCAAGTTCAAACTCATCCTATTGGGTGTGCCTTGTGTCTCATTGTTGTTCTCCACTTCTTCCTGCTGCAGCCATTGGAGTTGAATCTTCTGTGTCACTCTGGAAAGATATTCTGTTCCTGAATCAGCTGCGTAGGTCTTGCCTCTAGGCTCATTGCAGTGAGTTCTGCTGCAGGTTTCCATGCTGGGCTTAGACTCTAGGTCAAATAAGGATCCAGCAGTCCCCAGGTGGGTCTCGCTCATAGGCCAGACATGAGCTTTGAGTTGAATGAAGATCCAACAGGCCCCTGGTGGTCTCACTAACACACCAGGCCTGAAGCCTGGGTCAAATGAGGATCCAGCAAGCCCCAGGCAGTCTCACTCACATGCTGGGCCTGGGTTGAATGAGGACATGGCAGGCCCTGGGCAGTCTCATTCACATGCAGAGCCTTGGTTGAATCATCATGGAGTCACTTCTGAGGGCCAGGCTACCTTAAACACATTTCCTGGGCTTGTCATCCTCTGACTCCTAAATCTGATTTTTCAATGAGAGCTGCTTTGATTTCTAACTCAGTAATATA
>NW_004524787.1:1160844-1161378 GCF_000260255.1 Octodon degus | reverse complement strand
CCTATTTAGTTGGTTGCTTCCGATCTCATTCGTGGAGTTCTGATCGTTTTGGTCCTTCTCCAGAACATCTTTGAGTATCCTTTGTAAGTTTGGCTTTGTCATCGCGAAATTTTTTAGCTGTTCTTTGTCATGGAAGTATTTCACTTCTTCATCAAACTTGAAAGAGTGCTTTGCAGGGTATAGTCTTCTGGGCTGGAATTTCTTTTCATAGAGAACTTGAAGTACTCTGCTCCATGCTCTTCTTGCCTGCATGGTCTGCGAAGAGAAGTCGGCCGTAATTCTGATGGGTTTTCCTTTAACGTGATCTTCTTTTCTCTAGCGGTTTTCAGTAGATTATTCTTGTTCTGAATTTCTGGGATCTTGAGTATTCTATGTCTCGGTTTGTTTTTCATTAGGTTGAGGTTCCTTGGCGTTCTGTATGCTTAGGTTATTTGAATGTCAGTTTTTTTCCTCATATTTGGGAAGTTTTATGCTATTAGGTCTGCCCATATTTTTTTAATGTCATTTGTGTTGACTCCTTCTTTCTCATTGATG
>NW_004524787.1:1150870-1160744 GCF_000260255.1 Octodon degus | reverse complement strand
CTAAGAAGAATATATTCAGTGTATTATTTGTTGAAACTGTACTTCTGATTTGATTTGAAACTGTCTCATTGCTATATGTTTATCAATAAAACTGTAGAAAAAAATAAATCTAACCATATACAGCATTGCAGCAGGACAGTCCTATGACTTTCTTTTCTTATTTCTTGTTTTAATTCATTATCCCTTTTTAAACAAACATTTACTTAGAGACAGTATGGCAGTAATTTGTATGACATGATAAGGAGTACATATTTAGAAAACCAGAATGACAGAAATTCCAAGCATGGACCTAGTATTACACATTGCTATCTTCAGTGCAGTTGCTTTGTTCACAGGTATCAGCATATATAGTTAGTCAGGGTGAGAATCCTACCAAATAACTCCTAGAATTTTTATCATATGATTAACTCATTTTTTAATTGTATTTACTTAGACACATTCAGAATGTCAACAAAAGTGTTGCAATTTTTTTCTTTTTGCAATTACAGAGTGGTATTCGGTTAACAGAACAACAATCATTTCATATAAGCTGCAACAGAAACAACTGAAGATGAAAAACTACTGTCCCCATATATAACTAATTTGTGTTGTGCACCAAGTACCTGCTATAAATTTCCATGCCAATTTACAACCCCCATACTGTACCAGGTGAAGTTGGTTAGAGGGTACTGAAAATACCACCAGGACAGGGCTATCTAAAGACACATTCAGTAATGTGTTAACTATACAAAAAATGACACTGTATAGCTTAAGAACAATTTTTACACAGCCTTACATTTCAACTTTTTTCTTCAAAAGGAATGAGTTGTATACAGGGGATTAAATGCTTTATAGACGAGAAAAATATAACTGCTCTAGCACCAACTTATTCATTCTCATCCTCTTCATCCTCATCCTCTTCATCTTCCTCCTCCTTCTTTTCCTCCTCTTCCTTCTTTTTCTTGCTGTTTTCAGCCTTGATAATTCTTTTTTTTTTTGCTGAAGCAGGTATTCCTTTAGCCCAGTAAGCAGTGATGTCTTTTTCATACTTTCCTTTCAGCTTAGCAGCCTTCTTCTCATATGGCTGCTTGTCATCTGCTGCAGTATTATTCCACATTTCTCCTAGTTTCTTTGTGACATCACCAATGAAGAGGCCAGGATGTTCTCTTTTGATTTTTGGGCAATACTCAGAACAGAACAAGAAGGCCAAAGGAGGCCTCTTGGGTGCATTGGGATCCTTGAACTTCTTTTATTTCTATATAATTTTATTGAGAAATAAATATTGTTGAGACAGTTTGAAATCAAATTGGTAGAACAATTCCAATAATTAACACATTGCATACTGCCTTCCTAGTGGTTATTTGTTGAACAAGATGCAGATATGATATCCTACTTACAAACACTACTAAAACAAATCCCTGCACTTATTAAATTAAGAGAATGTAGTTATATATCTGTCCTAAATATTTTCAATACACAGATACAAAATGGTTATTCATCTATATCTTTTTTGTTTAGTTCTTTCATTTAAATATTATAGGTGTGTGAACTCAACAAAATATTCCAAAATAGTCCAGTAGTCCATAATAGTATTGGGTCTTTCACTTGACTGGCAATGTTTTAAGTTGTTGACCTGAGTCCCCTACAGCTCAAAATAACAATATGTCTTTACTTCTTATACTTCATAATAAAAGCAGACTAGCAGAGTGGTTTAAGAAACAAAATTAAACAATATGCAGTGTACAAGATACATATTTAATTTAAAGGTAACTCATAGACTGAAAGTTAAAGGATGGAAAATAATACTCCATGGAACAAGAACAGAGAAAACAGCAGTGTAGCTCTTCTGGTTGCTGACAATGTGAGCTGCCAACCAAGAGTGACTGAAAGAGATGATGAATGTCACTACATACCTCTTAGGGGCAAACTTCAAGAGGAAGAGATGACAATAATCAATATGTATGTATCAAATATAGGAACAACCAACTATATGAAACAAAATTTATCAAACATTAAAAACCAAATGATCAATAACACGGTTGTGAAATGGGACTTTAAGATGTCATTGAAAAAAGGAATGGATCGACTAGGCAAAATATCAGCAAACAATATAACAGAACCAAACCAAACATGTTAAGAAATGGACTTAGTAGACCTTTAGAGTATTTTCTACCCAATAACATCAGAATACACATTCTTCTCAGCTCTACATGGGATGGTCACAAAAATAGACCATATACTACCACATAGAACATGCTTAAGTAGCTAAAAAGGAATTGAAGTTCCCCCATGCATGTTTAGTGTTTCTCTTTTAATGTGTAGATCTTTAATCCATTTTCACTTTAGCTTAGTGCATGGCGATACACCTGGGTTAAGTTTTAGTTTTCAAGGACAGGGGAGATGGCTCAGTGGAATAAGCACTTCTACTGGCAAGTACAAGGGCCTGAGTTCAATCCCCATTTCCGCCAAAAAAAAAAAAGTTTTCAGTTTTCAGCATGTAGAGAGCCAGTTTTTCCAACACCATTTACCCCATGCACTTTATGTGAACATAACGAAAGAAAATTATACATTATTGAAATAAATATCAGCAAAAGCTACATAAACACATGGAAAATTACATAAGATGGTCTTGAACAATCCAAAGGTCACAGATAACATTAAAGAAGAAATTAAGCAATATCTACAGACAAAGAAAATGCAAGCAAAACTCACCAGAATCTATGGGATGCAGTGAAAGATGTCTTAGGGAAAAATATAGTGTTAACCTCTTACATCAGTAAAATGGAATGTGTCAAAATAAATAATGTTATGCTGCATCTCAGTCCCCTAGGTAAAGAAGAGCAAGTCAAGCCCAAAAGCATAACCAAGGCAGGAAATCATAAAGGTCAGAAATGAAATAAATGCAATGGAGACAAAAAATAATACAAAGAATTAGTGAACTACAGAATTGGTTCTTTGAAAGAATAAATAAAGCTGGTAAACCACCTAGTCAACCTTATCAAAATAGTCTAATTTTTGTAGTAATGTACAAAAGGAGTGAAATCAATACAGACCCCATAGAAATTCAAAACACAGTCAATACCTACTCCAAAACCTTTACTCTCACGGGATGGAAAGCACAGAATAAGTAGACTGATTCCTACATAGATATAAACTACCAAATCTGAATCAAGAAAATATAAAAATTATGAATAACCCAATATCTGTGAATAAAATTGAAAATGTAATAAAATATCTACCCACAAAGAAATCCTAGATCCTGATGGACACACAGATGAATTTTCCAAGAAATTTAGTGTAGAATTATTGCCAAGTTTTCTCACTGTTCAATGAAATTAAAAATGAAACAATTCCCCTAAACTCATTCCTAGAAGCAGCGTGTTACTCTGATAAGAAACAAAGAAAGACGTACCCAAACAAGAGAACTATGAGACAACCTCCCTAATAAACAAATGCAAAAATCCTCAGTAATATACTAACAAACAGCATGCATGAAATCATAAATAAGCATGAGCAAGTGAGATACATCCCAGAAATGTAGGGATAGTTCAAGATATGCAAATCCAAAAGTGTAACACACCATTTCAACAGAGTAAAAGACAAAAAATCATATGATAATCTCAATAGATACAGAAAAAAACTTGACAAAATCCAAGACTGCTTCATGAGAAAAACCCTACAGAAAGTCAGAATTAGATGTTCTTTTTGCCTTAGACTGATAAACACCATCTATTACAAACAATTCTGCTCCTAGATCTAAGACAATCTCTTAGCTATGAGCCCCTATACAAATGAAAAGTTAAATAGATAAATACTTCCAACTTTCAATGGTACAAGAAAAATATTATCACTCCCAAAGATACAATCATGGGGATACAAAGCACTGGGACCAAAGCAAATACAAAATCTATCAGGGAAATTATTGTTCTATAGTTTCATGTGGAACATCCAAAGGAATCTCTATAAATTGTGAGCTCTCAAAGTCTTATGTGGCTCTGCCCCTATGGCACTTAAGGGGGTTTTAGCTCCAATGGCTTCTCTCTTAGGCCTGCTTTGCTTCCTCCTCACAAATTTCTTAAATGATCTGAGTTATTGGCTTTTACTACCTTCTGGGATCTCCACTGAACCTTAGGCTTATGACTCAAAGCTTCACACACTGCTTTCCAAGGGATATAGTGCCTTGCCACCCAGGCCTTCTGAAGTATATGTAAAAGCATTTTTAACCTCTGAACGCTTACATTCTTCATGCATCCAAAACCAAAGCCATATGAATGATACCAAGGTCGGCTGCCACCTGGGGAAGTACATAGGTTTTATTTTCTCTAGTGGAGTGCCTGGATCACTGAGTGTTCTAAACCTAATTCTGATGAACAAATTCTCTGTAACTCCACATTGTGGAAACTGGTGCAGCTGCTGCCATCATTCTGGAACATGGTGTTCTGCAGCTTTCTTCTCAAAGAAGTCTTTCATTTTTTGCAAATGAGGCTGCAAAGGTGGAGATTTGCTGCTTCTTGTGACACCCTCTGACCACTTTTTCTGTTCTGTTTCTTCTGAGCAATTTTGATCTTCTCAACTCTTCTTTACAATCCACATCTTTATTGTAGCTTCCTTTGTGGCCAAAATCACACCATTTTAATTTATTTTTCTGGGTTCTTTGCTCTTGATTCTCTACATAAATTTGGCTAAAAGTCCCCAACAACGTCCATGCTATCACCTCAGCATTTGACTGCCTTGAATTTTCCTTTGCCAGATTAATTAGTCTGCATCCCTAAACCTCAGTATCAGGCAAAGTCTCTGGAAATTAACAAAATGCAGACCAACTTTCTACCAAGCACCAACACATATCATCTGGAGTCCAACAACAAATGTAGCTATTTGTGTGTTTCCCAATACTCTACCTTAGCAATTCATTAAGGTTGAAATGTTACCATCTATTTGCCTCAGCCACAAGTCTCTTGTTACTGCACTATGATGATGTTTGTGACCTCAGATAATCACAGTATTGTTATAGAGAACAGAACAACTGATAATAAGCATTATATTCTGGATAACTTTTTACAAATAGCAATAACAATCACATCACTTATGGCATATAATGTGACAAAATATGGTAACACTTGATTTGGTATATTTAATCACAGGGGCACATTATATATCAAAATTCAACTTAAATCGAAACTTTTATGCAATGACTTTTTACCTAGTCGAGTGATTTTATTCTGCAGTTGGGAAATTTAAGAGGTACAGCTGTCAAAACAGAGAGAGATGAAGAGAAATACTGTTGAAGGAGGACTAGAGGACCATAAATGATCATGTAATCTTTGGGAAGGTGGAGAAGATGGTGGGAGAGAAAGAATTAAGGAGAAAGCAAAAGATTGTTGAAGTGAATTGAAAATGTTGGGAACAATGTTCATTCACATGAGCATATAAGAGATAGTTGAAGAGAGAAAAAGATGAATAGAGAGAATAAAAATACATGTACAAAAATAAAAGAGACCTCTGGTATCCACTGTTCTGTGGTATTGTCAAAATTTGCATTTTAACAATTATGCAATAGAATTAGTGCTGTATTGGATATGGAGCTGATCTTGGCCTCTGATTATGGTGGCTGTGACCAATCTGTAGCCAGCAGCTTTCTGGATGAACCACCACCTACTCCACAGAATGTCTGCATTACCCTCCTGGCTTCTATGGTGCGTGCAAATGGAGATAGTTCTAGGCTGCTCCCATTTCAGGAAAAATTTGTCTCCCACTTAAATCCTGTACATTTACTCCATGCTCCACCACTGGCTCATGTCATGCTCCACCTCTTTGTCCTGCACTGGTAGTTGCAATTCTGGCCTGAGCTGGTTGTTGCAAATCAGAGGGAATGCTGGATTCCTGACACAAGAATGTTCTTCTGGTTTGTCACAGGGTACAGGAGTGTTTGTTTCTTACTAATTGCACTGCAGGTCAGAGGTCAGAGGGAGATGCTGACTTCTCAGTCCAAGGGTGTTGTGTTCCTGGTCACTGATTGCAGTTCAGGAAAGTACTTGTACAGAGTGTAGTGGAATAGTACTAATCCGTCTTGCACCACTCACAGGGGAGGAGGAGATGTCTTATTTCACTAGCAATCCACATGCCATGGCCAGTCACTAAGCTTGGTACCCTTAGACATTCCAAAAAAAGGACAAAAACTGATGGAAATTCTTAGTACAATCATTTCAGTATTTGTCATCATCATTGTTTAATTCTTAAGTTCTGATTCTTTCTGTTTTACTATATCTGTTATACCTTTCAGGGTTTATTTGGCCTTTCTGATTCATACATTAGGGAGACCAAGCAATATTTCCTCATGTAGGTGTGATTTACATTACTTATAAGTATAGTCTCCAGTTGTATGTGCTAATCTATGAAGGCTTCACGTTTGTCTTTCTTTATAGATGTGTAATACTTGGCTGTATAAAATAACACTTCTTTTTCATACATTTGTCAGGTGATGGGAATTTTGGTTACTTCCAAGATTTGGCTAAAACAAATTGTGCTGCTATAATCACGGGTGCACATATATTGTCGTATGATGTTTTCAGTTCTCATGAGAAAAATACTTAGGAGGGTAATAGTGGGAATGATTTGGATTATGAGTTCTAGTTTTTTGAGGAATCTCCACACTGATTTCCATAGTTGCTGTACCAATCTATATTCCCACCAGCGGTGGAGATGTGTTCCCTTTTCCCTAAAGCCTCTCTAGCAATTGTTATTATTTGATTACTTTATGATAGCCATTGCTTCTGGAGTGAGATAGTAACTCAGTGTTGCTTTACCTTACATTTCTCAAATGGCCAGTGATGTAGAGCATTATTTCAGGTATTTATTTGCCTCTTGAATTTCTTCCTCTGAAAAGAGTGTATTCATCTCAGAAGCCCATTTTTGGATTGGGTCTTTAAATTTGAGGACCATAACTTTTTTTTAGTTCTTTATATATTTTAGATAGAACACCTTTGTCTGAGTAATTATTGGTTAAGGTTTTCTTTCCAATTTTATCGGTTGTCTTCCCATTTTTTTTGGTTATTTCTATTCATGTGCCAAAACTTCTCCATAAGAGAAGGTCCCAGGTGTTGATTCTTTGAAGTAGTTCCCATGTAGTTTCTTCTAAGATAATCCAATGTGAGTCCTTTATTCAGCCATATTGAATCTGTCAATATTTTTTAAATTTAATTTATTTTGAAAAGTAAAAGCAAAGCAAGCACAAAAATCAGAAACAAAGAAAGAAACAGGGCAACATACAACAGTACATATGTTACAAATTTTCAAACCAAGAATAATTGATTAACAATCATTCATATACTATCTGTTTTATCATCAAATCTGTTGCTCTGATTAACAGATATAGTTATGTAAGATTGGACATATGGTTGCATATTACTGCTTCCTTTGAAGAAACCTTAAAATTTTGTTCTTGTCTCTATTTTTTAACAAACTGTTTTAAAAGTTTGTTTTAAAGATGCATTGTAATAATTGATGTGACATTAGAAGCAGTACACATTTTAAAAAAGAAGATGACAGGCATTCATTTAAGCATGTTTTTTATTACACATTGCTGTTCTCTATGTAGTTGCTTAGATCACAAATATCAGCATACACAGTCAATGTGGAAATTATACACATTAACTGCTATTTTCAAGAGACTGATGGAGATTTTCAGTACAATCACCTCAGTCATCCTGTATATACACTTTTATGTTTTTCTCCTACCTTTTTGCTTATCTCTTCTCTTTTCAGTTCTCCTTGTTGTTTAATACTTACGTTCCATTTCTTTATGTTTTACTATATTTGTTATAACTTTAAGGTTTTATTTCTTGTTTCAAGTTTTTACAATAGGCAGACAATATGATATTTACACATATGGATCTGTTTTATTTCATTGGTGAGTATAGCCTTGTGTTGTATCCACTTATCTATGAAGCCTTCTAGTTTGTCTTTATTTATAGCTGAGTAATACCCATTGTACAGAAATATGACATCTTTTCATAATTTTTAATTTAGTCTATTTTATGTGCTATTAACAAGGCAGCTAAATCTTGTGCTTTTTCATCTGTATTTTTTTATGTTTTGACTTTCAGTCCAAGTGTATCCTCATTAGTTAGTTGGATATCTTTTAACCAACATATAGTTGAAAGTAGTAGAGACCTATTGTAACTTTTTGACAGATTGTTTCATGATGTTTTCAATAAAAATGCACCAGTTTGTATTCTGTGTTAATTCTTGTTAATATTTTAAGTTTTTCTTTACAATATGAATTCTTTAGAGGAGAATGACTGGTTCAAATAAGTCTTTGTAATATTCTTGATAAATTCACTAACATTGACATTTTAATTTTAGTCTTTTGTATATTTGGGTAGATGGTTGGTCTATAAAGAATTTGTCCTGTTCAATTTTTTTCCAGGTTTGAGGCAGCTAGAAAAGATGCACTTGCTGTAGATCAAAGACTTGCAGAAATGCAGGAAGATGAAGCCATCCTAGAAAAGAAATGGCCATTCCTTGGTGTACCTTTGACAGTAAAAGAATCTTTCCAACTGCAAGGTACAAGTCTTGGTAATTGTTTAGCTATATTGTTTAAATTTACAAGTCGTATAGATTTTTAATACAAATATTTGATTGTTAAAATTATAATATTATCAAAGTGATATCAATATTTTTCTCCTAGGCTTTTATTTTTCATTTACATTTAGTCCTGGGAAAGGAACTCATAACCTCACAATTGACAAGCAGGTCTTGTGCCACTGGACTATATCCCTGGCATCTTTTCAGTTTTTAAAAGAAGATAAATATTCAGAAAATTTGACTAGGAAGTGTAAGAAAAATAATGGCCATCCCATGTTGAGTTTTATTCAGTATTCATTAGTACTCATAGCAGACATTCAAGAAATTTATTATGCCATTTTTTTCAAATATGAACAAAAACACTCACTCATAAATAAAGGCTCAGATTCTGACAAACCACTGTGTTTTATGATGAAACACTTATTTGAAATGTCCTAATCATCACAAATATAATTGAAAATACGAAATATTTAAAAATTAAATGACATAAGTTTAAATAACACACAGGCCAAAGAAATATATCATAGATAATCAATTACATGGAAAGAAAACAACATGATATAGAATAATATTCTGGCTGCAGTTAAGGTAATTCTGGGACTGAAATTCATAAATTTTAGGGAGTGTCTTTGAGAGAAGAAATAGTTCAAATCAATAATATACTTTCAGTTTACAAAAAGTAGACAATAGGAAGTAAACTAAACTTAGACCAAGACAAACTGAGAAAACTGCGAAGTGTAGACTTTAAATCAGATATTTTGTGAAACCAATTAACAGTGAAACCCAAAAGTGGTTGGTTGAAGTGTTCAACAAATCTGATATATTTTAGCTTAGTTTTTTTTCAAAATTTTATTGATAAATAGCAATGAAACAATATCAAATAAAATAGGAAGTGCAGTTTCAACAAATAATACACTGCATATATTCTTCTTAGGGGTTAATTGCTGTACAAGATGCGGACTTGAGATCCTATTTACAAAAACCATTAGAACATATCATTCTATTCCTTAAGCGAATGCAACTATATATCTATCCTAACCACTTTGAATACACAGATACAAAATGGACATTCATCGGTATACCCCATTTTTCTAAGTTCCGTTATTGAATATTATAGTATGTGTAAACTCAGCAAAATATGCTAAAAGAGTACAGTAGCCCATAATAGCATTGGGTCTTCTGTTTAACTGGCAATGTCACAAATTGTTGACCTGAGTCCCCCACAGCTCAATGTAACAACATGGCTTGACTTCCTATATTTCGTCTTCATACTTTTCTACTGGATGGTTAAGACCAAGGTAAAGCAGGACCT
>NW_004524787.1:1140939-1143446 GCF_000260255.1 Octodon degus | reverse complement strand
GTAATTAAAGATTTTTATGGAAAGACTAGCTTAAGCCCAAATGAGTTAAATAGTGTGAACTATATGGAATAATTTATTAGGAACTTAGATCATCGTGTTAATTGAAATAAACCAGACCCTAAAAGACAAATATCAAATATTTTCCTATCACCTCTGGAATCTATAAAAATGACAGGAAAGCAGAAAGTAGACTATTATAGAAAACCAAAAGAATCAAGGGAGGAGAAAGAGGAAGATAATTAAAGGTAAAGAAAAGGGTTAGATATTGTCTTAGTTACTCTTCTTTCATTGCTGGGACAAATACCCAACACTCAAAATGAAGGAAGGAAAGGTTTATTTAGCTCACAGTTACTGGAGGTTTCAGTCTGTACTCAGCTGGCTGCAAGGCAGAGAAGCACATGGCAGAGGGCAATCTTTCATGGCAGTGGCAAAGAGCAAGAGCACAAGGGAGAGGCAGCAGCTCAAGCAGCTAACTTCTCTTCCCACCTTACATTGTAATACAAATCACCTGACCCAGGGCTGGTGCAGCATCCACACCCACAGTAATCAATCACAAACTCCAGAAGCCGCCCCAAGACTACATGAGGTTTTGGGTGGACAGCTATACACAAACTATAACAGATATGATCAAAATTATGTCATGTGAATAAATGAAAAAGAAACAATAAAATACATTCTGTACATAAAATAAATAACACAAAGTCTTTGGAAACAATTTTTATAAAATACAGAAGGAAATATTTTCCAAAATATCGTTTGAACACAATATCACTCTAATATTAAAGCTAAATAAAGTCATCACAGTAAAAGTAATGTATAGAACAATATAGTTCCTAAATTTAGGTATGAAAAGCCTCATTAAATAACAACAAAGTGAAAGTAATATAAAATTGAATTACACAGATTGATAGTGAATTTAAGTCCTATGTTGTAGGGTAATAATAATAAGCATCTCTTCCGGAGGGTTAAAAACTTAAGACTGTATACCAAAAATTAGAGAAAAAGAAAGGCTGCAAGAACAGCCAACATTTTGGTCCTAGCCTTTCAAGGTCAGTGAGGACTCAGGACATAGGTGAACCTGTACTGTAACATCATGTAACTCAGTTGTGTCCCAAAATTTCTGATCAAGGAGATTATGAGGCCACAGAGGAAAGTGATTGATGATGTAGAGTGTGTCTGAGGACAGTCACCTAGATAGAAAACATTCGCTGAGAGAGCAAATTGGTCAAGCAAAAGCAGTAGCTCATTCACATGGCTGACACTGAGGTAAGATCTACAAACTACAGTACAGGGTTTCAGGATAAATCCTGGGAGGATTTGACAGACCTTGTCAGATACAAAAATTACTTTTCTTGTTATATAGGTCTTGCTTTATCTTGGTATTAAACATCCAGCAGAAAGGTATAAAATCAAGGTATAAGGGGTGATGCCATGTTGGTATGCTGGGCTGTAAAGAACTCAGGTCAACAACTTCTGAAATTGCTAGTGCTGCACATGACCCATTCCTATTATGGACTATTGGAATCTATAGAAATATTTTGCTGAATTCACGCATCTAAAATGTTGAATTGACAATGGAATACACATCTCTGACAAAACTAAATGAAAAAAAGGGGGATATAAATGCAGGATGATTTTGTATCTGTATATTCAAAATAATTAGGAAGATATACAGTAATATTCTCTTAATTCAATGAGAAGAGATTTGTACTGATAGTGTTTGTGGACAGGATACCATGTCTGCATCTTGTACTATGAATAACCACTAACAAGAGCACAATATGCAATGTACTAATAACTGAAACTGTCCTACTAATTGGTATTGAAACTGTCTCATTGTTATTTATTTCTTAATAAAATTATTTAAAAATATTATTAATAAAGTGAAAGTAACATTAAAATGGATTATATATTATGAATTTCTCTAAATGTTTTTATTTCAATAACAATGAAACTTGACTATTTCACAAAGCACAAATTACAAGCACATTAAAGTTTTTTTAAATAAAAGAAATTGCAACATTGTCCTAAATCTGTAATCTATACTAGTATAGCAATTGATGGATAGCATAAAAAAGCAAAAGCAAAAATCATACTGTCCCGAACCAGCAGGTCAGTCAACGAAGGTCACCTGGGTGAGAAGCGGGGAATTGAAGAGGGGACAAAGGACAGGAGACGCGAGAAATGGAGACAAGACAGGATTCTGATCAAGTCTTGTTTATTAAGGGGAGGTGTTGGGTATATATATATAGTGAATGTAGGAATGAGGAAGTCTCGGCTTTTGGGGTCAGCAGGTATCTAGAAAACAGGGGAAGGTGCAACCCCTGGGCCATAGCATGTGATTCACGGGGAATGGGCAAGGTGAGAAGGACCATAAACTTAACTCAGCAGGGGAATAGAAACTTAAGAAGATGGCTGACACTATTATAAAATGGATACCAGTTAATGGCTTCCCACAGGTCCCCCTTTTATTTTATATATGTATATAAAATATGGTTTCTTAGATG
>NW_004524787.1:1136371-1140839 GCF_000260255.1 Octodon degus | reverse complement strand
ATTTTCTTTATCCAGTCTTCTGTTGAAAAATATGTAATTCTCTCACACAATATAGATTTTGTTAATTGTGCTGCTATAGTCGTGGATAAGCACATATAGCTGTAGCATGTTGACTTTAAATCTTTCAGAAGGATAACCAGAGAAGGTGTTTCTGTGTTAAATTGAATTTATACTTTTCTGTTTTGAGGAATCTTCATACTAATTTCTATAATGACTGTACTTAACACTCCCACAACAAAGTAAGGGATTTATTTTTCCCCACAACTTCAACAAAATCTCTTGTGTTTTGAGTGTTTGATGACAGTTATTCTTAGTGAAGTAGGATGAAATTTCAGTTTGAGGGCCATGGAGATGGCTCAGTACAATAAGCGCTTTGCTGGCAAGCACAAGGGCTTGAGTTCAATACCCAGTTCTGCAAAAAAAAAAAAAAAAGAAAAAAGAAAGAAAGAAAGAAAGAAAGAAAAAGAAAAAGAAAACGAAAAAAGAAAAAAGAAAAAAATGAAAAAAAAGAAAAAAAATTTCAGTTCGATAAAGTTGCTAAACATATACCTTCATATACTTGTTGTTCATTTATATTTCTTCTTTGATAAATGTATATATATTTCAGTTGTCATTTTTAATTCAGTCTTTTATTTAGGGGTAAACTATTTTTTTCATTTTTTATATTCTAGATATTAATCCTTTGTCCAAAGTATAGCTAGCAAAATTTTAATACATTATGTAAATTGTTTCTCCAGTCTGTTGGAAAATATTTTCTTTTGCTATGCACAATGTAATTTGATATAATACAATATATTTATTCTTGGTATTTTTTCTTGTAATTGGATTTGTGTTCTAAAAATCCCTGCCTCTGTTGAAGAATATTACTTATTTACTGTTTCAGCAGATTCAATATTTCAGCTTTTATCACTAGGGCATTTATCTATTTTGATTTAATTTTTGTATAAGACAAGGAATATTGGTCGGTTCTCTTGCACTTAGTTATTTTTCCCAACATCATTTTATATAAGGCTCGCTTTTTCTCCACCATAATATTTTGACCACATTGTGAAATATCAGTTGACTCCAGGAGCATGAGTTATTTTTATGCATCCTCAACTAGATTGAAGATTTCTCCTGCATAGGTCTGCACCACTGGTCTGGGCTCTGCTGGGCATAGCTGTTCACCTCAGGTACCTCCCACAGGTCCACACCATGGCTCTCCAGGCTGATAATTTATAATTAAATTTTTTCAGGAGTCCCTGTTACAAGCACTAGATGTCTGATGACAAAATCTGATAATCTCTGAGTTGCCCCCAGGAGAAAACTGTGAGATGATTTCAAAAATAAAGACAGGAGATAATAGGTGACGTCCGATTGTGGAACAAGCTTGATACACATAGGTGACCTTTATAGGCAAAGGTCCCTGTGACTTCTACATTTTAGCTATTGAGATCTTTGTAAGAACCTCTAATATATAAATGAGCACTCATGATTAAATTTCCCATAAGTACTATCTGATGACTAATGTCATTTCTTTTATGTCATAGCATACAATGGCATTTTTTAGGTCTCTGATTTGTATATCACTTTGAGGATGGTTTCATCCTGTTTGCATATAAACCCTTTTAAAATATTCACTAAAATTGAATCACTTATCTAAACAAATCAATCATTTCTAGTGGGATGAGGGGGAATAAAAGTAGAGTAATTGATGTATGCTCTTAACATGCCTGGTAATAGCACAATGTGCCCCATTAATATGTACAAAAATATTCATTAATAACAGATTTTTAGAACTTTAAAATTATTACCATATAACATAATTTATTACTGCTAATGCAAATAAAACAAAAGTAAACATTACAAAGAAAGTATGAACATTTAAAGTATTTTATGGAATATAATATTACCTCAAATGGATTTGATGTAGTATCTGTCAAAACTATACACTTTGTGTGTTTTGTGAAAAGTTTGACTCTGAGAAATTATGCTACATTTTTAAGAGGACAGAGCTGTCCTCAAATGCATAATCTCAAATGTTTGAGATTGGGAACATTATTATTTACAGTTTTCTTTCGCTTTATATAAAGGAATGAGAATCATGATGATGGCCATCTTTATGTGCAAAGTTTTCTTTGTGTAGGGTTTCCAATTAATGTCTAAGAGCAAGTTAATTTGTCATTATTGAAAATAATGATGCTGTGTTAAAAATAAAAGAATTAAAAGGCTGCCTTCAGGCAAATGGGAGAACAGGGCAAGGCAGTATTTACAGGGATGAAATATCAATTGTTTCTATATTAGTCTACTTAGAAATACTTAAAAGAGGAGATGCTCAGAAATAATTTTTTGAAATGTATCCATGTTGTGACTTCAATTTTTTCATTTTCTTTTAATTAAATAAACTCCAAAAGGCCTAGTTGTCCTAATAATAATGTTTATCTTTACTTAAATTTAAAATATTGTTATCAAATGATAACTTTGTGTAAATTTTCTAGTATAAGCCTTAAATAACTGAGTTATACTGTTGATGTAGTTGTAACTGAAGCTCATTGAATGTAGTTATCCCCATTTGTTTGGCAAAAATACTATCAAATAGTTCATTAGTTCAAATCATAAAGCTAGGAAGAAAATTATAGAATGTAACATGGCCTCCAGTTCTGTAGCTCCTCTCTGTCTGTCTGTCTGTCTGTCTGTCTGTCTCTCTCTCTCTCTCTCTCTCTCTCTCTCTCTCTCTCTCTCAACACGAATATACTCATACACTGTAGTTGAAGTAGTCGCACACAAGTCATTGCATGTCAGGCAAATGCTCTAGCGCTTGGCTATACTTCTAGTGCTTCTAATTTCCTAAACCTGTTTTTCTACCCTCCCACACAAGTGAGACTCCACCTTTTTTCTTTACTTAATCTATTGCTTAATTCTTATTAGCTAACAAGTTTTACTTGCTTTTCATTCTGTGATACTGATCTCCAATTTGTCAAATCTTTCCAACTCCCCAAAAATTACTCCATTTTCTCAGACCTATTGTGGTCTTTATTTTCCCCATAACTTTGTCTATATTATTTCTTCTGATTGAGATACCCTCCTTTTTCCCATCTGTTATTTATTTCCCTTATTTTTTAAGATATAGCTCAAGTATCAATGTCTCTATTTAATATCAGCATATGATAACTTATTTTTTAGATGCACAGTCCATTGGCTTTGACAAGCAAATATCTTTCAAAACTGAGAAATTATATTTTTAATAACTTTATTGAGACACAAATATCAAGGAGACAGTTTCAAAAACAATTAGTAGGACAGTTTCAATAATTAATACATTGCATATTTTGGTCTTTTTAGTGGTTATTCATAGTAAAAGATGCAGACATGATATCCTGTACACAAACACTGTCAGTAAAATTCTTTCTTCTCATTGAATTAAAGAGAAACTAGACAAAATGGTCTTTCATTTGTATACCCTTCTTTTGTTAGTTTGATCAGAGATGGGTATTCCATTGTCATTTAAATATTGTAGTTTTGGGAATTCAGCAAATATTGCAATATAGTCCAGTAGTTCATAATAGTAGTGGGTTATCTGTACAACTTGCAATTTCAGAAGTTGTTGAATTGAGCCTTTTATAGCTCAGCCTATTAATATGGCTTTACTCTTTATACTTCGCTTTCATACTTTTCTGCTAGATGGTTAAGACCAAGATAAATCAAGACCTATATAACAAAAATTGTAACTTTTTTATTGGGCAAGGTCAGTCAAATCCTCTCAGGATTTATCCTGAAACCCTCTACCGCAGTTTGCAGATCTTTTGTCAGTGTCAGCCATGTGGATGAGTCATGGCCATTGCTTGGCCAATGTGCTCTCTGTGAGAGCCTGAGAGAATGTTTTCTCTCCGTGTGACTCTCTTTAGGCACACGCTACATCATCGATCACTTTCCTCTTTGGCCCCATAATCTCCTTGATCAGAAAATTTGGGACACAACTGAGTTACATGTTGTAATAGTACAGGTTCACCTATGTCCTGAGTCCTCATTGACCTTGAAACGCTAGGGCCAAAATGTTGACTGTCCTTGCAGCTCTTCTTTTTAGTAACTTTTGGTCTGCAAACTTCAGTTGTTAACACTCCAGAAGAGAATCTTATTAATATTGTCCCACAACATAGGCAGTTGAGTTTAACCTCGCTATCTATCTGAATACCAAACATCTTAAACATGACATGGAACAGGTATTTTCTAGCAAGTATTGATATGTTAAGCTATAAGTCCATATCGAATATGAAGAAAAAAGTTAAAAAGATAAAAATATATGTTTTAAAAACGGAACAAACAATTACATATTTTTACACAGAAATTTACAAATCTAAATCTAACCATAGAGACCCAGTCCTAGCCCAGGTCCGGTGAGTGTGCAGAGAGTTTCCTGCTACCCTGCACCGGCGGGACCAGTCCCAGCCCAGGCGCAGCGTGGGCCGGACCCTCTCCCAGCCCCTCGGGC
>NW_004524787.1:1134016-1136271 GCF_000260255.1 Octodon degus | reverse complement strand
GGCTGATTCCCTTGAGGGGGCAGTGCCTGTCTTAGGTCAAGGCGTCCTCTACATGGAACTGATTCAAACCTTATCCGTCATAGGAGACCAGGACGGCAGAAGGTCCCGTTCCTGTCTTAGGCGGTGAGTGGTGTCTCATGTACGCCCCTCATTACCTGTCTCTGGCTAGCCTGACCATCTCACCAAGGGTAGGAGAACTAAGAGTTCTCCGGACCTTCATCATCATAAGCTGGTTGTATTCCAGTGCAGTTTTCCCTTCCAGCCATCTCAAGCCTGTGATAATGAACCTGAATAGACTTCATCAAGGTCGCATCCAATTGCTGTTGGATGAAAGCCATTAGCCTATTTAAAATGCATGGGCCAGCTGAAACCAGAAGTAAGAAGGTTATCAGGGGTCCTATTGATAAAAGTATTAATAGGCCAATCAAGGGTCCCAATAGGGGGAGAAGGTAGGGTAGCACTCCATTCCATGCACTCCAGAAAGGGTTTTTAAATAGCTCTCTTCTCCTCTTAATAAGATCTTCTTGAAGTCTCTTTATTTTATCTCTAACAATACTGCACTTGTATGCATAGAAGCAGCAGTGTTCCTGTAAAGCCAAGCAGATCCCTCCCTGTTCTACTGTTAGAAGGTCTAAGCCCCTCCTATTTTGCAAGACTACTTCTGCTAATGAATCTATCTGGTCTTGGATATCTTGAATAGTACCAGACAGTGTTTGAACATCATCAATCAGCTGATAAGATAATTTGGTATAAGAATGTACTGCTACTACCAACCCTGCTGTGCCTGTCCCCATGGCTGCCGTGACTCCTAGCCCCACTAATAGAGGGATGAACTGGACATCCCTCTTTGTGTGGCCCATAGCATAATCTAAACTTGGAAAGGGTATGGGATCATTACCAGAGATGACATCTATATCAGGCAATACAATTGCCATGACACATAGTCTTGTCCAGTTGGTAGGTAAATATGTGAAGGCTAAACTTCCCGTACATACAAACACATGTCCCTTTTTTGGGCAAATAAGGCTACTGTAGTTAAGTATTTGATTGCAGCTGGTGAAGGTAACAAATCCAACATCAACAGTGAAGCTATCATTGTGGATGCCTCCCTGCACACACGAAGACTTCCATAGGAGATAATCCCCCCTGGAGAGGGTGGCTCTGGCTAATGCCTGCCAGTCCTCTGGAGTAAGCTAATTGTTGGATCATCGGCCACAATTTCTAAAATGGCTGTGGTGTATGGAGCTGTGGCTCCGTATTGGGCAACCGCCTCTGCCATTTTGGAACAGGGGCCCTTGTGGCTTTCCCCTCAAGGCAAAGTCCCTGACCTTTGCAGTTCTGAGGCTGTAAAGGGTGGAGACCTGCCTCCTCCTGTGATGCCCTCAGGCCATCCCTTCCATTCTGAGGTTCCTTCCTGGTAATGGAGATCTTCTCAGCTCCATTTTTGCAGTCTACAGCTTTCTTGGCACTTTCTTTCTGACCAAGCCCACAACATTTTAAATCCTCCTGCTGGGCTCCTTGCTCTTTATTCTCAACATAAATCTGGCTTCCTGGTTTCAATTTCAAGATTCTGTTCCCTTATAGGAAGGCACACACCCTTAGGGAGTTCTTTGTCCTTTAAGATGTGTTTTGCCTTTTTGTCCCTGTAGTACATTTTCACTCTTTTTTATTACATTACCAACAACCGGGTCACAGTGTCTCTGGGATAAGATTTTATCAATTAAATTCCAGTAGGAAAAGGCCATAACTGCTGCTATAGGTAGCCAAATTAGATAGAAATATTAATAGGCAGTCAGACAGGGGAAGGCCCTTGAAGGAGACAGCACAAAAGACAAGTTATCTTGCAACTGTGGGAGGGAAGCATGCTCCTGCTGTCAGCCAGACCTAAAAGACCTAAAGGCCAAATAAATGCTAAAAGAGTAGCACCTGGGATTGATATTCTAAATAGGTATCTATCACCTAAAAAGACCCAAGTGAGTCACCGGCCCAGCCCCGAACAAAGAGACCCTGGCCCGTGTTCATGCCCTCTTACTCTGTGACTCACTTCCCCATTTGGTCCTGGGCATAATCAACTTTACCTGAGCAATGGTGCTTGCAATCCCATTGGTTGACCATAGTTTCATACCACCCCACATCCACCTAAGTGAGACCCCTTCCTCTCTACCTTAACCCAGCATGGTTTTGCTCTATAAAACTTAACTGAAAGAGGCAGCTTCCTGGGCAACCCGCTTGGGTCCCCCTTCTGTCCTCTCTGA
>NW_004524787.1:1128195-1133916 GCF_000260255.1 Octodon degus | reverse complement strand
AATGATATACAGCATTGGAGCAGTACAGTCCTGTGATATTTTCTTTCTTGTCTGCTCATTTAGTATTCTTGTTTTTTTTTTGCTCTGAATGCCTTCAGGGCAGGTTTGGCTGGCTGGAGATGTGGGGATCAAACCACAGCAACCTGAGCCTGACTGCTTTGTCGAAGCAGCCACTTAAAGAACTGAGCTAAGGGGCAGGCCCCAAAAGTTTTGGGTTTTTTGTTTTTGTTTTTGTTTTTGTTTTTGCTGAACTGGAGATTGAACTCAGGCCCTTGTGTTTGCCAGACAAGAACTTATTCTACTGAGCCATCTCCCTGGCCCTGCTATTACTACATTTTTTTAAACAAACATTTACTTACATCATGAAAGACAATATGGCAATAATCGGAATGTCATGAAAACCAGTACATATTTAAAAGACCAGAATGACTGGCATTCCAAGCATGACCATACTATTACATATTGCTATCTTCAGTGTAGTTGCTTAGTTTACAGGTATCAGCATATATAGTTAGTTAGGGTGGGAATCCTACCAATTAACTGCTAGTTTCAAAAACATGCTGATGTTTCTCAGGATCATTGCCTTACACATCTTCTGCATATAAATGTATGGCTTTGCCCCGGTCATGTTTCCTAGTTTTTCTCCTTGCCCTGTCTTCGTTGTCTACTCCTCATGTTCCAGCTTTCCTTGTAATTGTGTTATACCTTTCTCCTTGTATTTCTCCTTTTGAGTTCTTATACTAGGGAGACTATATGATATTTAGACATGTGGGTCTGGTATATTTCACTTATGAGTATAGCCTCAAGTGGCATCCACTTTAATATAAAGGCTTTGAGTTTATCATGCTTTATAGCTGAGTAATACTCCATTGTATAAAATTACCACATCTTTTCCAACCATTCCTCAGATGACTGGCCTCTTGGTTGTTTCCAAGATATGACTATCAGAAATTATGCTGCTATAAACATAGGTACACATATATCATTATGATATGTTTTCAGTTCCTCCAGGAAAATTCCCCGTAGAGGGATAGCTAGCTTGAATGGGATTTCCAGTAGTAGTTTTTGAGGCGTCTCTGCATTGATTTCCATAAGGGTTCCACCAGTCTACATTCCCAAGAGCAGTGGCGAACAGTTCCTTTTTTCCTACAGCCTCTCCAATATTTGCTGTTATGTAACCTACCAACACTCTTACCCAAGAAATTATATGGTTAAGTCAATTTTAATTTTGTATTTACAGAACCACAGTCAGCAAGACTAATATGAGGTAGTGATATTTAGCCATTGAGAAACTTTTGTAACTAATGGGTTTGTATTTTAGACAGGAAGAGCAAACTTTATGTCTATATAGCTAATCAGATATTAAATTATGAATTTGCACTTAAGCTAACTTCCCTAAATTCTGTGTATTCACCTCCCGTTGCTGTATCTGGGGTCTTCCAGGCAGACTCATTCACTCGGTTACCTGTTGCCCCCTTTGCAAATCAAGAATACAAAAGAGAGGTCACTCTCACATATCTGAGTCCAGCAAAGTGTCTCAGCTTACTGGTTCTTGATTTACCAACTTTCAACTTGTGTAAATGTGCCTGGCTTTGGTTTGGGTGCTGTGCTCAGCTTCTTCATGATGCAGCTCCTAGAGGTTAGCCCACTCTGCTCCTCTGGCAAAATGTTGAACTCCTGGATTAGCAGAGTGCATCTGGCTCTGAGCCTCTCTGAAGGGAATTCTGCTGCAAAGATCCACAGGAGGCCTGGCCCAGGGCCCAGGGTCTGGCTGGAGAGGCGTCTTGTGTGTACAAGCAGGCAGATGGACCCACATGAACGCCAGGTCTGTGGTCTGGCTGGGGAGGAGTCTTGGGCATGAAGAGCTGGTGGAAGTTGGCACACTCACCAGGATGAAATGTTCTTTATATTTTTCTTTTATATGTAACATTTTAATTCATATGTAATAAAATTCATATACATTACCATATGAAAAATAATGCTAGTATGTCCACATTTATCTGGTTGGTCCTTATGAGCTGTATCCTTTCATTTTGTAATTTTGAAATATATTCATGATATTGATAATAAATTCGGATTTTCTTGCTGTTATATTCACTAAATACATATTTGCCACGTTTCATTGTTTTAAAGCTTTCATTGTTTTTTGTTTGAAGTAAATTTCTCTTGATTTAATTACAGCTGAGCTTTGTTTTATTTAAACCAAGTTAAATTACTTAATCCTTTTGCCATCTAACAAGGAAATTCATTTTTTAACACATATTATGAAGTAATAATTGGTTTACTTCTTTCCATGTAATATGATGTTCATACATTACTATTTATCTTGCTTCTTTATTATACTTATTCTGTCTTACACAGTTTCCTTTAATTTACTTTAAACACTCAGAATTTCAGAATTGTTTTTTGCTTTGTAATTCCTCAATGAATATTGATTCATGTCAAAGCAAGATCAATAAATTATTTAATTGTGTCCTGCAATTCAGTAGTAATTCACCTCTCAGAATGTTTTACTTGCCTTTTGCCTATTCATATCCTTAAATGATAACCCTTGGTGTAAAGTTGTCAAATTTACCAAATAAAAATGTAGCACATGTGGTAAATTTAAAATTTAAATAAAAACTTACAGTTTCTTGTTTAATTATTCCAATGAAATAATTGCAAAATACATTTAATAATTATTTGTTACTCATCTGTAATTGAAATTTAACTTATTTTAATATATATTTTTTCTGGGAAGCTTATTATACTGTATTTTCATCCCTGTACATAATAGAGATTTTCAGAAAGTATGCATGATTCTACTTTTTCAGTATATAACAATATAATACCTATTTTATACTAGTTTTTTTCATACATATGAGTAGATAGTCATAATATCATCTCTGATGTCTAAAGACTTTTTATTTAGAAGTGAGTTTGTTTCTTATTCCCATTAATTAATTGGGATAGAAATGATTATAGATTATCCCTAACTTCTTAAATTTAGTAAGACATTTTTTTATTTTCTCATCTCCATTTGTTGTCTCACAGAATACTGCACTAAAATGTTTTGAAAGAAAAAATATTAATCCACATAGGTTTTCAACAAATATATTTTAAATGGTTCAATTGCTCATTAAATAAATGCTAAATAAATCATCATGTTTTGCAGGTGAAATGTATAGATGTTGTGCAAGTTTATATTAAGAGAATTGAAGATGTAAATCTAATGATCAATGGAATTGTCAAGCACAGGTGAGTCTTTTCATACTCATGGAGTCGTTTTTTTCATTAAATGTATTGAAAATTAATAATTACATACATTAAAAATTATAGACAAATATTGAGATTTGAAAGATATAAATTATAGACAGCGTGAATTTTAGAGAAATAATTCTGAAATAAATACATAGCATGAGATTAATAATAGATTGCACATTGCAAATAAGCTATTTTAAAACATCTATGAATAGAACAATAAAAATTGACCAAAATAAAAATGAACAATTTGCAGATCAGTCATATAATAGTTCACTCTGTGCCAAAATCAAGAAACTTGTATTCATATAATTAGAATTCTTACAGCAGAAAGGGGTAGTCAGTAAAAATTTAAAGATTCAAAATTTCTGAATTTAGTTGAACTCATAACACCACATTTCCAAGAAAAATGAACCTTTTGCACAAGAAATTTGGATAAAATCATACCAAGACACACAAAAAATAAAGTTCTCCAAAACTTATTGAAAAGAAAAAAACTCATTAAATCATATACATACAAATATTAGCTATGGAAGAACAAAATTAAGTAGTATCTTATTCCACATTAGAAAGAACGAAAGAAAGAAAGAAAGAAAAGACCAAGTGTATAAGAAGCTAGACCAATTAAAGGACTGAAAACAAGAAGTCCTCTTTGAATTTTATACTTAGCAAATATACCTTTGAAAACTAAATGTAAATTATTTTCCAGTTATACAAACTTGAAATATTCTAATACCTCCAAACATAGCACGTAGGAAATAACAAAGACCATGATTCAGAAAGTAAGAGAAGTTGCTGTATGTTCCTGAATAAAGAATAAAGAACTCTCAAACCAATAGTTATGCAGGACTATGTAAAATATATTAGATGAATCCATTTAAAAGGTAATTAGATTTCTCTGAAACAATATCAATCTTATGTAAGGCTATACAAATATTTTTCATATGTGTGTGTGTGTGTGTGTGTGTGTGTGTGTGTGTGTGTGTAAAAGTGTGTGTGTGTGTGCATTATTGAAGTCTGATATAAAGGACTAGGAAGAAGTAATATAAAGTCAATGGAAAATGGAAATATACTTTTTAAAGTTTCTAATGCTAGTAAATATCATACCATGTCTTTGAAGTAAATTGTAAGTCAAAGACACAATAAAAAACTTAAAACAAAAATTAAGATTAAGCAATATTCCAAAAACTAAATATTAATGAATTAAAAATTAAATTTTTCAAAGTAATTGAACTAAGAAAAATTTTTCATGATAGTAAAGAATTACTAAGAATAAAACAAGATAAATACGTGAATGGCAAATAAATGACCGGAACTTCTTACAGTTTGTGTATATGATATCCCACAAAGTTCCATTATGTTATGGACATGGATAGTGTCCATGATGCTTACTGGTGAAGAGGTGTCACTAGTGTGTTTGAGTTACTGTTCCCTTGATATCCACCCTTTAGACCCAGCTAGAATCATGACTCATAGGGTGCAGGAGAAGTATATTTGTAGTGTATACTTATGGGAATATTTTGCTGCTGTATACAAAAGAATATCTGAAAGACTGCTTTTGTATATCTCTAATTCTCCTGTGTTTAAGTGTTTGCCCTATTTCGTGGGTTCTTTCCATTATCATTCAAGGAGTTGCGCTCATTTTGCTTCCTCTCTAGAACATCTTTTATTAGTCTGTGTAAGCTTGGCTTTGTCATCATGCAATTCTTAAGTTGTTTTTTGTCATGGAAGTATTTCACTTCTGCATTAAACTTGAAAGAGAGATTTGCTGGGTATATCAGTGTGGGTAGGAATTTGTTTTCTTGCAAGACTTGTATTAATTTGCTCCATGCTCTTCTTGCGTTGATGGTTTGTGAAGAGAAATCTGCAATTATTCTGATTGGTTTTCCTTTAAATATGATCTGATTTTTTTATTTAGCAGCATTTAGTATACTGTTCTTGTGTTGAATTTTTGGGATCTTGATTATTATAGGTCTGAGTGTGGTTTTAATTGGGTTGATGTTGTTTGGAGTTCAATGTGCTGCAGTGAACTGAATGTCAGATTGTTGCCCCATATTTGGGAAGTTTTCTACTGTTACTTCTAACCATATTTTTATATCATCTATATTGACCACTTCCTTTGTTCGCTGATGCCTATTCATCTCAGGGTGTTCATCTTTGCATCATCTTGCAGGTGTTAAATTATTTTTTTTCTGTATCCTAGTTGTTTTTAAGACATCTTTTCTTAGGATTGGATGAAAAAGATGTGGCATTTCTATACAATGGAGTATTACTCAGCTATAAAAAATGATAAACTCGAAGGCTTTATATTTAAGTGGATGCCACTTGAAGATATACTCAGAAGTGAAAAAAAACCAGATACACATGTATAAATACCGTATAGTTTCCCTAGTATGAAAATTCAAAAGAAGAAATACAAATGGAAAGGTATAATACAACTAAAAGGAAAGCAAGAAATTGAGGACCAGACAATGAAAAGAG
>NW_004524787.1:1126383-1128095 GCF_000260255.1 Octodon degus | reverse complement strand
TGCTTAAGTATATGCAAGAAAACAGAAATTATCCCATGCACATTATCTGACCAAGTGCAATGAAACTGGCAATAAATGACAAAAGAAACCAGAAAAAAACTTTAAATACATGAAAATTAAATGACACCCTCCTCATCAACCAATGGGTCACAGATGAAATTAAACAAGAAATTCAACAATATCTACAATTCAATGAAAAGTCAAGCACAACTTAGCATAATTCATGGGATGTGATGAAAGCGGTTCTCAAAGGGAAATGGTAACAAAACCAGGGAAAGACGCAACTAAGAAAGAGAACTACAGGGCTATCTCCCTCATGAACATAGATGCCAAAATCCTCAATAAAATTCTAGCAAATAGAATACAGCAAATCATCAAGAAGAACATACACCATGACCAGGTAGGATTCATCCCAAGGATTGAAGGATGGTTCAATATTCGAAAAAATATAAATATAATACATTATATCAACACAACGAAAATTAAAGCCACATGATCATCTCCATTGATGCAGAAAAGGGATTTGACGAAGTCGAACACTCATTCTTCTTCAAAGTTCTACATAAAATTGGAATAGATGTCCTCTACTTCAATCTGGTAAAAGCCATTCATGAAAATCCAACAGCAAACATAATCCTAAATGGGGAAAAACTGAAATCTTTTACTCTTAGATCGGATACAAGACAAGGATGTCCTCTCTCACCACTCTTATTCAATATACCTCTGGAATCATTAGCTACAGACATTATAGAAGAGAAAGAAATAAAAGAAATAAGAATAGGCAAAGAAGAAGTTAAATTACCTTTACTTGCAGATGACATTATACTCTACTTGGAAGACCCAAAAAACTCCACCAAGAAGCTACTAGAATTAATACAGAAATTCAGTAGCATAGCAGGTCATACAGTCAATACCCAAAAGTCAATAGCATTCCTCTACACAGAAAACAAACACACTGAGAGGGAAATTAGAGAAACAATACCTTTTACAATAGCACCGAAGAAAATGAAATATCTTGGAATTCATCTAACTAAAGAAGTCAAAGATCTTTTCAAGGAAATTTACAGTACTCTGAAAAAAGAGATCTTAGAGGATTTCAGAAAATTTAAAGATATTCCATGCTCCTGGATAGGAAGAAGCAACATTGCGAAGATGGCTATACTCCCAAAATTTCTGTACAGATTTAATGCAATCCCTATCAGATTACCACTGCCATACCCCACAGACCTAGAAAAATGATTCCTAAGAGTTATCTGGAACCAGAAAATATCTAGAAAAGCAAAGGCAATTCTGGGCAATAAAGACAAGGCAGGAGGCATTACCATTGCTGACTTGAAATTATACTACAAGGCTACTGTGATAAAATCAGCATGGTACTGGCAACAAAATAGACCGGAGAATCAATGGAATAGGTTAGAAGACGCTGAAGCCCCTATGTACACACTCAGTCACTTTATCTTTGACAAAGGGCCAAATATACTCCCTGGAAGAAAGGTAGCCTGTTTAACAAATGGTGCTTAAATATCCGGCTCTCTACCTGGCAAAAACTCAAATTTGACTGAGGTCTATCACCATGCACTAAACTAAAGTCAAAATGGAGTAAAGATCTAAACATTAAAACAGAGACACTAAATCTCGTGGCAGAGAAATTGTGAGGAACTCTTGAAGGTATAGGTGTAGGCAAGGAGTTAATGGACACAAATCAAATCGCA
>NW_004524787.1:1124362-1126283 GCF_000260255.1 Octodon degus | reverse complement strand
AAAATACAAACTCATTTAGATCATGTCGGGAATTTTACTACCCTGTATCACTGGCACCTTTTTAGGTCCAAAAGTCTCATAATAATCCTTAAGGGCATCACCAACCCTTTTCTATTGCCTCTGATCAATAGTTCCTTCAATAGGGAACCATGGGCAAACTTGTTTAATATATTTAAAATATTGACACAAATCCTTAATTTTAACCTTTACTCCTTACGCCTTTAATGCTTTGCTCAAACTTTCTACAAATATCTCATGTTCACTTAATTCCTGTCCCATTGCCGAAGGGAAGGGGAAGGGGTTCCATCCACTTACCAAGGTTCACACGTTGCAGCAGGCAATTGCAGCGTGGGCCTCTTTTGTCTTTCTCTCTTGCTGGCTCTCTCAGATGGTTCCGTCACTGACTCCTCCATACCAGGTGTCCCACAGTTGGGCGCCACTTGTCCCAAACCAGCGGGTCAGTCAATGAAGGTCACCTGGGAGAGGAGCGGGGAATTGAAGAGGGGACAAAGGACAGGAGACGTGAGAAATGGAGACAAGACAGGAGGATTCTGATCAAGTCTCATTTATTCAGGGGAGGTGCTGGGTATATATAGAGAGTGTAGGAATGAGGAAGTCTCGGCTCTTGGGGTCAGCAGGTATCTAGGCAATGGGGGAAGATGCAACCCCTGGGGCATAGCACGTGATTCCCGGGGAATGGGCAAGGTGAGAAGGACCATAAACTTAAATCAGCAGGGGAATAGAAACTTAAGAAAATGGCTGACACTATTATAAAATGGATACCAGTTAATGGCTTCTCACATCATACAAATGAAAATACAGACCACATTGATCTTTAACCTTAACCCTTTAATTCTTGGTTGTTAACCTCAGGATTGTTTTTACAATTCAAACTTCTGGTATGAAAACAATTTTAAACATATTCAGAAGTTGTAAAACTAGCAAAAAGAACTTCAATATACTCCTTGCATTCATTACATTTTAACATTTTGTTGTCAATTGCTTCCTTTTCCTCTTCTCTCTATATATTTTAGCCTTTCCTGTTTCCTATCCTTTTTCCCTACCCATATTTGCTCTTTCCAGTTTTACCTATTTTATTTTCTGTATGTTATGAACCACTTGAGACAAGTTTTTAACACATTAAGTTCCTTTACATATAAACATTTCAGTATGTTTCTGAAGAACATGGTGAAATTCTTACATAGTTGTCATCTTCAATATACTCAACTTTAGAAAAAATACTATAATGCAGTGTATAGTCATTTCAAATCGACTAATTATTGCAATAATATCCCTCATAAATTTTAGTCTTTTGATCTATGATACTATTCAGAGTCACACATTCAATTTAGTTGGTAGGTCTCTTTAACATTTAAAAAAATGTGTTTAGTACTGGGTCTACTGCATCTCCCTACAAAGATTGGACTTGTAGTGATTCTCCAGTTTTCAGCTTCCCAAGCACTGGGATTACAGGCATGCACCATCACACCCTGTGTCAGTCTCCTTTTCAGCATGCCCCAGGGGCAGGGCCAGCACGGCATGCCAGAGATCAAAGCCTGGTCTCTGTGTCTGCCTATGAAGGTGCTTTGATGCACTGAGCTAGGTGGCAGGCACTGGTGTCTTTAATTTCTAAAGCAATGTTTCTCTTTTATATTAATATTCTTGAAGATTTTTCATGTCTGTAGTTATTCTGTCCTCACAAGCTATTTAAGGCCTTTTCAACCACCTGGTTTATGTGTATGCAAGAGTGTAAACATCAACAAGTAAATGTGCTTAAAATAATGGAAAATGGTTAAATTATTTTCTAAAGAAAATAGATCATTTTGACCTCATCAGAAGCATTGTCTCCAAATTTTTACTTAAATTTGATATTTACTTTTATATTGGAACCATGTAATGGCTGAGAAAATGTATTTCATGT
>NW_004524787.1:1123105-1124262 GCF_000260255.1 Octodon degus | reverse complement strand
CTTAACCTCACTATCTCACTGCATTTCAAACACCTTAGGCATATTAAGGAACAGGTATTTTTCATCAAGTATTGATATGTTTAACTTTAAGTCCCTACATAATATGATAAAAAACATTTAAAAATTAGAATATATTTTAAAAATAGGATAAAAAATTCTATACTTCTCATGTTTGCACATAAGTCCAAAAATCTCACCATATACAACCTTGAAGTAGGACAGTCCCGCAATATTCCTTTTCCTGTCTCTTGCTTTCATTCACAACCACGTTTTTCTTGAATATCCACTACCCGAGAGACATCAGAGCAGCAACTGGTGTGTCAGGACAAGCTGCCCTTATTCAGAATACCACAATGACAGGCACTCTAAACATGAAACCACTATTACAAATTACCATCTGCACTGCAGTAGCGTAGTTCACAGGTATCAGTATATATAGTTAGTCAGGGTAAGAATCTTTCCAATTAACTCCTAGATTAAAGAATCTTCTGAATATTCTCAGGATCATTGCCTTGCTCATCTTTTACATATAACTGTATGGCTTGACATTGTCATATTTCCTAGCTCATCTCCTTTCCCTCTCTTGATTATTTAGTCCTGGAGATCCTTCTTTGCTTTTACTTGTATTATATCTTAATATTTGTATTTCTTCCTTGGAGTTCTTATACTAGGGAGACTATACGATATTTACACATGTGTGTCTCGTTTATTTCACTTATGTGTATATGTTCAAGTGGCATGCACTTCAATATAAAGGCTTGCAGTTCATCATTCTTAATAGATGAATAATAATCCATTGTGTAAAAATACCACACCTTTCTCAACCATTCCTCAGGTGATGGGAATCTTGGTTGTTTCCAAGATTTGGCTATCACAAATTGTGCTGCTATAAACGTAGGCACACATATATCCCTATGATATGATGATTTCAGATCCTCTGGGAAAATTCCCAGTAGAGGAATAGCTGGTTTAAAGGGGATGTCCAGACCAACTTTTCTAAGGAGTCTCCATACTGATTTCCATAACGGTTGGACCAGTCTACACTCCCAGCAGCAGTGGAGACGTGTTCCATTTTCCACACAGCTTCTCCAACATTTGCTGTTGGGTTATTTTTTTATGATAGCCATTCTTTCTGGGGTGAGATGATATCTCAATGT
>NW_004524787.1:1122110-1123005 GCF_000260255.1 Octodon degus | reverse complement strand
TTGTTTGGTTGTTTGTTTTGTTTTGTTTAACCAGGGATTGAACTCAGGCCCTTGTGCTTACAAGGCAAGCATTTATTCTACTGAGCTATCTCCCCAGCACCAGGAATATTTTTTAAAATAAAGTATTAAAGAAAAAGTAGATTCTTCTTTCATCCCACGTCCCTGACTTTCCCTTTGTTTTCTCATAAAAGACATGTATTCTATCAAGTATTTATTAACCTACTTTTAAGACCATACTTAATAGTTCAAAGTTTTTACAAATCCAATAAAGAATAAGTACTGTCATCATACTTTTTATTTATATTCTATTAACCTTGTTACACTACTAATTTTCAAAAATTATGTTTGGTATTTTCATGCATATCTATGTATTTATCTCTAATTTCAGAATTTTCACCTTTAAAATCACATCTTCACACAAATTACTTAACATTTATTGTTCCTTACTTCTTTTCATTTACTATCCACTTTTGTCACTGAAGCTAGTATGTACATTTAGAAATTATCCCTGGCTACCTATATACTTATAATCTTAGTATTTCTTACAGAAAAATGCATAATCCCCTTTAAAAAATGTGATGGTGCTTACCACGTTATCATATCTACATTATCTTAGAACTAATAAGTATGTGCTTTGTCCATATCTGTTTATTTTTATTTCAGTCATTTTATATTTCAAAGAGAATACAAAATAAGAATTTAAAAGAAAAAGTTACAAATGATAAATAATTTCACTAAAAGTATAATATCAATTCGACTGTGTTTATTGTATTGTGCAGTGTTGTCTTCAGTTTAGTTACTGAGAACACCGAATATATGCATGCAAATTTGAAAAAAGAAAAATAGAAAAAATATTCTTTTTATTAATTTTATTGAGAAAGAAATAGCAATGAGA
>NW_004524787.1:1121212-1121660 GCF_000260255.1 Octodon degus | reverse complement strand
CTTTTATTTCTTTCTCTTGTCTAATGTCTGTAGCTAATGATTTCAGAAATATATTGAATTGGAGGGATGATAGAGGTCATCCTTGTCTTGTACCCGATCTAAGAGTAAAAGTTTTCACTTTTTCCCCATTTAGGATTATGTTAGCTGTTGGGTTTTCATAACGGATTTTACCAGATTGAAGTACAGGCTATCTATTCCAATTTTCTGTAGGACTTTGAACATGAATGAGTGTTAGACTTTGTCAAAAGCCTTTTCTGCATCAATGGAAATGATCATGTGGTTTTTAGTTTTCACTCTATTGACATATTGTATTACATTGATAGATTTTCGAATATTGAACCATCCTTGCATCCCTTGGATGAATCCGAATTGGTCGTGGTGTATGATCTTCTTGATGATTTGCTGGATTCTATTTGCTAGGATTTTATTGAGGATTTTGTCATCTATG
>NW_004524787.1:1116331-1121112 GCF_000260255.1 Octodon degus | reverse complement strand
TTTAGTTTTATCAGAGAAGAGTACTCCATTGCGATTCAAATATTGTACTGCAGGAATTTATCAAAATAATCCAATACAGTCCAGTAGACTCTAATAGTGTTGGGTTATCCGCAAAAGCAGCAATATCGGAAGTTACTGACTTGAGCCTTTTACAGCTCAGCCTATTAATATGGCTTTACTATTTATACAACCTTTTTATGTTTTTGGCTGCATGGTTAAGACCAAGATAAAGTAAGATCTATATAACAAAAAGTGTAACTTTTCTATCTGATAAGGTCAGTCAATTACCCTCCGAATTTACGTGGAAACCCTGTACAGCAGTTTGTAGATCTTTTGTTAGTGTCAGCCATGTGGATGTGTCACAGCCATTGCTTGACCAATTCGCTCTCTGAGAAAGCTGGAGAGAATGTTTTTTCTCCATGTGACTCTCCTTAGGCACACTCTACATCACTGATCACTTTCCTCTGTGGCCCCATAATCTCCTTGATCAGAAAATTTAGGACACAACTAAGTTGCAGGAAGTTACAGAACAGGCTCTCTTATGTCCTGAGTCCTCACTGACCTTGTAGCCCTTTTATTTCTTTCATTGCTTGGTCTGCGAACTTAAGTTGCTATCCTTCCAGAAGAAAAGTGTAATGATATTCTTACCATATAACATAGGCAGTTGAGCTTAACATCACGATCTGTCTGAATATCAAGTGCCTTAAACATATTATAGAACAGGTGTCTCCATCAATCATTGATATGGTAAACTTTAAATATCTACAGAATGTGAAAAAAAACATAAAAAATAAAAATAGTGACAAATTAGAAATAAACAATTACATATTTTTAGAAATCTAACCATATACAACAACATTGTAGCAAGACTGTCTTATGAATTTTTTATCTTGTCTTTTGTTTTCATTTATTACATTTTTAATACACATTTACTTGACAGAGAGTATATCAGTAATTGACATGACGTTGGAAGCAAAACACATGTAGAAGACCAGAATGACAGGCATTCCAACCGTGGCCCTAGTATTCCACATTGCTATCCTCAGTGCAGTTGCTTAGTTCACAAGTATCAGTATATATAGTCAGAGTGAGGATCTCACCAATTAACTGCTCAATTCAAAAACCTTACAGATATTCTCAGGATCATTGCCTTAAACTTCATGGTCATATAAACGTATGGCTTTGCCCCTGCCATTTTCCTGCCTTTTCTGTTTGCCCCCTCTTCATTGTTTAATCCATAAGTTCTCGCTTTCCACTTAATTGTGTTACATCTTTCAATTTTTATTTCTTCTTTTGAGATCTTATAATAGGGACACTATGATATTTACACATGTGGGTCTCCTTAATTTCACTTATTAGTATATCTTCAAGTGACATCCACTTATATATGAAGGCTTCAGATTATCATTCTTCACAGATGAATAATATGCCACTGTGTAAAAACACCACATCTTTTTCATCCATTCCTTAAGTAATAGGCGTTTTGGTTGCTTTCTTCATTTAGCTATCAAAAATTGTACTGCTATAAACATAGGTACAGATATATTACTATGATATGATGTTTTCAGTACCTTTAGGGAAATTCTCAGTAGGGAGATAGCAGAATTGAATGAGATTTCCAGTTCTAGTTTTTTAAGTAGTCTCCACACTGATTTCCATAATAGTTGCACCAGGTTTGCATTCCCACCAGCAGTGGGGAAGGGTTCCTTTTTCCCCATAGCCACTCAAACATTTGTTGTTGATTCATTTCTTTATGATAGCCATTCTTTCTGGGGTGAGGAGATAACTCAACGTTGTTTTATTTTGCATTTCACGGATGACTACTAATGCGGAGCATTTTTTAATGCACTTATAAAGTTTAAGAATTTCTTCCTCTGAGAAGTGTCTGTTCATCTTGGATGCCTATTTCTGTATGTGGTCTTTAAATATTGAGGCCTTAATGATTTTTTAGCTTTTTATGAATTCTAGAGCAAAGACCTTTGTCTGAGTGCTTATTAATTAAGATTTTTTTCCAAATTTGTGGGATCTCTTTTCACGGTTTATAATTTTTTTGATGTGCAAAATCTTCTCAATAAGAGGAGATCCCAGTTGTTAATTCTTTCAAGTATGACTAGTGCAGTTTAATTTTTGTTCATGAACTCTTTGCCTACCCCTATGTCTTCAAGCGTTCTTCCTAATTTCTCTTCCATGAGATTTACAGTTTCTGTTTTAATATTTACATCTTAAATCTATTTTGATTTTTGTTTACTGCATGGTGATACACCTGCGTCCGGGTTTACTTTTCAACCCGTACATAGCCAGTTCTTCTGGCACCATATGTTAAAGAGGCTATCTTTCATCCAGTAGGCATGTGTGGTCCCTCTTTTGAAGATAAGTTGGCTTAGTTGTGTTTGTAGTTGACTCTGGATGGTCCAGTCTGTTACATGGATCCTCGGGTCCATTTTTTGCCAATTCCATGGTGATTTTATCACAGTTGCTTTATAGTATAATTTTAAGTCAGGAATTGTAATTTCTCCTGCCTTGTCTTTCTTACCCAGCATTGTCTTTGATATTGTAGGTCTTTTATTGTTCCAATGCATTTTAGGAATGATTTCTCTAGGTCTGCATGGTATATTTGTGGTATTTTGATAGGGATTACTTTAATTTCTATAACAATTTTGGGAGAGTGGCCTAATTCACAAAGTTGGCTCTTTCTGTCCAGGAACATGGTATATCTTTTAATTTTCTGAAACGCACCACGATCTCTTGTTTCAGTATACTATAATTTTCATTGAATAGATGGGTTGACTGCATGAATGGCAATGCCAGAAGTTGTTGACTTTGCCTTTTACAGCTCAGCATATTAAAATGACTTTACAATTTATACCTTGTTTTTATACTATTCTGCTCGATGGTTATGATCAAGATAAAGCATGACCTATGTAACAAAAAAATGTAACTTTTGTATCTGACAAAGTCAGTCAAATCCCTCAGGACTCGTCCTGAAACCCTGCACTGTAGTTTGTAGATTTTTCATCAGTGTCAGCCGTGTGGATGAGTCATGGCCATTGCTTGACCAATTTGCTCACTGTGAAGGTCTGTGGGTATGTTTTCTCTCCAGGTGACTCTCATTGGGCACACTCTACAGCGTCAGTCACTTTCCTCTGTGGCCCCATAATCTCCTTGATAGGAAAATATAGGACACAATGGAGTTACATGATGTTACAGTGCAGGTTCTCCACACAACGGAGTTACATGATGTTAGAGTACAGGTTTTCCTATGTCCTCAGTCTTCACTGACCTTGAAATTCTATGGCCAAAATGTCAGCTTTCCTTTCAGCCCTTGTTTTTCTCTAATATTTTGGTCTTCCAACTTCAGTTTTTAAGTCTTAAGAAGAGAAAGTTAATGGCATTATAATCCTAAAACATAAGCTGTTGAATTTAACATCAACATTTGTCTGAATATCAAACACCTTCGACATAACACTGAACAGGTATTTTCCATCAATTGTTGATATGTTAAAGTTTAATCAGTATAGAATATGAAAACATCAAAGAAAAATGACACTGAAACATAGAAATATGCAATTCCAATTTTTTACACATAAATTTAGGTATCTAACAATATACAACATTGTAGCAGGACAGTGTTTTGACTATTTTCTTCTCTATTGTTTTCATTTATCACGTTTGTTTTAAACTAAAATTTACTTTGGAGAAAGAGTGTATCACTAATTGATATGGGATTACAAGAAGTACGCTTTCAGAAGACTAGAATGTCAGGGATTCCAAGCATGGCCTTAGTATTACACGTTGCAATGTTCAGTCACTTGCTTTGTTCACAGGTACCATCTTATACACTTAGTCAGGATGAGAATTCGACCAATTAACTGGTAGTTTCAACAAGCTGATAGAGATTCTCAGGATCATTGCATTAACTATATGTGTATAAAAATGTACACTTTTGTCCCTCCCATGTTTCCTAGCTTTTCTCCTTGCCCTCTCTTCGTTGTTTAATCCTTAAGTTCTCACTTTCCATTTAGATGTGTTTTGCTTTACAATATTAACTTCTTCTTTTGAGCTCTTGCACTAGGGAGACTATACAATATTTACATATGTTGTATTGGTTTATTATATTTTTATATCTTCAAGTGGCATCCATTTATATATGAAGGATTTGAGTTTAACATTCCTTATACATGAATAATATTGATTACATAACAATTCCACATCTTTTTCATCCATTCCTCAGGTAATGGGCATTTTGGTTGGTTCCAAGATTTTCGTAATACATATTGTGCAGCTATAAACATAGGTACACATACATCACTATGATATCATGTTTTCAGTTTTCTAGGAAAATTTCCAATAGGAGGATAGCTGGTTTGTATGGGATTTCCACTCTTAGTTTTTAAGGAGTCTCCATACTGATTTCCATAATGGTTTCACCAGTCTACATTCTCACCAGCAGTGGGGAAGGATTCCTTTTTCCCCAGCCTCTCCAATAGTTCTTGTTGGTTGATTTCTTTATGATAGCGTTCTTTCTGAGGTTAGATGGTATCTCAGTGTTGTTTTAATTTACATTTTGTACAAAGTTAGTGATGTGGAGCATTTTTCCTGCATTTATTAGCTTCAAGAATTTCTTCCTCTGAGAAGTGTGTGTTCATCTCGGATTCCTATTTCTGAAAAGGGTCTTTAAAATTTGGGACCCTAATATTTTTCTTTTTTTTAATTTATTTATTTATTTATTTGTGTGTGTGTGTGTGTGTGTGTGTGTGTGGCCAGCTCAGCCCACCAGGGGG
>NW_004524787.1:1114645-1116231 GCF_000260255.1 Octodon degus | reverse complement strand
TGTGTGTGTGTGTGTGTGTGTGTGTGGCCAGCTCAGCCCACCAGGGGGCGGGCTGGCTGGCATTTGGTGCTGGGGGATTGAACCGTGGTCCCTGGGCTTTGCTAAAGCTTGTTCTAAGTATGTGCTTTAGACCACTGAGCCATCTCACCAGCCCCTGGGACCCTAATATTTTTCAACACTTTATGAATTCTAGGGAAAAAACCTTTATCTGAGTGCTCATTAGTTAAGATTATTTCTCAATTTTTGGTTGTCTTTTCAACTCTGTGAGTAGTTTATATTGAGGTGCAAAAACTTCTCAATAAGGTTCAGGGAACCCACAGACCAGTCCTAGCCCAGGTCCGGTGAGTGTGTGGGAGAGCTTCCTGCTACTATGTGCCAGTGTGACCCACTACTGTGCCCAGCTCAGGTGCAGCGTGTGTGAGAACCACTTCCACCATTTTGGGACACCCTCCACCATTCTGCAGCACCTCCCCCAGCCAGCACACTGAGTAGGAATTTCTGTCGAGTTCCGAGAACCCCCAGACCCAGTCCTACCCAAGACCCAGTGAGTGTGTGGGAGAGCTGCCTCCTCCCCTACACCACCTTTTCCCCTCCAGGCTAACATCAGGGCTGGCATACAAGCCTAGGGTGAAGCCCTGCAGCTGCAATCCCTGCAGAAAGTGTAGAGGATAGAACCACCCAGCTAGTCCTGGAGCAGAAAATCTTGCCAGAGGGGCACAACAGGTTCACCATCAAGGGCAGCACCACGAAGGAGCTGAGCAAAGTACCCAGACCAAAGACAGGCACAGCTGGATAAATCCAAACTTTGTAGATCTGCACCTGAATTTCAGTATGTGCTAAGGTACAACGAAGATCTACAACAAAGGTCAGAAGACAGTGCTACACAAAATGACAAGAAGGAAGAAAATGCAACCTGAGAACAAAAGCCCACATGTAACAAGTGCAGAGGAAACTAACACAGAACAAATTGGGAATCACACAGCTGAAAGGAATGAATCAACGATTTCTGAAATAAAGAAACAGTTGCAGAAAGGTATAGAGGGACTCAGATTGGAAATAAAAGAAAAGAAATTGCTGAATTAACAACATCTGCAGTAAAGAATCAATAGAAGAAACATATGGAGGAAACCCAATACCCACCCAGAAAAAGTGCAGAGGACACTAGCTCAGCTCAAATTCATGAATTAAGAGTGTCGATAGTAAATAAGCAACAGCAGAAAGTTATAGAGGAACTCGGAGTGCAATTCTTTTCTGAAATAAAAATAGAATTGTCAGAACTCATAGCATCTGAAGTAAAGAAGCAACTACAGAAACGTAGGGAGGAACACTAATCTGAAAAAAAACAGCAGTAAAAGAATTTATAACTGCTTCTAAAGAAGACATTCATAAAAAATAGAGGAGATTAGAAAAGTGACAGATTCCTTGAATGAGCAATACAGGAAAGAAATAGGTCTCATGAAGCAGAGTCAAAGAGAAATAGAGGAAATTAAAATCTCAATCACAAGCTTGCAAAACCGTTTAAGTAAAAGTGAACACAGAGTTTCAGATCTTGAAAGTGCTGGTGTAGCTAGTGAAAAGGTAAGAAA
>NW_004524787.1:1081291-1110653 GCF_000260255.1 Octodon degus | reverse complement strand
ACATTGAGATATCATCTCACCCCAGAAAGAATGGCTATCATAAAGAAATTACCCAACATGAAATGTTGGAGAAGCTGTGGGGAAAAAGGAACCCTTCTCCACTGCTGGTGGGAATGTAGACTGGTGCAACCGTTATGGAAATCAGTATGGAGACTTCTTAGAAAATTTGGACTGGATATCCCCTTTAAACCAGCTATTCGTCTACTGGGAATTTTCCCAGAGGATCTGAAAACATCATATCATATGCATATATGTTTGCCTATGTTTACAGCAGCACAATTTGTGATAGCCAAATCTTGGAAACAACCAAGATGCCCATCACCTGAAGAATCGTTGAAAAAATGTGGTATTTTTACACAATGTAGTATTATTCAGTTATTAAGAATGATAAACCCCAAGCCTTTATGGTGAAGTAGATGCCACTTGAACATATACGCATAAGTGAAATAAACCAGACACACATGTGTAAACATCATATAGTTTCCCTAGTATAAGAACTCAAAAGAAGAAATACAAATACAAAGGTAAAATATAAGTAAAAGGAAAGAAGGATCTCAAGGACTAACAAATCAAGAGAGGGATAGGAGAAGAGTTAGGAAGCATGAATATGTCAAATCATACAGTCATATGTAGAAGATGGGCAAGGCAATGATCCTAAGAATCTCCAGAAGATTTTTGAATCTAGCAGTTATTTGGAAAATTTCTTACCCTGACTAGCTATATAAACTGATACTTATGAACTAAGCTACTGCACTGCAGTTGGTAATTTGTAATAGTAGTTTAAAGCTTGGAGTGCCTGTAATTGTGGTCTTCTTAATATGGACTGCTTGTCATGACATGCAAGTTGCTGCTATGATGTCTCTTGGGTAGATGATTGTTCAAAAAGTAGGGGGTGGTGAATGAAAGTAGGAGAGGAAAAGGAATATTGTGGACTGTCCTGCTTCAAGGTAGTATATGGTTAGATTTTTGGATTTATGTGCAAACATAAGAAGTATATAATTCTTTATGCCTATTTTTAAAATATATTCTAATTTTTAAATTTTTTTTATATTCTGTAGGGACTTAAAGTTGAACATATCCATACTTGATGAAAAATACCTGTTCCATATTATGCCTAACATGTTCCATATGCAGACAGATAGAGAGGTTAAGCGTAACAGCCTAAGTTGTATGGTAATAACAATAAGCTTGTCTTCTGGATGGTTAACAACCTATGTTTGGAGACAAAAATTAGAGAAAAAAGAGGGCTGCACGGAAAGCCTACATTTTGGCCCTAGCCTTCTAAGGTCAATTAAGACTCAGGATATATGAGAACTTGAACTGTAACGTCATGTAACTCAGTAGTGTCCCAAATTTTCTGATCAAGGTGGTTATGGGGCCAAAGAAGAAAGTGATTGATGATGTACAGTTTGCCTGAGGAGAGTCACATGGAGAGAAAACCTTCTCTCAAGCTTTCATAGAGAGCACATTGGCCAAGCAATGGCCGTGACTCATCCAAATGGCTGACACTGACAAAGTTTCTACAATCTGAGGTACAGGATCTCAGGATAAATCCTGAGGGGCTTTCACTGACCTTCTCAGACCCAAGTGCTACAACTCTTGTTGCATAGGTCCTGCTTTACCTTAGTCTTAAACATCCAGAAGGAAAGTATGAGAATGAAATATAAGAAATAAAGCCACGCTGTTATGTTGAGCTGTAGGGAACTCAAGTTAGCAATTTCTGACACTAACAGTCAAGCAGAAGATCCCATACTGTTATGGGCTACTGGACTCTATTAGAATATTTTGCTGTGTTTACACACGTATAGTATTCAAATAACGGAACTTAACAACAGAAAGGGAATGCAGATGAATGTCCATTTTGTATCTGTGTATTCACATGGCTATGATTGATATACAGTTGCATTCTCTTAATGAATAGAGGGATTTGTTCTAATGTTGTTTGTATGTAGGATATCATGTCTGCATCTTGTACAGCAATTGACCACTGGGAAGAATGTATACAATGTGTTAATTATTGAAACTGTCCTACCAGTTTGGTTTGAAACTGTCTCATTACTATTTGTTTTTATGGAAAGAAATAAAATTATAAAAATTTAAAAAACCCTTCTCAATAAGAGGATGTACATGTTGTTAATTCTTTTAAGTGTTTCCCATGCAATTTGGTTTTTGCTCATGAACTGTTTGCCTTCTTCTATATCTTCAATAGTTCGACTTACATTCTCTTCCAAGAGATTTAATGTTTTTGTTTTTGTATTTAGATCTTTAATCCATTTTGACTGTAGTTTAGTACATAGTGATAGACCTTGGTCAGGTTTTAGCTTTCAGCATGTTGTGAGCCGATTTTTCAAGCACTACTCATTAAAAAGGCTATCTTCCTTCTAGTAAGTATGTTTGGCCCCATTTTCATAGAAATGTGTCTGAGTGTTTTTATCGCTGCTTCTGCAACTTGTAATCTATTCCCTTGATCCTCAGGTCCATTTTTTTGCCAATACCATGCTGATTTCATTACAGTAGATTTGTAGTAAAAGTCCAAATCAGGAATTGAAATGCCTGCTGCTTTGTCTTTGTTTTCTGGGATTTCACTTTGTTTTCTGTGTCTTTTTGGTTCCAAATAAATTTTAGGAATTATTTATCTAGGTCACTGAGGTATGTTTATTTTATTTTGATATGATTGCTTTAAATCTCTATAACAATTTTGGGAGTGTGGCCATACTTACAATGTTGGCTCTTCTGAACCAGGGGCAACATCTTTCCATTTTCTGAAATGCTCCACTGTCTCTTTTTTCAGAATACTGTAGTTTTTATTGCATAGATCTTTGACTTCTTTAGTTGAATTTGTGCCTAAGTATTTTGTTTTCCTTGGTGCTATCTTAAAAAGTATTGTTTCACTAATTTCCTTCTCAGTGTGTTTGGTATCTGTGTAGATTAATTGTACTGACTCTTGGGTATTGACTTTGTAGTCTGCTACGCTACTGAATTTGTGTATTAATTGTAGTGTCTTATGGGTTGAGTTTTTTGGGTGTTCCAATTAGAGTATCATGTCATCTGCATAAGATAGTTTAACTTCTTGTTTATCTATTCTTATTCCCCTTATTTTTCTCTCTTGTCTAATGGCTCTAGCTCATGATTCTAGAACTATATTGAATAGGAGTGGTGATAGAAGACAACCTTGACTTATACCAGATCAGAGAGTAACAGATTTCCATTTTTCCCCATTTAGAATTATGTGAGTTGTTGGGTTGTCATACATGGCTTCTATGAGATTGGGGTAGCTGCCATCTATTCCAATTTTCTGTAGGAATATGAACTTCAATGAGCTTTAAAACTTTTTAAATGTGTTTCCTACATTAATTGGGATGATCGTGTGGTTTTTGATTTGGCTCTGTTGATACAGTGTATTAAATTTATAGATTCGTGTATATAAAAACATCCTTGCATCCCTGGGATGAATCTGACGTTATCATAGTGTATAGTCTTCTTGAAGATTTGCTGTATTCTATTTGCTAATATTTTATTGAAGATTTTTGCTTCTATGTTCATGAGGGAGATTGATGTGTAGTTCTTTTTTTAGTTGTGCCTTTCTCTGGTTTTGTTATCACTATAAATCTTGCCTCCAGGAATGATTTTGGGAGGATTGCTTCCTTTCTAATTTCATTGAATATTGTGAGTAGTATTGAGATTATATCTTAAGTAAACTTCTTGTAGAATTTAGCTGTGAATAAACCAGGACCTGGATTTTTATTTCTCAGCAGATTTTCTATTACACTTTGTATTTCATTGGCTGTTACTGGATTAATGAGAGTTCTTATATCTTCTTGATTCAGTTTGTATAGTTTGTAGGTTTGTAGCAATCTGTCCATTTGTTCTGTGCCTTCTATTTTGTGAAAGCAAAGATTATCAACGTAGCGAGTGATTATCTTTTGTATTTCCACTGGGTGTGTGGTAATTTTACGTTTTTCATTCCTTATTGTTTGTATTTGAGTTTTTTTTCTTTCTTCTTTCTATGAATTTTTCTTGGGGCTTATCAATTTTCTTTAATATTTCAAAGAACCTGCTTTTTTATTTGTTATTTCTTTAAATAGCTTTCTTTGTCTTTATTAAATTAATTTTCGCTCTAATTTTCACAGTTTCCTCCCATCTTTATGCTTTAAGTTTGATTTGCTGTTCCTTTTCTGGATGTGTGAGTCGCAGCATTAGGGTATTTATTTGTTCACATTCTGTGTTCTTAATGTATGAGTTCACAGTGATAAATTTCTGTCTCAGAACTGCTTTCTTTGCATAAAATAAATTCTGAAAAGTTGTAATTGTACTTTCACTGAATTGTAGATATTGTTCAATTTATTTTTTAAATTAAAATATATTTAAAAATAGGGATAAAGAATTATACATTTTTAAACATAAGTTCAGAAATCTAACCATATACAGCATTGTAGCAGAACATTCCCACACCACTCCTTTTCCTGTCTCCTGCCTGCATTCACCACCACTTTCCTTTTTAAACAATCATCTACCAGAGAGATAGCATAGCAGCATTGCTATTGTGATTCCCAATTTCTTATGTGTTAGTGTCTCCTGCATTTTTTGTGTGTTGGCTCATGCCCTGGGTTTGCATTTTGCTCCTTCTGTTTGTTATTGTGTATAGCATTGTCTTCTGACCTTTGTGCTTTGGTGCAGTTACTTCTTTAACATCTAACAAATTCTTACCCAAGGGAGATTGTATTGTTTTAGATGGGTCTTCCTTGTTTTCTATCAATTCTTCAGTCCTTTTTTTTTCCAGAATCAGGGATTTAACTCAGGCCCTTGCACTTGCCAGGGAAGCACTTATTCCACTGAGCCATCTCCCCAGCCCCAAGGGAGATTGTATTGTTAATATAGTTATGGTTTTGCATTTACAGAACTACAATTAGGGACACTAATAATGGTAATGGTATTTAGCAGTTGACAAACTTTTGTAACTAATGTGCTTGTATGTTAGACTGCAATAACAAGCATTATGTTCTTACAGCTATACAGATATTAAATTGCGAATTTGTGTTTAAGTTAGTTCCCCTAAGTTCTGTCTGATCACCTCCCCTTGATGTATCTGGTGTATTTGAGGCACATGAGTTCACCTTGGTTTCCTTTTCTCCCCTCTCTCCATCAAGAGGGAAAGATGGAGGATGCTCCGATAGATTCCCAAATCTAGCGAAGTGTCTTAATTTACCAGGTGCAGTTCTATGAAGTTTGAATTCAGTAGTGCTTGGCTTGGGTTTGGCTGCCATGCTCAGCTTTTTCTGCTGCAGGCCATGGAAGTGAATCTGCTTTTTCCCTCTGGCAAAGTTCTTCTCCTGGATTAAATAGGTTGTTCTGGTCTCTAGCCTCTCTGCAGGGACTTCAGCTGCAGAATTTCACACTAGGTCTGTTTGCCTGGCCTGGGTTGGGTCTGGACATGTCTGGAGAGCAAGGTGGAAGATCTCATTCACAGTTTGGGCCTTGGCTAGTTCCAGAGATAACCGGCAGCACAGATGAGGGGAAGCTCTCCCACACACATGCTGGGCCTGGGCTGGGTCTCGAGAAGTCCTGAGAGCGCAGCAGAAGGTCTCATTCAAAACTCTGGCCTGCTGTGTGTCTGAAGGGGTCTTAAGAACACAGTGAATGGTCTTAGTCACACTCTGGTCCTGAGCTAGATCCAGGGGTCTCCAGCAGTTGCAGCAGAGCAGAAGCTCTCCCACACACATGCCAGGCCTGGCCTGGGTTGGTAGAGGTCCCAAGAGCAGGACAGAAGTTCTCACTCTCAAGTTGGGTGTGGGCTTGGTCCAGAGGGATCAGGCAGGTGCAGTGGAGGGGAAGTTCTCTCCCCGCCACACACACACATGCTGGGTTTGGGCTTTGTCTGGAGGGGTCTGGAGAGCATGGTTGAAGGTCTCATTCATATTCTGGGCCTGGACTGGTTCTGGAGGAGTGGAGGGGGTGTGTCCCGAGAGCATGATGGAAAGTCTCACTTATACGCTGAGTCTGGGCTTGGTCTGGAGTTGTCCAGAGTGCTCCTGAGAGCATGAAAGAAGGTCTCACTCCCAGGCTGGGACTGGGCTGCGTCCAGAGGGATCAGGCAGGTACAGCAGAGCTGAAAAAATGTTACAAAAATTAAGAGATAAAAAAGGAAAAAAGAAAACAAACAATTAAGCATTAACTGCTTTGTTACACATGCAAGTAGAAATCCACAGTACAAGTATTCAAACTTTTCTGCTCAAATACATAGATATATATTTTTACTCCACTCCTTCAACTGTCTTTCTCTTCACCTCAGTAATTCCTTCCTTTTGAACAGCTTCACTCCCTTTTCATAGTATGTATTGTGTCCTTCATATTTTATTTACTCTCTCAGGTTCTTACACTAAGGAGACAATTCAATGTTTGCAAGTGCAGATCTGATTTATTTAAGGGTATGGTCTCTACGGGCATCAATGCAGCAATAAAATACTCAAATTTACATTTTTTACATTTTCTTTTTAAATTTATTTTAAAGAGGATAAAAACATAGTAGGCAAGACATTAGAAATGATACACAATTAAAAAATAAGATGATAAGTATTCAATAATGGTTGTTATATTGTACATTGCTGTCTTTAATCTAGTTGCTTAGATTACAGATATAAACATATAGAATTTATTAAAGCAAAAATTTTTAGCATTGACTCTACCCTCAAAAACCTGAAATTAGTTTGATTATCTGAGCTGTCAAGTATATGTAAATACAGTTTTTCATTTTTGTGGTTGTTTTTTGCATTGTCTTTACTATGGCAGAAGAATACTGCAAGAAATTTAGAATAGTAATCTCAGAATAGCAAGGTAAGTTTAAAACACATTTCTCTCTGTCACTGTCATTTTCTCTCTCTGAATCACACACACACACACACACACACACACACACACACACACACGTTGGTTTTATGATATTTCCAAACTGATCAAGTAATTTTCTTATATGTAATGCTAGTAAATGGTTAGTCAATAATATGGCTTCAAACTTTTGTGATTAGATAAAATTATTATGCGACTCAAAGGAAAGAAATACTTAAGTTATTGATTCTGTAATGTACAAATATGACATGCGATTAAATCCTGCATTTAAGAAATCAGCTTTTCAATTATTCAAAAAAACTTATTTTTCCAAAAACTTATCTGACAAATTTACCAATTTTTTAAATTATGTAAATCACTTTCTTAGTCTACATAATTAAAAATATAAATCATGTAACAGGAATGAATGAATCTAATGCATTTCAATCTTAATCCTTAGTATGTAATCCATTAAGTAAATGCAAAATGTTACTACTAAAAACTGATTTGTGTAGTAAATTTTAAACATTGCTACACATTTAAACTTCAATTACTTCCTTAATGCAAAATGATTTCCTCTTTCTGAATCAATTATTTTTGAAGGTTTGCTTACTAATTCATGTAAAAGCAACCAGTAATAAACTTCATTGCTTACCAACATAAACGAACCTATGCTTGTGAAATATAGCTACATTACAAAAGAAAACAAATTAAGAGAGAGGACAGCGTTACACTGTTTTCTAATCTCTTTAATGGATGGCTTACTAGAAGAAAGGTTCTACTGGTTTCTGATGGCTGTGGGTACATTCACTCTGTTGCAGCTTCACTTGTCATGTGGCTCCCAGAGGACAGAGTTCAAAAACTACAGGCAGGTGCTCAGTGGGCCAGCAAAAGCCATAATTCTCAGAATCAGCCAGCATCACCCAGCAGGTGGCGATATTGTACCAAACCCACAGCAGCTCAGTCTTGGTGCTTTGAAATTGGGCTTCTAATTTCCACAGAGGTATCTGGGACATTGTAAGGTGGCAGAGTTTTAGAGCACTGAGTAGGGTCTAGCATGTGTAGGTGGATGAGGAAGGGGCTGGCGCAAAGCAGCTGAGAACAGGAACTCTGGGAAAGCGTTCCATATTTCTCTGGAGGGCTTCTGCTGCAATAATTAATACACTGCATATTGTTGTCTTCATAGTGGTTATTCTGTACTAAAAGATGCAGACATTATATCCTGTACAAACACTATTAGTACAAATCTTTCTCCTCATTGAAATGAGAGAAAGTAGCTGTATATCTATCCTGTTTTGTATATGCAGATACAAAATGGTCCTTCATTTGTATTCCCCTTTTTGGATTATTGTTATCAGAGATAGGTATTCAATTACCATTTAAATATTGTAGCTGTGTGAATTCAGCAAAATAATCCAATATAATCCAGTACTCCTTAATACTAGTGGGTTATCCGTAGGACTGGCAATGTCAGAAGTTGTTAACTTGAGCCTTTTACAGCTCAGCATATTATTATGGCTTTACATTTTATACCTCATTTTTATAATTTTCTGTTGGACAGTTAAAACGAAGATAAAGCAAGACCTATATACCAAAAAATGTAAGTTGTATCTGGTAATATCAGTCAAGTCCCCTCAGGATTTATCCTGAAACCCTGTACCGCAGTTTTTAGATCCTTTGTCAGAGTCAGCCATGTGGATGAATCACGGCGACTGCTTGACCAATTTGCTCTCTGTGAAAGCCTGAGAGAACGTTATCTCTCCATGTGACTCTCCTTAGGTATAATTTACATCACCAATCACTTTCCTCTGTGGCCCCATAATATCCTTGATCAGTAAATTTGGGGTACAACTGAGATACAGGATGTTATACTACAGGTTCTCCTATGTCCTGAGTCCTCCCTGACCTTGAAATTCTAGAGCCAAAATGTTGGATGTCCTTGCAGCCCTGTTGTATGTTATGGGTCAGTGCTGAAAGAAATGATGAGAAGAACTGATGAATATAGCTTCAGAGGTCTCACTGAGATTAGTCTCTCTCCAAGTGAGCCCAGAGCCTCAGAATCAGCTCACATTTATTGAGGGCTAAAGGAAGGGTAAGGAATGTGCATAATTACTTAAGTGAACACAAACTACTATCTCTATTTACTTCCACCATTTGCCTAATACTAGGTTCACACAAAAGCTGGCTGATAAGATCCCAAGCAAGGGATCAAAGAACAGGGCATCAGAAGGAGAAACTGTTATCTGCAGTATTGAATCCCAGCTTTTTGGGATTTACAAGTGAGAGACAGCAGGTCTCTTTGGGCTCTATTTCTCCCTCCTCTTCTTGGGACATTAGGCTTTTGTCTCATACCCATATTTCAATAATTCCAGGCTTTTGTTTTTATGCTGAAAGTTTTTGAAGAATCAGGTCTAGGACTGCAGATTTTTGATCCGTGGCTTGTTGCTGGACTTGTCCTCCTTGCCAGGCTGAGCAGGATATACAAATAGTACAGAGACAACATAGACAAATCACTACTACACTTCCACTAAACCATGGAGTAGCATGAAAAGGATTAAGGCTTTCAATGCCATTAGAGATGCTTTGTAAGAGATCAGTGTCAGACAATCCTGACAAATGTTTTACAAAAGTATTATCAATATTTGCTGAAGAGACAGTATCTCAGAGGTAATATTACCATAATACAATAAATGTCTTTTTACATTTTCCCATTTGAAATGAGGTTGATTCTATGGAATGGGAGTTATATAGAATGAGGAGGCATTCCAATCACATTTTAAATGAAGTTGATATAGATTAACAATTTGATCTCCTAACATAACAACAGCTTGTTCTAAATCATTTATCATAGTATTTAACTGAATCTATGCATCCTTGTGATGTCCATAAATGTTCTGAGTCCTTACACCACTGCTACACAAAATGAACAGTTTGTACACCTTGGATCAATGCTATTCTGGCTGTAGCAGTGGTGTCTGTGATGGCTATTATTCCTAAAGTTATGGATATTACGAGTTCAATCATTTTTTTTTCTCTTCTTTAGCACCTCCAGAAAATGCTGGAAAAGCATCGTGGAAAAGGAGTCTTGCCACTCGCATTGTAGTTATACAGGAAGCAAAATTCTGGTCCTTGCCCAGAGAATACAAATGCTATCTCTAGATAAATTAAAGCTAATAGAAGAATTTAGACATGTACATAAAGAACAATTGTGGCATGTAATAGTATAGTTAGAACGGTTCCAATAACTAGGTCCTTCAAGTAACAGGTAAGCGAGGTGAACACATGCCTGAGCAAAATGTGTTGTGTTCCTTTTAAATTTTAGATGTAAATTATAGGAGAATTGATTCCTCCATATATAACCTTTCCATGCTGACATATGATTTAATGAGATACCTAACATCCAAACATGATGTTGAATTGGTCCTTCAGAAACATGAGGGACACTAGGGGACATTCCTCCTCCATACCACATCATTGTATCATTGGCATTTTTAGTGCTAGTATATACATCTTACCATTGCCATTCCATTTCCATCTTAACTCCTTCCCTTCTGCCATCTGGGAAGAGCCATAAGGGTTTCAAACTATGACACTTCCATAGGAAGTGGTAACCAACAATTGGGCTGCTTCTCCTCTACAGACTTCCCAATGTATCCAATCACTGAGATAAGTAACATTGGTATTCTGGCAGAGTGGCAGCTCTGGCAGTGCAAAGGTTTCATCAGCAGCTATATCTTTAATTTTTTTTCCCTTGGAGAAGAAGTCCCTTTCTTTTCTTTTACCACAAGTGTTATTATTTACTATAGATAACCAGACTCATGTGCTTGCTTTTAAGCAGTGAGCTCTATTCCCAATACAAATAGGCCAACCTTCTACTCTAATGTCATAGAATGGAATTCTGGTTGCTTCTTCAGCTAGCACTGCTGGTCCCCAGGCATCATAAGGGCTGAGTAACCAGGAACTTTCATTAGCATATATGGGTATAGTAGCATACCACCAGTGACCTGCTCTATTGAGTGGTGGATTTGGAATGTAAGCCCAATAACTAAAATTGCCTTAAACACTTACCGGAATTGACAGCAAAGCCACCATAGCAAAAACAAGCTGATACTACTTTTCTCTCAAAATATTTGGTTTTGTTCATTTTCTAGGTTTTGTCAAGTTGACACACAAATCACTTCTCCATTATTTCTTTTGTCCAGTGACAGTCTGAAGCAGAAGATCTGCCTGGCAGTTATATATTTTTAAATTTAATGTAAATAAAGCTCTTTGTATCATTATCCTAGGTGTATTCATATGTATTTCCATACTATTCCCCTTTTTTTGTTTAAGAAGCATTTTTAAGCTTCTATTAGCTCATTTTATAATTGCCCATGGATATTTTAATATTTAAGGTACTATAGAATGTTAACAGACAAAAGTCACACATTTTTACAGACACTTAGAAATCAAAACCATGTACAACATTGTAGTAAGACAATCCTGATGACATTTTGTGATATATTTTAAATATTTTTGTTTTGTTTTGACATAACACTTTTAACCAATCATCTCTATTTAATACACAAAATTATTATCTATTAGGCACCCTTAAATTAGATATATCACACAAGATTTTTATAGAAGGCAAAAGTTTCAATTTGAGAAAAAGTCTTGTCCCAATAAGCAAGCTTTGTTTTACACTTGAAAGACCTGTATGCCTAGAGTCATATATGACTTAATATACCATGAGATTAACAATAGTGAATTGTCATATTCATATGAAGACCTTTGTTTCTTACTTTAGCTTTGTACCAAAACCATCTTTAAAGAGAAAACCTTATTGTAACATTCTTTTGTCTTTTAACCAATTACCTATTATTTATTGATGGTTTCTCCTAAGAGATTATTGAGATTATTGGGAGCTCCTCATTAATGAATAAAAAGGATGGCCACACCTCTTATTCTTTAATTGGACTCCTCTCTAATAATTCTACTCTAGGGAATTTTTGTTAAATTAGCTTAAACCTTATGATGTATTGCATATAAATCAACTTTAATATCACTTTGACTATTTGGTAATTCTGGAAAAGTGCGTTTTTAACTCTATCTCAAATTATATTTACAACAAATCATCACTAAAAACCAAAAGAAAACAAAAGAGGAACATCTGTTCCTTGAAAGACACACAAACACATAAACACACAAACACATGAACCCCTCATAAAATCAAGAGTGCTCCCAAATCTTTGGATAAATTAAATTATAGTAACTCTATTACAATTTTTCAAAATTTTATAATTGGACTAGTCAGATTTTGTTATTTGTCAATTATTAGAGTTCTCTTATTGGAAAAACTTGGAAGGAATGAAACCTTTTGTCTATAATTAATGTGTATATTTTGTATTTTTTGTCAATACTGACAATATTTATCTTAATTATTTTTACATATTTTATCACCTATTTAGACCTCATATCTCCGTTTAGTCATTTCCTTGAACATACCCCTGGCTGGATCTAGCCTGGTCACTATTAACTTCTTCTTTAGATCTGGCTCCATGGTACAACCTGACAATACACTCTGGTACCAAAATAGATGGGTTAGCATTCTGTGGAGAAACACAAGCATACCCTTTGCCACAGGTTAGTTGTGGACTGAGTCCCTTTTCATTGTCAAATATGGAGATCTCTCCAAAGAACACTTTTATCCTTTTTTTTTTCTTACCTGGTTTGTCTTCCTGTTGCTGCAAAAGTATAAAAATTTAATAGCATATATAAACAAATGAAATTGGCAGGATTGATTCCCCTTTGTTTTAACTGAATTTTGACTATACAGTGGCCTTTTGGAGGCCACAATTAGGCCTTTTATTATTTAAATGGGATGTCAAAATCAAGCGACTGTTTAAACCCCATGGATTTTACACATTATTTTAAAACTTTATATTTGTTTTTAAAATATCAAAGCCCTATTTTAATGTCATTTTTAATTTATGACAGAAAAAAAGCAATCAAACTTATTAGGAATTGAAAGAACTTTAGTCTTTTAAAATATGCGGGAGTAGTGACCTTTCACCTTGGCATCTGCCCTAGTGGAGGCCACTCTATTTGCATTTGAAAAGTTGTTAAAATGCTTGTCCTTCAATTAATTTTTATTTTCTAACCCACTATTTATTTTTAACAGTTTAAAAAAAATTAACAAAATTGAATGACCAATTGGGCAATATAAGAATTTGGTGTGGTTTAAGCAATGGCTTGGCTGGATAGAATTGTAACTTTGATTTCCCTGTATAAACAGCATTGATTACACCAAACAAATCCTGCAGACCATTTAGCACTGGGGCTATCTTTGGTTAATTTCACTCCATAGGAGTGCTGGTCCAGCTGCTAGGAACAGCTTAATGGTCTTAGTACCTACAAAGGGTTTTCTTGAGCCTGCATTACATAAAGCTTTAAGGGAGTTATGGCCCTGTAGTCATGGTCTCTTCATGTAGTCACTGCATGTGCCACCTATTGCTCTGGAGCTGACCACTGTATGCTTTCTTTTTGCCCACATTTTAGACACAGATACTACTTTTTTTTTTTTTTTGTGGAACTGGGTATTGAACTGAGGCCCTTGTGCTTGCCAGGGAAATGCTTATTCCACTGAGCTGTCTCCCTGGCCCCCACAGATACTATCTTGAACCTTAAGAGCTTGTGACGCCAGCCACACACACAGCAAATGCTAAAGCCAGGGCATGTCATGGTCATGACCCACATACTTAGCACAAGGAACACAGGCCTTTTCTGCTGAATTTATCTTGCAGATGCCTATCTGGGTCAGCTTAGGATGTGAGTGGATGGGAGCACTGGGCCCTCCCTGATCTCAGTTTGTCCACCCCCCACCTTTCCCCACAGTACCTCAGCACTTCGAACCAACTGTTTGCAATGTAAAAGAATCCCCCTTTTTTCTTTTTTTTACAAAACTATTTTTTGTTTTCTGCTGACAATATGCCCAGGAAATGCAGTAAGAGTTCTAATATGCATAATAAAGAAAAGTTGACTTCTATTTTTAATAAGCATTTAAGATTCAATTTGAAGAGCTTTAGTAGTAGATATCATAAGTAACATTTCTCCTTCATAATCACTATCAATAATTACCAAATGTACAAATACACCTTGGATAATAGTACTATTTCTTTCTACAATACTGCTATTCCTTTCTACATTATCTTTTTGAATAGGGCTGAAAATTCCAGTTTTAATTTTGTAAACACAAGTGGGGAGCAAAAGCTGATTTTCCATAGCCATCAGATCTAAAGCTGTACCTCTGCTTCCTGGGGTTGCATGGAAAACATCTCTGATCCTGCGTTTGATTGAAATTCAGGCTGGCCAATGGAAACTGCAGGTATTCTGTGTTGTTTATCTCTGAGCCCCTGGATGATGGACCCATTCTCCAGTTTTCCCAAGATTGTAAGTTTTGACCATGCTAATCAAGTTTAGAGAGGCATTCATTAGCCCAATGTTTACCTTTTCAACATCCCATACAAGGTCTATTTATCTTGTCCTTTTCTGCAATCTTTTCTCATATGACCCATTTTTCCATACTTACAACATTTGGTATGATTCTGTTTTTAAAAAGGACTGAAGGCTGTTGTCAATAAATTAGCTTTGTATGGCTCTGAGCCAATATCAATGCAGGTTTTAATATATTCTTCCAATGATTCACCCTGTGCCTTCAAGGGACACAGAGCCTTCTGACATTCAGTATTCACATTCTCAAAAGCTAAAGTTTGTAACAATAACTCTCTCAAATCTGGTGCTCTCACTGTTTTGTGTATAGCCTTCTTTAATAAGCAGAGAAAATCTACATATGGCTCCTTATTAGATTTGAGAACCTTAGCAAATGATTTTTGAGCATCTCCTGGCCTTTCTACCTTTTCCCCATGCCCTCACACAACAAATGTGAGTTTGCACAATAACCACTTCATAATATTGCAATTGGGCTTGGATACCAAACCAGGCCCCTGACCCAATGAGTAGATCTGATGAAACATTAACTGGGGGATTTTGTCCCCTGTTAACCCTCTCTTGAACATCTGCTTCATCTTTCCACCAAGCTTTAAACTGCAAATATTGGCTTGGCTCTAAAATTGTATGGCACAGCACTTCCTAATCAGGAGGAATTAATTTATGTTTAATTGCTAATGCTTGTATAAATGCAATCCCATAGGTTGATTGCATACCATAGGCCATAACAGCCTCATTTAAAACCTTAATAACTTTGAATGCCAGAGGTAGGTGTCCCCACTCTACATACCCTTGGGGAATTAGAGCATTTAATGGGTGTTGTTGAACCATTACAGGAAAAATACCCAAAGGGGCAGAATAAGCTTCAGAGTCTTGCTGTTGTCTCCCTTGCATAACAGCCTGAGATACCACAATTCAATAAACTTTTATGGGGGCTTCATTTTTCTCCACATATGGAGAAGCAGAAGGGTTAAAAGATGGTGGTAGGGGCTGATTTTTTGTGAAATGAGATGGAGGAACTACAGGGGTAGAGACCTCCATTTTTCAATCAATTTAGAAAGCAACTGTGGTAATTGCCTTACCTGGCTTTGCAGCTCACATACCTCATTCTTAGCTTCCTTTTGTTCTACATCCTCCAAATCCTCAAATTCCAAGATGGTTTGCAATGCCATAAATGTCCTTTTACAGTTCATCTTCTCAGATTTATCCCCGCTATACAGCACTGAGAAATGTTTTTCTTTTCTTTTCTTTTATTCTATTGAGAAACAAATATCAATGAGACAGTCACAAAGCTGATCAATAGGACACCCTTAACAACCAATACACTGTACATGGCTATCTTCCCAGTGGCCATCTATAGTACAAGAAGCAGACAGGATATCCCGTCCAAACACCATTACTACAAATCCCTCTTCCCACTGAATTAAGTGAAAGTAGCTGTATATCTATCCCAACCATTTTGTATATACAAATACAAAATGGTCCTTCCCCTGTATCCTCTTTTTTTGTTGTTGTTTAGTCCTGACATAGATGGGTATTCTATTGGCATCCAAATACCATAGGCACTTGAGTTCACCAAAGCAATCCAACACAGTCCAGTACTCCACAATAGCATTGGGCTGTCCACAAAAGTTCTTAACCAGAGCCTTTTAAAGCTCAGCATATCAACATGGCTTCACTCTATATACCTCAACTTCATAGTTTTCTGCTGGATGGCCAAGATCAAGATGAAGCAAGCACATCAATTCTTTATGAATTCATGTGGTTACAACAAGAAACGTAACCCTTGTATCCAATAAGGTCAGTCAAGTCCCCTCGGGATTCATCCCTCAACCCTGCACTGCACCCTGTAGATCCCCTGTCAATGTCAGCCATGTGGATGAGTCACGGCCATTGCCTGATCAACTCGCTCTCTGTAAAAGCCTGAGAGAAAGCCTTCTCTCCATGTGACTCTCCTCAGTTACTCTACACATTATCAATCATATTCCTCTGTGGCTCCACGATCTCCCTGATCAGAAAACCTGGGGCACAACTCAATTACATGATGCTACTGTAGAGGCTCTCCTATGTCCTCAGTCCTCACCAATACCAAAAGGCTAGGGCCAAAATCCTGGCCAACCCTGCAGCCCCTCCTTCCCTCTTGATCTGGAAACCTAGGTTGTCAACCTTCAAAAAGAACCTTATTGTTACCCCACACAATATGCAGTTCATTTTACCCTAAGTATCTCTCTAAATATCAAACATCTTAGGCATAATGTGGAACAGGTATTTTCCACCAAGTATTAATTTGTTGAACTTTAAAGTCCTTACAAATTATGAAGAAAAAAATTTAAAAAATAGGAATAAACACACACACACATACACACACACACACACACATATATATATATATATATATATATATATATATATATATATATATATATATATTTAGAAATCTAACCATATACAACATTGTAGCAGGACAGTCCTGTGACTCTTTTCTTTCTTTTTCTTGGGTCTTTGTTTTTCATTTATTACCCAATAAAAACAAAACAAAAACAACAAAAAAACCTGATTTATTTGTGAGACAGTGTGGTAATAATTGGTATGTTATGAAAAGAAGTATGTATTTAGAAGACCAGAATGACAAGCATTCCAAGCGTAACCCTTCTATTACACATTGTTATCTTCAGTGTAGTTGCTTGGTTCACAGGTATCAGCATACAGTCAGGTTGAGAATCCTACCAATTAATTGCTAGTTTCAAAAACCTGCTGATGTTTCTCAGGATCATTGTATTGCACATCTTGTGTGTACAAGTGTATAGCTTTCTCCCTGTCCTATTTCCCAGGTTTACTCTTTACCCTCTTCTCATTTTCCAGTTCTCAAGATCTCGCTTTCCTTTTAGTTGTGATATACCTTTCTATTGGTATTTCTTCTTTATATTTCTTATACTAGGAATACTGTACAATATGTGCACATGTGGTTATGGTTTATTTCACTTATGAGTGTATCTTCAAGTGGCATCCACTTAAATATAAATGCTTCAAGTTTATCATTCTTTATGGCTGAGTAATACTTCATTATATAAAAATACCAAAACTTTTCAAACCACTTCTCACGTGATGGACATGTTCTTTGTTTCCATGATTTGGCTATCACAAATTGTGCTGCTATAAACAAAATTACACATATATCACTATGATATGAGGTTTTCAGTTCCTCTGGGAAAATTACCAGTAGGAGGGATAACTGGCTTGAATGTGATTTCTACTCCTAGTTTCTGAAGGAGCCTCCACATTGATTATCATAATGCTTGCAACTGTTTAAATGCCCACCAGCAGTGGAGAAGGTTTCCCTTTACCCCATAGCCTCTCTCACATTTGTTGTTGGTTGATTTGTGTATGATAGCCATTTATTCTGAGGTGAGATGGTATCTCAGTGCTGTTTCAATTTGAATTTCATGGATGGCTAGTGATGTGGAGAATTTTTGCAAATATTTATTTGCTTCTTTTATTTCGACCTCTGAGAAGGATGTGTTCATTTCGGATGCCCATTTCTGGGTTGGATCTTTGAATTTAGGGGCCTTAATGTATTTTAGTTCTTTATGAATTCTAGAGAGCAGACCTTTGCTGAGTGCTTATTAGTTAAGACTTTTTCAAAATTTATGGGTGGTCTTTTCAATTTGTTGGTAATTTCTTTTGATGTGCAAAAACTTCTCATTGAGATTTGATCCAGGTTGTCAATTCTTTCAAGAGTTACCCTTGCGATTTGGTTTTGGTTCAAGTACTCTTTGCCTAATCCTATGTCTTCAAGAGTTCCTCCTACATTCTCTACCAGAAAGTTTAATGTTTCTGTTTTAATCTTTAGATCTTTAATGCATTTTGATGTTAGCTTAGAGCATGGTGATAGACCTGGGTCAAGTTTTTGTGTTATCCATATAGAGAGCCAGTTTTTCCAGCAGCATTTTATAAAGAGGCTTTTTTTCTTCCAGTTAGCATGTTTGGCCCCTTTGTCAAAGATCAGGTGGCTGAGTGTGTTTGTAGAGGCCTCATCGTCTTCTAATCTATTCTGTTGATCCTCATGTCTCTTTCATTGCCAGTACCATGGTGATTTTATTAAAGTACCTTTGTAATATAATTTCAACTCAGGAATTGTGATGCCTCCTGCCTCGACTTTGTTGGCCAGGATTGCATTTGCTATTCTAGGTCTTTTCTGGTTCCAAATAAATTTCAGGAATGATTTCTCTAGGTCTGGGAGGTATACTGGTGTCAGTGTGATAGGGATTACATTAAATGTGTACAGCAATTTTGGGACTCTGGCCATTTTTACAATGTTAGTTCTTCCTATCCAAGAGTAAGGAATATATTTCATTTTCTGAAATCATCCACCATCTTTTCTTCAGATTACTGTAATTTTCCTTGAAAAGATCTTTGACTTCTTAGTTAAGTGAGTTCTAAAATATTTCATTTTTTTGCAGGGCTATTGTAAAAGGTATTGTTTCTCTAATTTCCCTCTCATTTTGTTTATTATCTGTGTAGAGGAATGCTATTGACTTTTGAGTACTGACTTTTTATCCTGCTATGCTACGGAATTTGTGTATCAATTCTAGTAGCTTCTGGGTGGAGTTTTTTGGGTCCTCCAAGTAAAGTATTATGTCATTTTCAAATAATGATAATTTAAATTCTTCTTTACCTGTTCTTATTCCTTTTATTTCTTTCTCTTGTCTAATGGTTCTAGCTAATGATTCCAAAACTATATTGAATAGGAGGGGTGATAGAGGACATCCTTGTCTTGTACAAGATCTGAGAGTAAAGGACTTCAGTTTTTCCCCATTTAGAGTTATATTAGCCATTGAGTTGTTATAGATGGCTTTTATCAAATTGAAGTAGAGGTATACTATTCCAATTTTCTGTAGGACTTTGAACAAGAGTGAGTGTTAGACTTTCTCAAAAGCCTTTTCTGCATCAATTGAGATGATCAAGTGCTTTTTAGAATTCATTCTATTGATATAGTGAATTACACTCATAGATTTTCGACTATTGAAGGATCTTTGCATCCTTGAGTTGAATCCTGCCTGGTCATGGTGTGTGATCTTCTTCATGATTTGCTGCATTCTATTTGCTAGGATTTTATTAACAATTTTTGCATCTATCTTCATGAGTGAGATTGGTTTGTAGTTCTCTTTTTTAGTTGTGTCTTTCCTTGTTTTAGAATCAGTACAATACTCGCCTTGCAGAATGATTTTTGAGAGGACTTCTTCCTTTTCAATTTCTTTTCAAGGAGTTTGAGGAGTGCAGGGATTATATCTTCTATAAATTTCTTGCAGAACTCAGCTGTGAATCAATCAGAACCTGGACTTTTCTTTGTCGACAGGCTTTTTATTGCATATTGTGTTTAATTGCCTGTTATTGGGTTATTGAGAGTGGCTATATCTTCTTGATTCAGTTTTGGTAATTTGTACCTTTCCAGGAATCTGTCTGTTTCGTCTGTGCCTTCTATTCTGTGAGCATAAAGATTCTCAGAGTAGCTATTGCTAATCTTTTGAATTTCCACTTAGTCTGTGGTGATTATAACCTCTTCATTCCTTATCCCTTGTATTTGAATTTTTTCTTTCCTGTTTTTGATGAGGGTAGATAGGGGCTTATCAATTTTACTCTTTCAAAGAACCAGCTTTTTGATTCATTAATTCTTTGAACTATTTTCCTCATCTCAATTGAATTTATTTCTTCTCTAATCTTTATGATTATTTCCATCTTTGGTCTCAGGGTTTTGTTTACTCTTCCTTTTCTAAATGTCAGAGATGCAGCATTGGGGTGCTTATGTGTTTGCGTTCTGTTTTCCTAATGTGTGAGTTCACAGCTATGAATTTCCCTCTGAGAAATGCTTTCATTGCATCCCATAAATCCCAATAAGTTGTGATTCAATTTTCATTGAATTGTAGATATTATTGAATTTCTTGTTTAATTTCATCTGTGAAACATTGATTTTTGGGTAGGGTGTTATTTAATTTTCATTTATGTAGGTTTTTTTCTGGTTTCTTCTGTCCTTTATTTCAAATCATTACACTGTGGTCAGATAATATGCATGTGGTAGTTTCTGTTTCCTTGCCTACATTTAAGCATGACCTATGGACTAATACATGTTCAATTTTAGAAAATGAACCATGTGCAGCTTAAAAAATGTATATTCAGCTGTCAATGGTTGGAACACCCTGTATATGTCCACCAAGTACATTTGTTCCAAGCTGTTTCAGTTCTGCTACTTTGCTAAATTTTGTCTGTTTTACCTATCTTTTTGAGATAAGGGTGTGTAAAGGTCTCCTGTTATTATTGTGGTCTTCCATATTAGATTTTTCAAGTCCATTAAGTTTTGTCTTATAGAGTTCAGTGATCTTGTGTTTGGTGTATAGGTATTTATGATTGTTACTTCTTCCTCTTGAATTTATTTTAGTATTGTTTTCCATGGTTTGATTTTCAGCTTATGAATTTCTTCATGAGTTAAGAGTGTTTCTTGTATATAGCATATTGTTGGACTTTGTTTCCTAATCTACTGTGCCAGTCTATTTATCTTAATTGGTGAATTGAGTCCATTTATATTGGTGGTCATAACTGAGATGTATTGACTTATGATTGACATGTTATTTACCTGCTGTTGTTTACTCCTTTTCCTCCATATTTAATTTTTTGCCCTATTTAGTTGGTTCCTTCTGTTCTTGTTCTTGGAGTTCTGATCATTTTGGTCCCTCTCTAGAACATCTTTCAGTAGTCTGTAGAGTTGGTTTTGTCATCATGAAATTCTTTAGCTGTTCTTTGTCATGAAAGTATTTCACTTTTCCATCAAACATGAAAGAGATTTTTGCAGGGTATAGTAGTCTGGGTTGGAATTTGTTTTCATAGAGGACCTGAAGTACTCTGCTCCATGCTCTTCTTGCCTTCATGGTTAGTGAAGAGAAGTTGGCCATAATTCTGTTGGGTTTTCCTTTGAGTGTGATCTGCTTCTTTTCTCTAGAGGCTTTCAGTATATTATTCTTGTGCTGCATTTCTGGGATTTTGACTATTACCTGTCTTGGTGTGTTTTCAATTGGGTTGAAGTTATTTGGTGTTCTTTATGTTTCAGTTATCTGAATGTCAGTTTGTTTCTTCAATTTTGGGAAGTTTTCTGCTATTAGTTCTGCCCATATTTTTTAATGTCATTTGTATTGACTCCTTCTTTCTCTTTCATGCCTATAAGTCTCACAATGTTCATTTTTGCATCATCTTGCAGGTGATGGATTATTTTCTTCTGCATCCTTGTTGTTTTTAAGAGATCCTTTCTCAACTTTTCACTAGCTGCACCAGCATATTCCAGATCTAAAACTCTGTCTTCACTTTCACTTGAATGGTTTTGCAAACTTGTGATTGAGATTTTAAATTCCTCTACATCTCTTTGATTCTGCTTCTTGAGATCTATTTCTTTCCTGTATTGATCATTCAAGGAATCCATCATATTTATAATCTGCTCTAATTTTTATCTATGACTTCTTTAGAGGCAGTTATTAATTCTTTTACTGCAGAGTTTTTTTATATTGGGTTTCCTCCATATGTTTCCGTATTTGATTCTTTACTGCAGATGGTATGAATTCAGAGATTTCTTTTTTTTATTTCAGAATTAAATTCTTCTCTGTGTTACTCTATCACTTTCTGCTGTTGTTTCTTTCCTTCCAATGCTGTTAAAACATTCATTTCACCTGAGCTACTGTCCTGTGCACATGTTATGGGTGGGCTTAAGGCCTGAGATTGCATTTTGCTCTTTGTCTTTGTCATTTTGTTTAGCACTACCTCTGACCTTTGTTGTAGTGTTTTGGTGTAGTTATAACCTTAGCACTTATTGAAATTCAGGTGCAGATCTATTAAGTTTGAGCTTATCCACTTATGCCTGGACTGGCTCTAGGTGTTGTGTTCATCCCCTTTCTGCTGCTGCCCTTGGACGTGAACCTCTTTTGCCCCAGTGATGCAACAGTGAATCTGCGGTGCCCCTCTTTTGAGCCCCTGGCCCAGGGAGCACAGGAGAGTGCAGAAGCTCTCCCACACACTAACTGTTTCTGGGCTTGGGCTCGATCTGTGGGTCCTGAGATAGTTGCAGAAGTTCTGACTCACTAGGTGGGCTTGTGTCTGGGGGCTCCACAGGGTTCCAGGGCTCCTGAGGGCACCGTAGAGTATCTCACTCATTCAGGTGCCTGAATTTTGGTCTGGAGTTTTCCCGCAGGTGCAGGAAGCTCTCCTACACACTCGCTGGGCCTGGGCTGGGTCGATCTCAGCACTGAGAAATTTAAAGAACTGACAGTTTTGGTATGCAGGGGAGTGACTTCATGTAGGGAGTCTTGAGGCTATGCAACCTTATCATAATTGTGCACCATAGAGTCTCCCTGTTCCGTTTTTGTCCTTTTTGCTGTGCTAGCCTCTGAATTTGAGAGTGAGGAAGGCAAATGTCTTAAAAAGTTCTCATGTGCAGATTCATATTTGCTTCGAAGCTGCTCTTGAGGTTTAGGAATATTAGCATCTGAAATGGAGCTTTTCAAATATTTCTTAGACTCTTCTCAGTCCGATTGCAATGACTCCAAATCTAAGGAAATTAAACTATAAGGAGACCGTACATGAAGAGGAATTGGTTCCCCCTTTTGATGAGTACGACGCAGAGTTCACATTACTTGGTTCCAAACTTTTAAGTTTAAAGCCGCCTTTCCCTTAGAGTGAAACCAATAACAATGCCTTTTTATAATAAGGTAAAATAATTCCTGGAAACTCTTTGGTTTCACCTTTACAACCACTCCTCTGAGTAATGTCTGAACAAGGTGGACATATTTATTTTCCACTGAAGCGGGGTTTTCCATTACTTTGAGCTTTTCCCGCTGGTCTTGCCTATTCTTGGCGCACTTTTCCCACACTGTCAGGCCTCTCTTAACTCACCCATGCTTGTCTTCAGTGCCTCAGATTGTGTGCCACTTGTTGTATGTTATGGGTCCGTGCTGAAAGAAATGGCCAAAAGACCTGATAAATATAGCTTCAGAGGTCTTAGTGAGATTAGTCTCTCTCCAAGTGAGCCCAGAGCCTCAGAAGCATCTCACATTTATTGAGGTCTAAAGACAGGGTAAGGAATGTGTATAATTACTTAAGTGAACACAAACAACTGTCTCTATTGACTTCCACCATTTGCCTAACACTAGGTTCACACAAAAGCTAACCAATAATATCCCAACAAGGGATCAAAGAGCAGGGCATCATAGAAGAAGCTGTTAGCTGCAGCCTTGAATCCCAGCTTTCTGGGATTTACAAGTGGGAGAGAGCAGCTTTCCTTGGGCTCTGTTTATTGCTTCCTGCTCTTCTTGGATATTAGTCTCTTGTCTCATATCTATATTTCTATATAGTCCTTTTTCTCTAATTTTTGGTCAGCAAACTTATGTTGTTAAGCCTCCAGAAGAGAAGCTTAATGATATTATTACCCAAATTTATCTTTTTATAGCTGAATAATACTCTATTTTGTAAAATTATCACATCTTTATTCATTCCACAGTTGATTAGCATTCAGGTTGTTTCCATGATTTATCTCTAACAAATTTTGCTTCTATAAACACTAGTGCACATAAATTTCTGTGGTATGATTTTTCTGTCCTGGTGGAGCAATATCCAGGAAGCGAATATGTACGTTGAATGGAACCTCCAATCCTAGATTTTTGAGGAATCTTTACACTGCTTCTCATAGTGATTGTGCTAGTCTGCAGTCCCACAAATCATGGAGAACCTTTCCTATTCCCCCACAACCCTATCAGCATTTGTTATTGGTTTACTTCTTGATGATAGCCATTGTTTCTGAATTGAGAAGAAAACATGGTGTTTTAATTTGCATTTCTTAAATGAAAAATGATGGTGAACGTTTTTTCATATATTTCTTTGCCATATGTATTTCTACATCTGAGAAGTGTGTATTCATTTCAGATGAATTTTGCTTTGGATATTTGAACTTTCTGGGCCAATTAAAAAGAAAAACAACAACAAAACAAAAAACACTTACATGTTTACATGTTCCAGAGAGAAGGCCTTTGTCAAAGGGACAGTCAGCTTTAATTTTTTCCCAGTTTGTGGGGCTGCACTTTTGACTTTGTTGGTAAGGACTTTTGATGTGCAGAAGCTTCAAAAAGATAAGATCTCAGTTTTAGATTCTTTGAAATATGTCCAATGCATTATGGTACTTTTTTTTCATGAACTCTCTCTCTACCTACACCTATGTTTTTAAGATTTCTACCTAAATTTTCCCTTAGGAGTTTTAGTATTTCTGCTTCAATGTTTCAATCTTTGATCCACTTTGACTGTAATTTTGTGCATGGTGATAGACATTGGTCTAATTTTAATGTTCATCATGGGGAAAGTCAGGTTTATCCAGCATCATTTGCTAAAAAGCTTTTCTTTAAATGACCATGTTTCGCATCTTTGTCAAACATAAGGTGACTGAGCTTAATTTTAGTTGTGTCTACATTTTCTAATCTGTTCTATTGATCCTTAGGTCTGTTGTATGCCAGTACCATGCTGATTTTATCACTGTAGCTATGTAAAATATTCATGTCAGGGATTGTGATGCCTCTTGCCTTTCCTTTGATTTCCAGTTTTGCTATTGATATTCTTGGTCTCCTCTCATTCTATATGAATTTGAGGAACATTTTTTCTAGTGCTGTAAGGTATATTAATTGTATTTTAATTAGGATTACATTGAATCTGTATGACAATTTTAAGAGTATGGCAATTTTCACAATACTAGTTCTTCTCATCTAGAAGCAATCAATATCTTTCCATTTTCTCAAATCCTCTTCAATTTCTTTTCTCAGAATACAGTAATTTTCACTTTGGAAATCATTTCTTTCCTTTATGAGACTGATTCTTAAGTATTTCATTTTTTGATGTTACTGTGAAAGGCACAACTTCAGTAATTTGTTTCTTGGTACATTCCTTGTTTTTGTACAGAAGTGCTGTTATTTTTTCAGTATTGACTTTGTAGCATGCTACACCACTGAATTTTGTAATTAAATCTATAAATATCTTAGGGAGCTTCTGGGGTCTTTTATGTAGAGTACCATTTCATTTTCAAATAATGATCACTTCATTATTTCCTTTCCAATTATTATGTATTCTATTTCTCTGTCTTGTCTAATTGCTGTAGCTAATCTTTCCAGAATTATTTCAAACAAGAATGGTGACACTGGATAGTTTTGTTTTGATCCTGATTTTAAACTGAAGGCTTTCAGTTTTTATCCATTTGGCATAATGCTGACTGTTGATTGCCAATATCTGATGTTGTCAAAATTGAATATTTTTCAATGTATTGGGTAAAAAATAGGCATGATTATTATATTCATTTCATATTTTTAAAATTATATTTGAGGATTCAATCCCCAGTTCCACACAAAAAAGGGGGGTTGTGCTGGGTAGATGGCTCAGTGGAATAAGCACTTCTCTGGCAAGTGCAAGGGCCTGAGTTCAATCCCCAGTTCCACAAAAAGAAAATAAATAAAAACAAATATATAAATAAATAAAACAAAATAAAATTATATTTGAAAGCACACAACTTTTGTTTTCTATTTGTTTTTATTTTTCTTGATTGTCTGTTAAAATACCTTTCAATTCTTTTACCTGATTGAGTCTTCTAGATTTTATTTTTTCATTAGTATATATTTTCATTTTTTTTCTTTTCAAAGTTTTATTGATAAACATATAGCAATGAGACAGTTTCAAATCAAATCGAAAGTACAGTTTCAACAAATAATACACTGCATACATTCTTCTCAGTGGTTAATTGTTGTACAAGATGTAGACTTGTGATCCTACTTACAAACACCAAGTATATATTTTCAGTAAATAATGATTATATTCCTCAAGTTTTTTTTTTTTTTTCAGAACTGGGGATTGAACTCAGGCCCTTGCACTTGCCATGGAAGTGCTTATTCCACTAAGCCACCTCCCTGGCCCATGATTATATTCCTAATAAATTTATACATCTCAGTACTTTATTCATCTCCTTTCTTTTTCTTTCCTCTACAATTGCTCTATCTCATGGTTTCCTTACCATTTGTAAAAGATATATCTTTCTAGATTGCATTACTTCCTTTTAGTCTTTGATTGTACTTAACATTTGCCATATAAGATAATGTACACACTATTTTTATGCACTATTTAAGATATTTTCTAGGTTTTATTTCACTTAACATTGTATCACAGCTAACATGAAACATTCAACCAATAATAAAACTGGAGGAAGAATGTGGAAAGAAAAACCCTTCTCCACTGTTGGTAGGAATGTAGAGTGGTGCATAAACTGAGGAAATCAGTGTGTAGATTCCTAACAAATATAGAATTAGAGGTACATCCAAACCAGCTACAGTATTTCCTCACTATTTCATGGTTTGAATTTCGCTTTCAACCCATGACCTACATTCATGGGTTTTAAAAAATTATTAATAAATTATTTATCATAGATTTTTTGCAATAAGGTGGGATTTTGCAGTACCACATAGTACGTATATGTTGTTAAAATTACATTGTTTTACCACTTTAGGAAATGGCTAAGAATGTTAGAAGTGTTTTTGAAGAGTGTGTGAAAGGCTTATAAGAGGATGTGAATAGTTTATAAAATAATGTTGCTACTTCGCTGATTTTCACTTACTATTTTTCTGCTTTTGTTTCACATTTTTGATGTTATCGATGATTTGTTTTTGCTTTAATAATTTTATTGAGAAACAAACAGCAATGAGACAGTTTCAAAACCGATTAGTAGGACAGCTTCAATAATTAATACATTGCATAGTGTTGTCTTCTTAATGGTTATTAATAATACAAGATGCAGACATGATATCCTGTCCACAAATACTGTTAGTACAAATCTTTCTATTCTTTGAATTAAGAGAAAGCAGCTGTGTATCCTAACTATTATGAATATACAGATACAAAATGGTCCTTCATTTATATCCCCTTTTCTTGTTTAGCTTGTCAGAGAAGGGTATGCCATTGTCATTTAATATTGTAAGTGCATGAATTTAACAAAATGTTCCAATATAGTACAGTAGTCCATAATATATTGGGTCAATTTCAATATTTGTCAGAAGTTGTTGACTTGAGCCCTTTACATCTCAGCATATTACTATGGCTTTACTTTTTATACATCGTTTTTATACTTTTCTGTTGGATGGTTAAGACCAAGATAAAGCAAGACCTATGTAACAAAAAACGTAACTTTTGCATCTGACAAGCAAGGTCAGTCAAAACCCCTCAGGGTTTACCCTGAAACCCTGTATCGCAGTTTGTAGATCCTTTGTTAGTGTCAGCCATGTGGATGAATCACGGCCATTCCTTGACCAATTTGCTCTCTGTGAAAGCCTGAGAGAATGTTTTCTCTCCATGTGTCTCTCTTTAGTCACACTATACATCATCAATCACGTTCATCTGTGGCCCTATAATCTCCTTAATCAGAAAATTTGGGACACAACTGAGTTATACGATGCTACAGTACAGGTTCTCCTATGGCCTGTGTCCTCACTGACCTTGGCAGGCAAGGGCCGAAGTATTGGCTCACCTTGCAGCCCTTGTTTTTCTCTAATGTTTAGTCTGCAAACTTAAATTGTTAATCTTGCAGGAGAGAAGCTTACTATTATTGCCCTAAAACATGGGCAGTTGAACTTAACCTCACTCTCTGTGTTTTCACTTTTTGCAGGAATATTTGGAATGTAAACTCTGCAGTAATTGAGAGGACACTGTGTTCCTTTTCTGTGTATTTTCCCAGAACAATCAATGTATAATAACACAGCAATATATGTGCACCCATGTTCATTAGGACACAATTTATCAGAGCTAAATATTGGAAATAATCCAAATGCCCAACAACTGGGAAATAGATACAAAATATTTACTTTGTACAAAGGAGTACTACTCAGCTGTAAAGAAGGCTAAGTATTAAACTTTTATAGGTAATTGGATGTAACTTGAGATCACAATCATGAGTGAAAAAATTCAGACTTCAATGTGTAAGCATAGTATTACTTCCCTAATGTAAGAAGCGGAAAGAGTAAATGATATTCAAATGTAAAAGAGATATTGGAGAATGGGAAAATTTTTTGAAAACATACATTTGTATGGGTAGAGGAGAAAAGAAGTATAAATGAAAGTAATAGGAAATTATATACACAAGATATAAATGGCAGGTATATTACTTATTTACTGACCTGAAGGAGTTTGCTTAACTCATTCAACCAGGATTTTATTCCTATATCTTGTGATCTGAGCCACTACTTTGAAGACAACAATGAGCAATGTACTTACCATTGTTATTGTTCTACTATCTTGGTTTTCTAATTTTGTATCATTGTTTTTATTATTTTTTCTCTTTAAATTGAAGAAAACCCCAAATATTATGCTATCAAGACACCTAATTTTCTTACAAGTGCCTAAAGTCTGTTCTTCCTTATGGGAGAGTAGTTATTGGTGTATCTGCATTTTATTTCTTTATCTTTAGAAGTTAATATATTATACATTATATTATATATCTTATATGTAGGTAAAAATTGCTTTTTCAATTTTGTTATTTAGTGATTCATTTTATATCAGTTTGCTTGAAGAAAAACATTTAATATTTGAATGAACAAATCTTATATTTTATGTTTATTTATTTATTTTGTATTTTAGGGAAGGGTCTACAGGGTGTTCAGGGTCTCCCTACTAGATCAGACTAGTAGTGTTCTGTCTGTTTACAACCTCTCAAGAGCTGGGATTACAGGTGCACGCCACCAAAACCAGTCTCAATTACTGCCTCAATGATCCCAGCAGGTGGGCCTGGCACATCACGCCTGGAGATTGGACCCCTGGCCCCTGCACCTACTTGCAGGCACTTTAATCAGCTGATCTCTTTGGTGGGCCCTAATAAATATTGTATTTTTTAAGATCACTGTTTTGATGTGTTGTTTACAAAAATCTCTGAATCCTCAGATTGGGAAAGTACATATATTTTCTTTGAATATTTGAAAAGTCATTTATCCATTTAAATATTCTATATTCTATT
>NW_004524787.1:1079949-1080628 GCF_000260255.1 Octodon degus | reverse complement strand
TGATGAAAAATACCTGTTCCTTATTATGCCTAAGATGTTTGAAATGCAGGGAGATAGTGAGGATAAGCTTGATAGCCTAAATCGTTTGATAATAACAATAAGCTTGTCTTCTGGATCGTTAACCACCTAAGTTTGCAGACCCAAATTAGAGAAAAAGGAGGGCTACAAGGAAGGCCCAACATTTTGGTCCTAACCTTCTAAGATCAATTAAGACTCAGGACATATGAAAACTTGTACTGTAACGTCATGTACCTCTGTAGTGTACCAAATTTTCTGATCAAGAAGATTATGGGGCCAAAAAGGAAAGTGATCGAAGATGTAGAGTGTGCCTAAGAAGAGTCACATGTGGAGAAGTCACTCTCTCAGGCTTTCTCAGAGAGCACTTTGACCAAGCAATGGCCGTGACATATCCTCATGGCTGCACTCACAAAGTTTCTACAATCTGAGGTACAGGATCTCAGCATAAATCCTGAGGGCATTTCACTGACCTTCTCAGACCAAAAAGCTACAACTCTTGGTGCACAGGTCCTGCTTTACCTAGGTCTTAACCATCCAGTAGAAAAGTATGAAGACGAATTATAGGAAGTAAAGCCATGTTGTAATGTTGAGCTGTGGGGGACTCAGGTCAATAATTTCTGACATTGCCAGTTAAACAGAAGACCCAATGCTATTATGGGCT
>NW_004524787.1:1072117-1079849 GCF_000260255.1 Octodon degus | reverse complement strand
TGGGGATTGAACTCAGACCCTTGCACTTGCCAGGTAAGTGCTTATTCTACTGAGCCATCTGCCCTGCCCCAGATTTATGGTTTTATATATTAAAATAAACTTTTCTTCCTATAATTATAAGATCATGTTTTACTTACTAATCTAAATGACAATTCAATTTGTACAAAATTTCTTGTATACTGGGTTCTTTCTGGTCACTTTTTTATTATTTGTGACCATGATGTTATCATTTTACATATCCATACAAATCCATTGTTAACATTGTTTAACAATTGTGATTGGACAATCAAACTATCCATAAAATGCTGTTCTTTTTAAAATGTTATTGGATACTTAACATTTATTTTCTCACTTAATACTCAGAAAATTTTGATTTTGAAATGTAAAGTGATTTGTCTATATTTTGAAAATGTAATTTGGTATAAAGATCAAATTTGTATTCAGTTCTGATTCCAAATCCTGCGTCCTTTTAAAACATATTTGCTGCCTCTCATAATAAACAAAGTACTTAGTATAATGGCTAGTTCAGTTCATATTAAGTACATAATAATCACTGTTTTATGTAATAACATTTTGACTTTCTTTTTGGTTACCATTATAGGAATGCCCAATTCTTCTGGCCTTTTGAACCGTCGTCATAAAATTTCAAATACAGATGCCACTGTAGTTGTATTACTGAAGAAGGCTGGGGCCATTCCCCTTGGCATAACAAACTGTAGTGAGCTGTGCATGTGGTATGAATCAAGCAACAAGATCTATGGCCGCTCCAACAATCCTTATAACTTACAGCATATTGTAGGTGGAAGTTCTGGTGAGTTGAGCATTTTATTTAAGTAATTAATGTGTAGAGAAGATACATTGTTGCAAATTATTTGGGGAAACAATTGTCAGCTATGTATAGGATAGGAAGTTGAAGAAAATTGTCACAGATCACTGAGGAACAGTTTGGTAATGACCACTCATCTCTCTCTCTCTCTCTCTCTCTCTCTCTCTCTCTCTCTCTCTCTCTCTCTCTCTGTGTGTGTGTGTGTTTGGGAAAAGAAGCAGAGAAAATGTAAATTACTGAAGGTAGTTTATACTTAGACTTATTCTTTTTGGAAACAAAGTTTTTAAAATAATGCCAGATATTGAGCTCCAACATCTTTGATCAGAAATAGTGTTGTTTTTAAGCAAGACTATAGGAGATGTGGTCATGGAAAACCTGTTAGAGAAGAAAGTTTTTATGTTGAATCCCAAAGGATAAAAGCGATCTTACTCATTGTGAACAAGTGTATGTGGGGAACATAGCATTCTGGAGAGAAGGAACAGAATGTGGAAAATTCCAGAAGGGGAAACATGTTTAGTGTTTTTAATGTAGTGAATGAATATTGAGAGGAGCCATAGGTGAAATCAAGAAAGGTTTTTATATCCCATTATACAGAAAAGCCAATAAAGTACCAAATACAGAAGAATGAAAGTCTGTTTTCGTGGTGTTGGATACAAAGGTTAGGGTTAGGCCAGTGTTTTCAAGTAATTTTTGTCAAGGTAGAAAAAGTAGATAAATTTCAAAGATATTTTTTACTTACTATTGAATATGGCATGCTGTTGTGGCTTGTGTCTTTATGTCTCCCAAAATTTCATGCAGTCATAAATAGAAATTTTCAGAGGTGGGAGGATCTAGAATATGTGATGCTGGGATGAATTTATGGTGCAATAATAGGATTAAGGCAAGAGAATAAAGGATGTGAGTGCTTCCCATCTTCACGAGCATGGATATTATAATAAATAGAAAGAGCTGTGTCATTCCCTGCAGCTTTGCTACCATGTGCTGCCACGACTGTTTCTGCTTGTGATGCCTGTTTACCATGCCAACCTAGCTTTTAGCTGACTTGTTATTGACTGAAACCTCTAAAAAATCCACACAAATGCAAAAATCAATGAAGATAGCAAGGAAAAAATTTAAATAATCTTTTGAGGACTGTCTCAGTTACTCTTCTCTTGATTCTAGGAGAGATAGCCAACACTAAAAATGAGGGAAGGAACGATTTATATAGGTCACAGTAACTGGAGGTTTCAGTTCATGCTCAGATGGCTCCAAGGCAAAGTGGCACAAGAGAGAGAGCAATCATTTTTTGTTCATCATTTTATTAAAAAATTGCAATGAGAAAGTTTCAAATCAAATTGGTAGGACAGTTTCAATAATTAACACATTGCATGCTGCTTTTCTAATGGTTACATGTTGTACAAGATGCAGCCATGATATTTTATTTACAAACACTATTAGAACAAATCCCTCTATTCATTGAACTAAGAGATTGTAACTATATATGTATCTTAACCATTTTGAATACACAGATACAAAATGGTCATTCATCTGTATCATTTTTTTAAATTCCACCATTTAAATATTATAGGTGTGTGAACTCAGCAAAATATTCTAAAACAGTTCAGTAGTCCATAATAGTAGTGGGTCTTCCGCTAGACTGGCAATGTCAGAAACTGTTGACCTGATTCCCCTACCTCTCAACATAACACCATGGCTTTACTTCTTATACTTCATTTTTATACTTTTCTGCTGGATGGTTAAGACCAAGATAAAGCAAGACTATTGCAACAAGAGTTCTAGCTTTTGGATCTGTTAAGGTCAGTCAAATCCACTCAGGATTTTTCCTGATATGCTGTACCTCAGATTGAAGATCCTTTGTCAGTATCAGCCATGTGGATGAGTCACGGCCATTTCTTGGCCAATGTGCTCTCTGTGAAAGCCTGAGAGAATGTTTTCTCTCCATGTGATTCTCCTTAGGCACACTCTACATCCTTAATCACTTTCCTCTTTGGCTCCATAATCTCCTTGATTAAAAAATTTGGGACACTATTGAGTTACATGATGATACAGGACATGTTCACATATGTCCTGAGTCTTAATTGACCTTGAAAGTCTAGGGCCAAAATGTTGGCTGTCCTTGTGGCCCTCACTTTTCTCTAATTTTTGGACTGCAAACTTAGGTTGTTAGCCCTCCAGAAGAGAAGCTTATTGTTATTACCATATAACCTAAGCTGTTGAGCTTAACTTCAACATCTGTCTGAATATCAAACATCTGAGACATAACATGGAACAGGTATTTTTCATCAAGTATTGATATGTTAAACTTTAAGTCCCTACAGAATATGACAAAAAAATTAAAAAAATATTTAAAAAATAGGAATAATGTACTATGTATTTTTACACGTAAGTCCACAAATCTAACCATGTGCAACACTGTTGCAGGACAGTCCCGCAACACTCCTTTACCTATCTCCTGCCGATATTCACCACCCTGTTTCTCTTTAAACAATCATTTACCTGACAGACAGCATGGCATCAACTAGCATGTCATGACCAGCAGCACGTATTCAGAAGACCAGAATGACAAGCACTTCAAGCATGAACCTACTATTACAAATTGCCATTTTCAGTGCAGTTGCTTAGTTCACAGGTGTCAGGATATATAGTTAGTCAGGGTGAGAATCCTTCCAATTAACCGTTAGATTTGAAAATCTTCTGAAGATTCTCAGGATCATTGCCTTACCCATCTTATACACAACTGTATGGCTTGCCACTGTCATGTTTCCTAGCTGTTCTCCTTACTCTCTCTTCATTGTCTAGTCCTCAAGTTCTTGCTTTCCTTTTAATTGTATTATACCTTTCTATATGTATTTCTTATTTTGAGTTCTTACACTAGCGAAACTCTACTATATTTACACGTATTTTTCTGATTTCACTTAAGAGTATATCTTTAACTGCATCCACTTAAATATAAAAACTTCGAGTTTATCATTCTTTATAGCTGAGTAATACACCGTTGTACAAAAATATGAAATTTTTCATCCTTTCCTCATGTGATGTGCATCTTGGTTGTTTCCAAGATGTGGCTATCACAAACTGTGCTGCTATAAATGTAGGCAAATGTATATCATTATAATATAATGCTTTCAGATCCTCTAGGAATATTCCCAGTAGGAGAATAGCTGGTTTAAATGGGATTTCCAGTCCTAGTTTTCTAAGGAGTCTCCCCACTTATTTCCATAATTGTTGCACCAGTCTACAAACCCACCAGCAGTGGAGAAGAGTTCCTTTTTCCTCATAGACTTTCTAACATTTGTTGTTGGTTGATTGCTATATGATAGCCATTCTTTCCTGGGGTGATACAATATAGCACCGTTGTTTCAATTTGCATTTCACAGATGGATAGTGATGTGGAGCATTTTTTCATATATTTATTCACTTATTTATCTTCATCCTGTGAGAAGTGTGTTTTCATCTCGGATGCCTATTTTGGTCTGGGTCTTCAAATTTTGAGGTCCAAATGTTTTTTAATTCTTTATTAATTCTATAAAACAGACTTTCGTGTGAGTACTTATTTGTCAATTTTTTCCAAATTTGTGGTTCTCTTTTCATTTTCTAGATAAACACTTTTCAAGTGCAAAAACTTCTCAATAAGAGCAGGTCCCAGTTGTTAATTCCTTCAAGTGTTTCCCTTGCAATTTGATTTTTGTTAATGAACTCGTTGCCTACTACATCTCAAGTGTTCCTCCTACTTTCTTTTCCAGGAGATTTAGTGTCTCTTCTTTAATGTTTAGATGTGTAATCCATTTTGACTTTAGTTTAGTGCGTGGGGATAGACCTGGTTCAAGCTTTAGTTTTTGGCATGTAGAAATCCAGTATTCCAGCACCATTTTTTAAAGAAGCTATCTTTCTTCCAGTGAGGATGTTTGGCCCCTTTGTCAAAGATAAAGTGGCTGAGTGTATTCGAAGTGGCTTCAGTGTATTCTACTCTATTCCCTTGATCCTCAGGTCTATTTTTTTGCCACTATCATGCTGATTTTATCAAAGTAGACTTGGAGTATAATTTCCAGTCAGGAACTGAAATATCTCCTGCCTTGTCTTGGTTGCACAATTGCCTTTGCTATTCTAGGTCTTTTCTGGTTCCAAATAAATTTAAGGAACGATTTCTCTTGGCATGAGATGTATGTTGTTGGTAGTCTGATAGAGATTGCATTAAATCTGTACAGCAGTTTTGTGAGTATGGCCATCTTCACGATGTTGGTTCTTACTATCCAGGAGCATGGAATATCATTCCATATTCTGAAATCCTCTATGATCACTTTTCTTATGTGTTCTGTAATTTTCCTTGAAAAGATCTTTGACTTCATTAGTTAGATTAATTTCAAGATATTTAATTTTCCTAAGTGCAAAAAATCTAAAAGGTATTCATTCTCTAATTTCCCTCTGTTTTTATTATCTGTGTAGAGGAATGCTATTTACTTTTGGTTATTGACTATGTATCCTGCTATACTCCTGAATCTGTGTATGAATTCTAGTAGTTTCTTATTGGAGTATTTTGGGTCTTCCCAGTAAAGTATCATGTCATCTGCAAATAATAACTTAACTTCTTCTTTAACTATTGTTATTCCTTTTATTTCTTTCTCTTGTCTAATGGCTCTAGCCAATGTTTCCAGAGATTGAATAGGAGTGGTGATGGAGGATATTCTTGTCTTTTACCAGATCTAAGAGTAAAAGGTTTCAGTTTTTCCCCATTTAGAGTTGTATTAGCCATTGAGTTGTTATAGATGGCTTTTATCAAATTGAAGTAGAGGTATTCTATTCCAATTTTCTGTAGGACTTTGAACAAGAATGAGTGTTAGACTTTCTCAGAAACCTTTTCTGCATCAATTGAGATGATCACGTGGTTTTTAGTGTTCACTCTATTGATATAGTGTATTACATTTATAGATTTTCCACTATTGAAATGTTCTTGCATTCCTGGGATGAGTACTACCTGGTGATGGTGTATGATCTTCTTGAAGATATGCAGTATTATATTTGCTAGGATTTTATAGAGAATTTTTGTATTTATGTTCTTGAGGGAGATTAGCGTGTAGTTCTCTTTTTGCTTGCGTCTTTCCATGTTTTTTTTTTTTAATCAGTATAATACTTGCCTCCAGGAATGATTTTGGAAGGATGTTTCCTTTTTTATTTCATTGAAGATTTTGAGGAGTATAGGGCCTAGATCTTCTGTAAATTTCTTGTAGAATTCAATTATGAATCCTTCTGGACTTTGACTTTACTTTCTCAGTGGGTTTACTATTACATCTCGTATTTCATTGGTTGTTATTGGGCTATTGATAGTGGTTATATGCTTTTGATGCAGTTCTGGCAATTTGTACTTTTCTAGGAATTTGTCCATTTTATGTGACTTCTGTTCTGTGAGAGTAAAGATTCTCAAAGTAGCTATTGATAATCTTCTGAATTTCCACTGGGTCTGCAATTATTTCACCTTTTCATTCCTTATTACCTTTGTTGAATTTTTTCTTTCTTCTATTTGATGAGGTTAGCTCAGGGCTTATTGAATTTATATAATCTTTCAAAGAATCAGCTTTTAGTTTTTTAATTCTTTGAAATGCTTTCTTAGTCTTGATTTAATTTAATTTCTGCTCTAATCTTTATGATTTTTTCCCTCTTTGTCCAATGGGTTTAGTTTTCTCTTCCTTTTCTAGTTGTTGGAGATGCCACATTAAGGTGTTTATATGTGCCCATTCTGTTTTTCTAATGTCTGAGTGCACAGCTATGAATTTCCCTTTGAGAACTGCTTTCTTCCTACTCGATAAATTCCGGTAAATTCTGGTTGAATTTTTACTAAATTGCAGATATTGATGAAATTCTTGTTTCATTTCCTCTGTGACACATTGGTTGCTGAGTAGGGTGTCATTTAATTTCCCTGTATTAAAGGTTTTTTTTTTTCTGGTTTCTTTTGTCATTTACTTTCATTCAACGGTGTTCAGATAATATGCATGGGATAATTTCTGTTTTCTTATATATACTTAAGCATGACCTATGGACCAGTATGTTGTCTATTTTAAAAAATAACCCATGTGCAGCTGAGAAAAATGTGTATTCAGATGTGTTTGTGTGGAACACTCTGTGTATGTCCCCTAAGTCTATTTATTTCAAGCTTTGCTTCAGTTCTGTAATTTCTCTGCTATTTTTTCCTCTGGTTGACCTACATTTTGGGGATAAGGAGGTGTTAAGGTCTCCTGTTAAGACAGTTGCATTGGATATTAGATTTTTTGTATACATTAAGATTTGTTTTAGAACCCCCAGAACCAGTCCTAGCCCAGATCCGGTGAGTGTGCAGAGAGCTTCCTGCTACCATGCGCCAGTGGGACCAGTCCCAGCCCAGGCGCAGCGTGGGCCGGACCCTCTCCCACCCCTTTGAGCAGCCCCCCACCACTCCGCAGTACCTCCCCCACACCGCCAGCAAAGTAGGAATTACTGCCGCGTCCGGGAACACCCAGACGCAGTCCTAGCCCAGGTCCGGTGAGTGTGTGGGAGAACTTCCTCTTCCACCTACTTCACCTTGCCCCCTTCAGGCACAGCTCAGGCATGGCATACACACCTGGGGTGTTATCCTGTAGCTGCAATCCATGCAGAGAGTGTAGAGGATAGATCCAACCAGCTAGTCCAGGAGCAGACCATCTCACCACAGGGGCACAACAGGTTCACCCACAAGGGCAGCAGCGGGAAGGAGCTGAGCACAGCAGCCAGACCCAAGAAAGACGCAGCTGGATAAGTCCAAACTTTGTAGAGCTGCACCTGAACTTCAGTAGGTGCGAAGGTTATAACTACAACAAAGATCTACAACAAGGGTCAGAAGACAGCGCTACACAAAATGACAAGAAGGAACAAAATGCAACCTCAGAACCCAAGCCCACC
>NW_004524787.1:1058884-1066851 GCF_000260255.1 Octodon degus | reverse complement strand
ATAGTTGCATTCTCTTAATGAATAGAATGATTTGTTCTAATGGTGTTTGTAAATAGGATCTCAAGTCCGCATCTTGTTCAGCAATTAACCACTAAGAAGAATATATGCAGTGTATTATTTGTTGAAACTGTACTTCCGAATTTGATTTGAAACTGTCTCATTGCTATCTGTTTATCAATAAAATTTTGAAAAAAAAAAGATTCGCTTTATATAGTTGTGTGCTCCCGTGTTTGGTGCATACATATTTAGGAGTGTTACTTTCTAGTGTTGTATTTCTCCCTTAACCAATATATAGTGGCCTTCTTTGTTTCCTTGATCGTTCTTTGTTTGAGGTTGAGAATTGTCTGAGAATAGGATTGCTACCCCTGCATCTATCTGAGGTGCTGTTGCGTGTAGTATTGTTTTCCATCCTTTGTCTTTCAGCTTATGAATGTCTTTATGAGTTAAATACATTTCTTGTATTCAACATATCATTGGGATTTGACGCCTAATCCACTGTGCCAATCTGTTTCTCTTATTTGTGAATTTAGTCCATTTACATTGATGGTTATAATTCAGATGTATTGCCCTATGATTGACATGGTATTTAGGTGCTGTTGTTTACCTATTTTTCTCCTGCGTTTGTTTGTCATATTTAGTTGGATGCTTCTGATCTCATTCGTGGAGGTCTGATCATTTTGGTCCCTCTGTAGAACATCTTTCAGCATCCTGTGCAGTGTTGAATTTGACGTCATGAAATTCTTCGGTCCTTCTTTTTCATGGAAGTATTTCACTTCTCCATCATAATACAAAGAGAGTTTTGCATGGTATAGTAGTCTGGGCTGGAGTTTGTTTTCATATAAGACTTGAAGTACTCTGCTCCATGCTCTTCCTGCCTTTATGGTTTGTGAAGAGAAGTCGGTCATAACTCTGATTGATTTTCCCTGAATAGTGATCTGCTTCTTTTCTCTAGCGGCTTTCATTATATTATTCTTGCTCTGGATTTCTGGGATCTTGACTATTATATGTCTTGGTGTGTTTTTATTTGGGTTGAGGTTACTTGGCATTCTGTATGCTTCAGTTACTTGAATGTCAGACTGTTTCCTCTTATTTGGGTGTTTTTCTGTTATTACTTTTGTCCATATTTTTTTAATGTCATTTGTACTGACTCCTTCATTCTCATTGATACCTATTAGTCTCACATTGTTCATCTTTGCATTATCTTGCAAGTGGTGATTTATTGTCTCCTGCATCCTAGGTTTTTTAAAGAGATGTTTTCTTTCCTCTTCGCTATCTGCACCAGAGTCTTCAAGACCGGAAACTCTGTTCTCCCTTTCATTCAAACCTTTTTAAAAGCTTGTGATTGAGATTTTGAATTCCTCTATATCTCCTTGACTCTGCTTCTTCTGATCTATTTCTTTCCTGTTTTGCTCATTCAAGGAATCCGTCATTTTTCTAATCTCCTGTATTTTTCAATGTCTTCTTTATAAGCCTTTATTCATACTTTTCTTGAAGAGTTTTTTCAGATGGGCTTCCTCCCTATATTTTTGTGTTTGATTCTTATTTCAGATGCTATGAGTTCAAAGAATTCATTTTTTATTTCAGAAATTAGTTCCACTCAGTGTTCCTCTATATCTTTATTCTGTTGCTTATTTACTTCCAACACTATTAATTTATGTATTTCAGCTGAGCTCGTGTCTTCCACATTTGTTCTGGGTGTGCATTGGGTTTTCTCCCTGTGTTTCTGCCTTTGATTCTTACTGCAGATGCTATTAGTTCAGTGATTTCTTGTTTTATTTCAGTACTGAGTTCCTCTATACCTCTCTGCAGTTATTTCTTTATTTCAGAAGCTCTTGATTTATTGATTTGAAATGTGTGATTCCCAATTTACTGTGCATTAGTGTCCTTTGCACTTGTTATGGGTGTACTTGAGGCCTGAGACTGCACTTTCCTCCTTCTCATTGTCATTTTGTATAGCACTGTCTTCTGACCTTTTTTTAGATCTTTGGTACAGTTATAACCTTAGCACCTACTGAAATTCAGGTGCAGATGTACAAAGTTTGGATTTATCCTGCTGTGCCTAGCTTGGATCTGGCTGCTGTGCTCAGCTCCTTCCTGCTGCAGCCCTTCGGGAGTGAACCTGTTTTGCCCCTCTGGCAAGATGCTCTGCTCCTGCACTAGCTGTGTGGTTCTGTCTCCTACTCACTCTGCAGGTAGTGCATCTAGAGATTTTCACCCCAGGCCTGTATGTCAGGCCTGAGCTGAGTCTGAAGTAGATAAGGGGTCATAGGGGAGAGAGGAAACTCTCCCACATGCTCACCTGGCCTGGTCTAGGGCTTGATCTGAGGGCCCCAAGAATGCAGCAAAAGTTCTCAATCACTGGGGGTGGGGCTGTGGATTTTTCGGGGGTTTCCCAATGACATGGAAGAGGGTTTCACCCACACTGTGCCTGGGCTTTCACCGGAAAGCTCCCATGGTTGTAGGGTAGCTGGAAGCTCTACCACACTCTCACCAGGCCTGAGCTAGGGCTGCATCTGGGGGTCCTGAAAACATGGTAGAAGTTCTCACTCATCAGGCGGAAGTGGGTGTGCTTTCAGAATGGTTGGTGGTCCCAAGGGCACGGAAGAGGGTCTCACTCAGGCTGTGCCTGGGTGTGGACCGGACAGGTCCCCGCAAAGTTTCATGGAATTGGCAAGAAATAAGAGCAAAAGGAGTGGCAGCAGCTCTGACAGGTAGCTAGCATTTCTGCCCTTCTTATATTGCAATGCAAATTACCTGCCATAGGATACATAGAACATATATACCCACAATAATCAATCACAAACTCTATAAGCTGCCCCACAGTTTCATGAGGCTTTGGGGTTAAAAGTAGATGCAAAGCATAAGAAGGATGAAATGGTACTTTGTAAAGAAATCTCCAAGTATCTCCCAAAAGACTTCTAGAATTAATAATCAAATTCAGCAGCAGAACGGGACACAAATTCAACTCTAAAATGTTAATAACTTTACTATGTACAAAGAAAAAACTCACAGAGAGAAAGTAGAGAAAGCACATCTTTAAAAATATAATAAAAACTAAATACTTAGCAATGCATTTAAGAAGGGAAGTAAAATACTTTTACATTGAGAAATACTATACTCAGAAATAGGTGATTGAATGGATATCAGAAAATTGGAAGTAATCCTTTGTTCTTTGATAGCCATATTAAATGCAGTGAATGAGACTCTCTTAGCTACTTGTTTCTCATTACTGACAGAAAAGCGTACAATACCCAAAGCCAAGTAATGACATGTTTATTTAGCTCATTGTTTGTAGATGTTTCAGGCCATAATTGGCAGATTCCAACACAGAATTGTACATGCCAAAAGAGCAATGGTTCATAGTAGTACAAAACAGCAAAACCAAGAAAGAAAAGGCTCTTTCTGTCCTTTATGTGTATCCAGCCTACCTGCCCATGCTCAGGTGTAGCACTCACATCCCTTAACCCTAACACTGGACCATAAATAAATCACAAATTTTAGATATAGCCCCATTTGAAAAGCCATAACTTCATTAGGATTTTTTAGGGGGTATTTAGACACAAATCATAAAAATTACCATATTTCCAAAATTGTTATACAGATGTAATGCAATCCTGATTAAAATACCAATATCATAGTTCACAAAATGAGAGAGAGAGACAGCAATCACACAAGTCTTTTGGAAGCAGAGAAAGATTTTGAATATCAAAATCAATAAATCAATTCTGGAGCACAAGTGCATGCATTTCAGAGGACTGGAAATTATACTACAAAACTACCATGATAAAAAAGAACATGATAATGACAAAAAAGATGGACAGAAAGATCAGTGGAACTGTGCTATGGTTTGTCTAGATGTCCCTCCAAAGCCTCATGCAATCGTGGGACAAGCTTCTAGAGTATCAAATTGATTCAGGTTTTTATTTTGGATGTGAGTGTACATCCAATTTGGGTTGGGTTACTGGCATGAAATATAAGAGAGGGAAAGACGCTTGATCTCTGCTGCTCTTTCCTTTTGCTCTAATTGATTTTGCTGTTTTACACTGTCATGAATTGCTGCCCAGAAAAACGAAGCATTAAATGCCAGGGACAAATAAACTATGTTTGCAGATGCAATAGGTGCCTACAAAACAGGAAGCATATGCCTAAGAGAACATGTCCCCTTAAATCTGGTATAATATTGCATTCAAATAAATCAAGAAGATGCTTATGGGAGAGATCAGTGTCTTGGTTTGATGTAACATATCACAAGCCATTTGATCCAAATTTTGAAGTTGAGGGGATTGCAATTGTAAGTGAGGGGACTGGATTGTAGGGTCACCAAATGCCTTTATTGATATGGGTGGATTGTCAGGTGTTTAATTTTTACCATTACTTGCTTTACATCTTTTTTCAGTCCATGGCCACAATAGTGGGAATACTCTGGCTACCATTATTGATAGCCATGAGCAGATCCCCTCCTCCAGAACTTTACTGGGTATAGGAATTCCCACTGATTAGACATATTCTATTTAACAGGTGCCACATGATCTAATGTAACACAAATGTGAAGAGAAGAGCACATCATTGATAAGCTTAAGCAAGTATAGAGGAAAGATTTAAAAGATTGAAAATGAAAAAAGCATGATGCAAATTGTTGTGTGATGATTCTTATAGGCAATTCCTCCTTTTGTACTTTATATGCATTGGACTTAAATAAGAATTGAGACATGCTGTGTCCATGTATCAACTCATCACAAGGACTGTAATCATTATGACCTTGAAACATGTGTTTGTAACCAAAGAGCATTTTAAAATATTTTATTATATCTTTTTAAAAAGAATTGCTTTGAGATTGTTTAAAAGCTATTTTATTATGCAAAGGTTATTTAATTATTATCTTATTGAATAAAATTAGATACAAAGTTAAAAATAAAATGTACCTAATACATAATCTAACTGTGTTATGATACTTAGGTAGTCCACAAGAAGCAATGCCCAATATGATGATAAAATATATTAAAAAAAGTATATTTTAAACTTTTATAACTGCATTATAAAAGTCCTAAAGAAAGTTTGAGAAAAGTATACTTTATATTTAATCTGATAGCATTGGAAAATCGGCTGATACTATAGAGTAGATAGGTTTGGGAAAGTTGCGAACAGCTGGGGAAATGTGCTTCCACTCTGTGGTTGCAAAGCTTTACTCTCTTTACACATTGTGCTATACTCCATCTGCATATTCTTTGGTGACCTGTCATTAAGCAAAGAACTTCATGAACACATTGTCAGTGTTGATGTCCACAGCTAAACAGGAGAAAAACATGATTCTACATGCACAAAAATTTTAATAACCAAGAAGTAAAGTTGTTTGATACAACTTCACTAAAACATATATTCAATGGCTGAAAGACAAAGAAAACATAATGAAAGAGGTCTGAGAAAAGTGATTCATGTTTTACTAGTGAAATTCAATATATTTTTCAAAATATTTCTAAGCAGACATTTTGGAGGAAAGATGAAAGTGGAATAATATAATTGAGATGGAAAAAATAAACATCAATTGAAAGAAAAAAAAAATATATATATATATGAGAAACTTATATTTTCAACTGTGGGAGAAAGTAAGATATTTACAAAATGAAACCTGAGTTACTACAGTATATGGACATTGATCCTGCCCTATCAGAAATGTTCAGTGTATTTCAATTTTAAGTAAAAGGATACTAGGAAGGAACTCAATGTCGTATGAAAATAAAGACTTCTCTGATAAAGGCAAAGTCAGGAGTAATTATTTTAGTAAAAATCAGCATAATTTGGATTGGAACACTATATTTTTATTATATATATGTTAAAAGACAATGTATAATATAGTTACATATTTATGGTATTAGTTATCAAATATATAAAGTTGTAATTTGTGGCACCAGTTACATAGACAGGATAGGTACTTCCATATAAGGAAAGTTGTATACAACTTAAGTGAAAATTGAAATCACTTTCTTATACCTTTAAATGTTTTATGTAATCTTCATGGTAATCGCAAAGAAAATATCTATATAATTAATACACATGAAAGAAAATTATGACTTAAACATAAAGAAAGCTAGTAATGGGAGATTTCAAAACAAATGACTATAAGGATTTAAAAAAGAAAAAAGGGAAATTATCAAATGTAAGGTTTTCTTTACTAGTTACATTAATTGTGTTTTAATTTTTATAAGAGAAGTATATTGATTTGATGAAAATCATGATTCAAATTATGAGACAATTCAAATCTGAATTCACAAGTTTGGAAAAGTGCAATGATCGAAAATTTATACCATGCAAATGAAAACATACCTAGTATTTTATTTCAAATTGTTTTTCTTGTAATTTATACAGGAGGTGAGGGCTGCACTCTTGCAGCTGCCTGTTCAGTGATTGGTGTGGGCTCTGATATTGGTGGTAGTATTCGGATGCCCTCTTTCTTCAATGGAATTTTTGGACATAAGCCTTCACCAGGTAATATTAATTTGGCTAGAAAATTGGTGCCACATTTATGAGTGAAATTAATGCAGAAAGTTATAAAATTTGATTATTACTTTCATTTTTATATTTTAAAATTGTTATGCATTTGTTGGTTGACATATAAAGGCTTAATATAAAAATATTCATAAATATTTATCTACTCCTAAAATCTCTACTGTCTCATGTTTTATTTTTATGAAAAAATAAAATAATTCCTTCAATTCTTGAGATATGACACACCATTCTTTTTTATTGTCACTTGAGTTGACAACAGCATAACAAAAGTTTTTACTCTTATCTATTTACACCATGCAACATATTTTCCCACATTTCCCCATATCTCTCTTCCCCACTACTGAGCCCAGCCTTTTGTGAACACCACTGAGTTTTCAACATGAATGAGTTTAATTCTTTCAGAAACCATATATGATTTAGAACATACTGTACTTTTATTTTCTGCTTGATTTATTCACTTGTAATATTTTTTCTTTCAATTTATGGTGTTGTAAATAATTTTGTTTTTATAGCTGAATTATATTCAATTGGTTCATACCATTTTTTTGTCCACTTGTCAGTTGATATGTGCTTTGCTTATTTCAATCTCTTGATCATTGTGGATTGTGCTGCAATAAACATGAGATTGTAGGTCTTTCTTCAATATGTACATTTCCATTGGATATGTACATAGGGATGTCATTTCTTGCTCATGTGGAAGTTATTTCTCTTTTTAAGTTTTTAAGGACTTTCCCTATTATTCTCAGTAAAGTTTATGCAAGTTTATATTCCCCTCAATAATGCTTAAATGGCAAAAGCCGTGACTCATCCACATGCCTGACACTGACAAAGGTTCTACAATCTGAGGTACAGGATCTCAGGATAAATCCTGAGGGGATTTCACTGAACTTATCAGACCCAACAGCTACAACTCTTGTTGCAGAGGTTCTGCTTTAACTTGGTCTTAACCATACAGAAGAAAATTATAAAAACGAAGTATAAGTAAAGCCATGGTGTTATGTGGAGCTATAAGGGACTGAGGTCAACAATTTCAGACATTGCCAGTCAAGCGGAAGTCCCAATATTATTATGGTCTACTGAACTCTTTTAGAATATTTTGCTGAGTTTACACACCTATAATATTTAAGTGATGAAACTTAAAAATAAAAGGGGATACAGATGAATGTCCATTTGGTATCTGTGTATTCAAAGTGGTTAGGATAGATATAGTTCCATTCTCTTAATTATTAGAGGGATTTGTTCTAATGGTGTTCATAAATAGGATATCAAGTCCGCATCTTGTACAGCAATTAACCACTAGGAAGAATGTATGCAATGTGTTAATTATTGAAACTGTCCTGCCAATTTGGTTTGAAACTGTCTCGTTGCTGTTTGTTTCTCAATATACATTTGGGAAAAAATATTTATTGCGTACTTTCTGCTTTGAGAATTCTAGTTATATGAATATAAGTTTCTTGGTTTTG
>NW_004524787.1:1057028-1058784 GCF_000260255.1 Octodon degus | reverse complement strand
AGGGGAAAAATTCAAGAGGAAGAGGTAACACTCATAAAAATGTATGCACCAAACACGGCAGCACATAACTATATAAAGAAATCTTGATGGATATGTAAAATCTAATATCCAATACCACAATTTTAACAGGAGACCTTAACACTCCCTTATCTCCAAAAGATAGGTCAACCAGAGAAAAACTTAGCAAAGAAATAACAGAACTGAACCAGAGTTTGAAACAAATGGTGGACATATGCAGAGTGTTCCACCCAAACACAGCTGAATACACATTTTTCTCAGCTGCACATGGGTCATTTTCTACAATAGACCACATACTGGTCCATAGGTAATGCTTAACTTTATGCAACAAAACAGAAATTATCACCATGCACATTATCTGACCACAGTGCAATGAAACTGGAAATAAATCACAAAAGAAACCCGAAAAAAACATTAAATACATAGAAATTAAATGACACCCTACTCAGCAACCAATAGGTCACTGATGAAATTAAACAAGAATTTCAACAATATCTACAATTCAATGAAAAGTCAAGCACAGCTTATCGTAATTTATGGGATGCGATGAAAGCACTTCTCAGAGGGAAATTCATAGCTGTGATCTCATACATTAGGAAAACAGAAGGGAACAAAGAAACACCCTAATGGTGCACCTTCAACAACTAGAAAAGGAAGAGAAAACCAAACCCAGAGCCCAAAGACATGAGGAAATCATAAAGATTAGAGCAGAAATTAATTCAATTGAGACGAAGAAAACAATTCCAAGACTTAAAAAAGCAAAAAGCTGGTTCTTTGAAAGATTAAATAAAATTGATAAGCCCCTAGCTAACGTCATCAAACAGAGGAAAGAAAAAATTCAAATACAAGCAATAAGGAATGACAAGGGTGTAATTACCACAGACTCAGTGGAAATTCAGAAGATTATCAATAGCTACTTTGAGAATCTCTACTCTCATAGAATAGAAGACACTGAAGAAATGGACAGATTCCTAGAAATGTACAAATTTCCACAACTGAATCAACAAGATATAAGGACTCTCAATAGCCCAATAACAGCCAATGAAATACGAGATGTAAGTAAAAATCTACCGGCAAAGAAAAGTCCAGGTCCGGATGGATTCACAACTGAATTCTAGAAGACATTTACAGAAGATGTAGTCCCTATACACCTCAAACTCTTCCATGAAATTGAAAAGGAAGCAATCCTTCCAAAATCATTCCTGGAGGCAAGTATTATACTGATACCTAAACCAGGGAAAGATGTAACTAAGAAAGAGAATTACAGGCCTATCTCCCTCATGAACATAGATGCCAAAATCCTCAATAAAATACTAGCAAATAGAATCCAGCAAATCATCAAGAAGATTATTCGCCATGACCAGGTAGGATTCATCCCAGGGATGCAAGGATGGTTCAATATTGGAAAATCTGTAAATGTAATACACTATATCATTTGAGCAAAAACCAAAAATCACATGATCATCTCCATTGATGCAGAAAAGGCATTTGACAAAGTCCAACACTCATTCATGTTCAAAGTCCTACAGAAAATTGGAATAGATGGCCTCTACTTCAAGCTGCTAAAAGCCACTTATGAAAACCCAACAGCTAACATAATCCAAAATGGGGAAAAACTGAAATCTTTTACTCATAGATCGGGTACAAGACAAGGATGTCCTCTATCACCACTCCTATTCAATATAGTTCTGGAATCATTAGCTACAGCCATTAGACAAGAGAAAGAAATAAAAGGAAT
>NW_004524787.1:1036828-1046683 GCF_000260255.1 Octodon degus | reverse complement strand
ATATATAACAAAATAAAATAAAATCTCTATACTTCTAAGGCTTCTGGTCATTTGTCCTCTCCTGTGTGAGTATGGTCAAGTGGTCCCAGGTCTGGTAATAAAAGGCTCATATTTAATTTTTATTTTTTCGGAACCAGGGATTGAACTGAGGCCCTTGAGCTTGCCAGAGAAGTGCTTATTCCACTGAGCCATCTCCCCGGCCCCATATTTAAATTTAATAAAAATAATAACACTTAAATTTTACAGGTCCTCTTTCCCCTACGAGGTCTCTCAAATATTTTATGTTTTGTTTTTTGATAATTCTCAGTTTTTACTGGAGTGATGTAATATTAGATTGTTGCTTTCATTTTAATTTTTCTAAAGTATAATGATGCTGATTGTTTATTGAATCTTCTTTGGTGTTCATAATATTGAGGATAAACCTGAAAATATCAGAGAAAAGTAAAGTATTCTTAAATAGTAAAGAAGAAATTATTCTTACATAGTAAAGAGGAATTTTGGAAAGTAAACAGGTTGTTTTCAAAAAACTTGTGAGCTGAGGAAAAACTCAGTTTCAAAATCTCAGCTCCATCTTGGGGTTAAACAGTAACTTAAATAGATTGTTAGAAAAAAAAAACTACAAAAGACAGATAACAGCATATTCTACAATTGGAATTTTGTGTCTTGTGTTGCTAGGCAGACTTAATTTAAGAAAGGTAATTTGGGGTTACTATCTCTATAGCAGGGAGGTAAGGGCTAAGGTGAGCAGGGAGAACCAATCATTGCCTGAGAATGATCTGGGTCTGTCTCTAGGAGATAAGTCTTTAAAACAAACTAACAGCATGTACATGACTGAGTTGCACTTATCTTACAAGCTGCAGCCTGTAGTGGAATGTCAAGAGTAGCTGAGTTTATTACTTTCTAATTATGGGAACTGACTGGTTTGCTTTATTCTGTCCTTAAATCCAATGTCAAGTTAAGTTTTAGAATTGAATTTACATTGCCTCCCTTTAAAATGAGAGAGAGTTTTCTTCCCCAATTTTAAGAACCTGATAGGAAGTAGTAGTTTTTGAAAGAAGCTGATGATAGCTGTGTTTAATATTATTTAAGCATCACACAACATATACATGTATCAAAACACAAATACTATAATAATAAATATAATATTTAGGGCTAGCCAGATAGCTCAGCAGATTAAAGCACCCACTCAGACAGACGCAGAAACTGGATTCAATCTTCACTGTGTCATCCTAGTCCCACCCCTGGGGTGTGCTGAGAAGGTGATTGAGACTGAGTGTGGTGGCACATGCCTGTAATTCCCGCTCTTGGGAAACTGAAGACAGGAGGATAACTATGATTCTGATCTCTGTAGTAAGATGTAGATCTAATTACATTTTTAAAAAAGAAAAATAATAATAAATACAATTTTTGTTTTATGCATCTTAAGGTAATGTTTTTTAAAATCAAAGTAAATATTTAGGCTCAAAAACATTATAAGCAGAAGATTTATGTTTTAGATATAAAAAACATCAGGAAAAACATGCAGAAATCGTGTCTTATTTTGAGTATATAACCTAGTTATTTAAACTTTCAGGTGTGGTTCCCAACAATGGTCAGTTTCCTATGGCTAGGGAAGCCCAGGAACCGCTTCTATGCACTGGTCCAATGTGTCGCTATGCAGAAGACTTGCTACCCATGTTGAAGGTCATGGCAGGACCTGGCATCAGAAAGTATGTAAACATCTTCACTTCCTCTGTCTTACATCCTTATAATTAGTTTTCAATTTTTATTTGTGACATAGTTGTAAACTTCTGGGGGCTAGGAAGGTGGCTCAGTAGAATAAGTGCTTGCTTGACAAGTGAAAGGGCCTGAGTTCAATCCCTGGTTCTGGGTAAAAACAGAAAACAAAACAAAACATAAACTTCTAGTCTACAAGAAATAATTATTATTTTGAGAAACTCAGCTGGATGTGGTGGTATTTGTCTCTAATCCTAGTATTCAGGAAGAAAGGCAAGAGAATTATGATGAGTTTGAGACCAGCCTGAACTCCATAGTGAAATCCAGTCTCAAAAAAGTGAAATAAGAAATTTATATTATATAAGGGTATAACATATTTCCCAAGCAGGCAACATATTGTTTACAATATTTTATTAAAAAAATAAAAACAAGGGAGTCCTTACCTCATGATTGAAACACTGAATCTTTTGTGCACTTGAAAATTTAAGTATAATGACTCATCTCACATTAAATTGAAATTTTCTAGTTTTGTCATCTAAAACCATATTCATATTTTCCAGTCACATCTTAATCATTCATTCTTTATAGAAATTTATTGACCTTAATAACATTGTCTACAGCAGTAACATAAAACTTGCCTATTTCCAGCAAATGTATGTTCTCATCAAGTTTACCTGAAACTATGTATTACCACAACTTACCTCATGAAAAAAAATCTGCATAGAATATATATGTTGTAGTCAGGATTTACAAGGGAAAAGTTTTAATATATTGCATATAATTTATAATTTTTTTTGGCGGAACAAAGGATTTAACTCAGGCCCTTGAACTTGCCAAGGAAGCACTTATTCTACTGAGCCATCTCCCTGGCCCCTATAAAATCATTTTATAATATCCACCCAAAGAATCAAACACAAAAGTGTTGTAAATCTCTGTATACACTAGAAACTTTGACAACCCAGCAAAAACCCTAGAACCCACAGAAATGTTTGGTAGGACACCAGCTGAAAATTTAGTGTCCATGGCGGTATCCTCCATGAATCCAGTTGGAGGATAAGAGATGACAACCATGTCTCATGCATGTCTATATCAAGGGACGAAAAATTACAGGCACCAAAATCCAGAAAATGTTTATTTATTTTACATGAGTGCATTAACTACATCTGTAACAATGTATCATATATTGATTTATGAAGATTTTGAAAAAAAATATGTTGCAAAAAATTAAGAGACTTTGGAAAGAAAAATGTCATCAGTGAAAATTAGTGTGTTATAGTGTGGAAAGTAAGAGTGCAATGCAATAATATATATTTAATGTGCATTAAAAATTGAGGCAGAATTACCCATGAGTGCAAGAAGTCCTAGATACTACTATCATATCTCCCTGAAAATAAGACCTAGCAGAAAAATAAACACTATCATAATTTTTCAGGATCCTGTACTATAAATTCTAATACAAAAATATTACCAAATTAAGATCATTGGCCAAATGGCTCATTTGGCATGCCCATTGCCACATATGACAGACATGTTGAATTATACAATAATTTAATATATAAGTAAATGATACTGCTAGAAAAAATATGCACCAATATCAACTATCAATACATACTAACAACAACTATAATTAAGTATTTGGAAATATGTTCTTTTGGATGAGTGGCAAATACCAATGTAAACAGATGAATTTGGGACTTCTGTGCAAATGTCATATCAGAGTACAAAAACAAATCACAAATAATGTCTACCTTGTTTTTGTGTAGACCATCATACACAAGCATTAACTTTTTTTGTTTGTTTGTTTGTTTGGTGGAACCGGGGATTGAACTCAGGTCCTTGCGCTTGCCAGGGAAGCGCTTATTCCACTGAACCATCTCCCCAGCCCCAGCATTAACATTTTTTGCTGCCATTCTTGTTTTATGTCTTCAATGTACACTCTAATGGAAACAATGAGAAGCCTAGTGTGCAAGAGTTCATAACGTAGCTGAAGAATTCATGGGATAAAATCACTGATAGATGATGTGTTGCAAACACACTGAACGCAGGCTACATGGATAAGAAGTGCTCGTTTAAGGAGAATTCTACTGCTGGAGGGATTAATGGTTTTGTAAAAGTGAGTTTCCATAAATTTAGGCTGGATTTTGACAAGATAAAGAAATGTTTTGGAAGAAGATGATATAGTTGTATTTGTTATTTATTTATTTTAAATAATTTTATTCAGAAACAAATAGCAATAAGACAGTTTCTAAACCAATTAATAGCACATTTTCAATAATTAAAATATTGCATATTTTTGGCTTACTGGTCATTCATTGTACAAAATGCAGATATGATATCCTGTCTCAAACACTATAAGAACAAACCTCTCTATTCATTGAACTAAGAGAATGGAGCTGTATATCTATCCTAACTATTTTGAGTATATCAATACAAAATGGTCGTTCAATTCTATTCCTTTTTTTTTTTTATTTTTTTATTTTTTTTTAAATTTTTTTTTATTTGAGAGAGAGAGAGAGAGAGAGAGAGAGAGAGAGAGAGAGAGAGAGAGAGGTGTGTGTGGCCAGCTCAGCCCACCAGGGGGCGGGCTGGCTGGCATGTGGTGCTGGGGGATCGAACCGCGGTCCCTGTGCTTTGCCGAGCTTGTTCCAAGTAGGTGCTTTAGACCACTGAGCCATCTCTCCAGCCCAATTCTATTCCAATTATTGGTTAGTTTTGTTGGAGAAGGGCATTTCATTGTCATTTAAATACTGTAGGTGCATGGGTTCAGTAAAATATCCCATTATAGTCCAGTAGCCCATAATAGTAGTGGGTATTCCATAAGACTGGCAAAGTCCGAAATTGTTGAATTGAACATTTTACAGCTCAGCGTAGTGATATGGCTTTATTTTTATACTTCATTTTCATAATTTTCTGCTGAATTGTTTAGGCCAAGGTAACGCAAGACATATATAACAAGAAATGTAACTTTTGTATCTGATGAGGTAAATCAAATCCCTTTAGGATTTAACATGAAACTCGGTACCACAGTTTGTAGGTCCTTTATCAGTGTCAGCCATATGGATGAGTCATGGACATTGATTGACAAATTTTCTCTCTGTGAAAGGCTGAGAGAATGTTTTCTCTCCAAGTGACTCTCCTTAGACATACTATACATCATCATTCATTTTCTTCTGTGGCCCCATAATCTTCATCAGAAAATTTGGGACACAACTGAGTTGCATGACGTTACAGTACAGGTTCTCCTATGTCCTGAGGCTTCACTTGACTTTGAAAGGCTAGGGTAAAAGTTTTGGCCATCTTGCAGCCCTTCTTTTTCTCTAATCTTTGGTCTGCAAACTTAGGTTGTTAACCCTCCATAAAAGAAACATTATTACCCTACAACATAGGCAGTTGAGCTTAACCTCATTATCTGATTGGATATTAAACATCTTATACATAACTTGGAGCAGACATTTTACATCAAATATTGATATGTCAAGCTTTGAGTTCCTCCAGAATATGAAAATACTAAAAAGATAAGAAATATTTGGAAAATAAGAATAAGCATTTACATATTTTTACACAGAAATTTAAAAATCTAACCTTATACTGCCTTGTAGCAGGACAGTCTTGTGACATTTTTGTCTCTTGTTTTCATTTATTGACACTGTTTTTAAACAAATATTTACTTGAGAGACAGTATTGCAGTAATTGTTATGTCAAGACATATGTAATTAGAAGACCAGAATGACAGATATTCCAAGCATGACTCTAGAATTACACATTACATTCTTCAGTGCAGTTGCATAGTTCACAGGTATCAGCATGTATAGTCAGGGTGAGAATCCTACCAATTAACTGCTAGTTGCAAAAACATGCTGAAGTTTCTTAGGACCATTGCCTCCCTGATCTTGTGCATATAAATGTATGACTTTTGCCCTTGTCATATTTCCTAGCTTTTCTCCTTGTCATCTCTTTGTTGTCCAATCCTCAAGTTCTTGCTTTCCTTAAATTGCTTTATGTCTTTATAATTTTATTTCTTCATTTGATTTCTTATGCTAGGTAGACTATATGATCTTACACATGTCATTATCATTTATTTTACTTATGAGTATATCTTCAAGTGGCATCCACTTATATATAAAGCTTTGAGATTATCATTCTTTATAGCTGAGTAATAATTCATTGTATAAAATATCACACCTTTCTCACCCATTCCTCAGGTGAAGCACATCTTGTTTATTTCCAACATATTGCTATCACAAAATCTGCTTCTATAAACACAGGTACACATATATCACTATGATATGACGTTTTCAATTACTCAGGGAATATTCCCAGGTGGGAGACAGCAGATTTGAATGGGATTTCCACTCCTAGTTTTTTTAAGGAGACTCCACACTGATTTCCATAATGGTTGCACCAATCTACATTCCTACCAGCAGTGGAGAAGGGTTCATTTTTCCCCACATCTTCTTCAACACGTGTTGTTGGATGATTTCTTTTTGATAGCCATTCTTTCTGCAGAGAGATGGTATCTCAGTGTTGCTTTAATTTGCATTAAATGGGTGCCTAGTGATGTGGAGAATTTTTTCATATATTTATTTTCTTCTTTACTTTCATCCTCTGAAAAGTGTGTATTCATCTCAGATGCCCAGTTTTGGATTGGATCTTTAAATTTTGGGGCCCTAATGTTTTTATAGTTTTTTATAAATTCTAGAAAACAGTTCTTTGTCTGAGTTCTTATTAGTCAAGAATTTTTCCTAATTTCTGGGTTGTCTTTTCACTTTGTTGTTTGTTTATTTATTTATTTATTTATTTATTTATTTATTTTTGATGTGCAAAATCTTCTCAATTAGAGGAGGTCCCAGTTGTTAGTTCTTTCAAGAGTTTCCCATGTGATTTGATTTTTGTTTATGAACTCTTTGCCTACCCCTATGTCCTCAAGATTTCATCCTTTATTTTCTTCCAGGAGGTTTAGCATTTCCTTTTTTTTTTCCTTTTCTTTGGTACCACGGATTGAACTCAGGCCCTTGGGCTAGCCAGGTAAGCAATTATTCTACTCAGCCAACACAACACTCCTGAAAGATACATGAAGTTATAGCCTCAGTTCTGTTCAGTATGTCATTTCTCTTTTCTCTTTCTTTTTTCTTTCTTTCTGTCTGTCTTTCTTTCTTTCTTTCTTTCTTTCTTTCTTTCTTTCTTTCTTTCTTTCTTTCTTTCTTCTTTCTTTCTTTCTTTCTCTTTCTTTTTTTTTGCGGAACCGGCTATTGAACTGAGGACCTTCTGCTTGCCAGGGAAGCACTTATGCAACTGAGCCATCTCCCTCTGGCTGTTTATGTTTTAATTTTTAAATCTTCAATCCATTTTGAGTTTAGGTTAGTGCAAGGAGATAGACTTGGGTCAAGATTATTTTTCAGCAAGTAAAGAACCAGTTTTTCCAGTACCATTTGTTAAAGAGGCTCTTTCTTCCACGAAACATGTTTGGCCCACTGTTGAAGATAAGGTGGATGAGTGTGTTCTTAGAGGCTTCTGTATCTTCTAGTCTACTCCATTGATCCTCAAGTCTATTTTGTTGCCTGTAGTAGGCTGATTTTTTTCATAGTGGCTTTGTAGTATAATTTCAAGTCAGGAAATTGTGATGCCTCCTGACTTTTCTTTGTTTCCCAGGATAGCCTTTACTATTCTAGGTCTTTTCTGGTTCCAAATAAATTCTAGGAATAATTTCTCTATGTCTTTGAGGTATGTTGGTGGTAATTTGATTAGGACTGCATTAAATCTGTACTGGAATTTTGGAAGTAGAGCCATCTTCACAATATTGATTCTTGCTTTCTGGAAACAGAGAATATGTTTCCATATTCTTTTTTAAAAAAATTATTCCTAGTGGTTAATTGCTGTACAAGATGCAGATTTGATATCCTATTTACAAACACCATTAGAACAAATCCCACTATTCATGAAGAGAGTGGAAATATATATCCTAACCATTTTGAATACACAGATACAAAATGGACATTCATCTGTATCCCCTTTTTGTTGTTAAGTTCCATCATTTAAATATTATAGGTGTGTAAACTCAGCAAAATATTCTAAAAGAGTGCAGTAGTCCATAATAGTATTGGGACTTCTGCTTGACTGGCAAGGTCAGAAATTTTTGACCTGCATCTCCTACAGCTCAACATAACACCATGGCTTTACTTCTTATATTTCATATTTATGCATTTCTGGATGGTTAAGAACAAGGTAAAGCAGGAACTCTGCAACAAGAGTTGTAGATTTTGGGTCTGATAAGGTCAGTGAAATCCCCTCAGGATTTATCCTGAGATCCCATACCTCAGATTGTAGAACCATTGTCAGTGTCAGCCATGTGGTTGAGACACGGCCATTGCTTGGCCAATGTGCTCTCTGTGAAACCCTGAGAGAATGTTTTCTCTCTATGTGACTGTCTTTAGGCACACTCTACATCAAATATCACTTTCCTCTTTGCTGCATAATCTCCTTCATCAGAAAATTTGGGACACTACCGAGTTACATGATGTGACAGTAGAAGTTCCCATATGTCCTAAGGGTTAATTGACTTTGGAAGGCTAGGGCCAAAATGTTGGCTTTCCTTGTGGCCCTCCTCTTTCTCTAATTTGGTCTGCAAACTTAGGTTGTTAAATATGCAGAAGATAAGCTTATTGTTATTACCATAAAACCTAGGGTGTTAAACTTAACTTCACTCTCTGTCTGAATATCAAACATCTTAGTCATAACATGCAACGGATATTTTTATCAAGTATTGATATGTTGAACATTAAGTCCCTACAGAATATGATGAAAAAACATTTAAAAATTAGAATATATTTTTAAAAATATGCATATAAATATACATAAAGAATTATATACTTCTTATGTTTACACATAAGTCCAAAAATCTAACCATATACAACTTTGAAGAAGGATAGTCCCACAATGTTCCTTTTCCTATCTTTTGCCTTCATTCACCACCCCCTTTCTCTTTGAACAATCATCAACCCGAGGGACAGCACAGAAGCAACTGTCATGTCATGACAAGCAGGCGGTATTTAGAAGACCAGAATGACAGGCAATTCAAGCATGAAACTACTATTACAGATTACCATCCTCAGTGCAGTTGCTTAGTTCACAGGTATCAGTATATATAGTTAGTCAGGGTGCGAATCTTTCAATTAACTGTTAGATTCAAAAATCTTCTGGAGATTCTCAGGATCATTGCCTTGCCCATCTTCTACATATAACTGCATGGCTTGACATTGCTATGTTTCTTAAATCTTCTTTCCCTCTTTTGATTAGTTAGTCCTCGAGATCCTGTTTTCCTTTTACTTATATTATACTTTCCTGTTTGTATTTCTTCTTTTGAGTTCTTATACTAGGGAAACTATATGATATTTACACATGTGTGTCTGGGTTATTTCACATATAAGTATATGTTCAAGTGGCATCCTCTTCAATAAAAAGGCTTCGACTTTATCATTCTTTAGAGCTGAGAAATACTCCATTGTGTAAAAATACCACATCTTTTTCAAACATTCCTCAGGCGATAGGCATCTTGGGTGTTTGCAAGATTTGGTGATCACAATTGTGCTGCTATCAACATAGGCACACATATATGCATACGATATGATGTTTTCAGACCCTCTGGGAAAATTCCCAGTAGAGGAAGAGCTGGTTTAAATGGAATTTCCAATCCAACTTTTCTAAGGGGTCTCCACATTGATTTCCATAACGCTTGCACCAGTCTACATTCCCACCACCAGTGGAGAAGGGTTTCTTTTCCCCACAACCTCTCCAACATTTGTGGTTGAATGATTTCTTTATGATAGCCATTCTTTCTGAAGTGAGATGATATCTCAATGTTGTTTTAATTTACGTTTCGCGGATGGCTAGTGATGTGGAACATTTTCGCATATATTTATTCGCTTCTTTAATTTTGTCCTCTGAGAAGCTTGTGTGCATCTCGGATGCCCATTTCTGGATTGTGTCTTTAAATTTTGGGGCCCTAGTGGTTTTTATTTCTTTATAAATTTTACAGAGCAGACCTTTGTCTGAGTACTTATTTGCAATGATTTTTTCCAAATTTGTGGGTTGCCTTTTCACTTTGTTGGTAATTTCTTTTGACATGAAAAAACTTCTCAGTAA
>NW_004524787.1:1023939-1036283 GCF_000260255.1 Octodon degus | reverse complement strand
AGATAAATTTTAGGAATGATTTCTCTAGGTCTGTGGGGTATGTTGGTGGTAGTCTGATAGGGATTGCATTAAATCTGTATAGCAATTTGGGAGTATGACCATCTTCACAATGTTGTTTGTTCCTATTCAGAAGCATGGAATATCTTTCCACTTTCTGAAATCCTCTACGATCTCTTTTTAAAGATTACTATAATTTTCCTTGAAAAGATCTTTTACTTCTTTAGTTAGATGAATTCCAATGTATTTCTTTTGTCTCAGTGCTATTGTAAAAGGTATTGTTTCTATAATTTCCCTCTCAGTGTGTTTGTTGTCTGTGTAGAGGCATGATATTGACTTTTGGATATTTTTATAACCTGCTATGCTACTGAATTTCTGTATTAATTCTAGTAGCTTCTTGGTGTATTTTTTGGGTCTTACAAGTAAAGAATCATTTTGTCTGCAAAGAATGATAATTTAACTTCTTCTTTACGTATTCTTATTCCTTTATATTTATTTCTCTTGTCAAATGACTGTAGCTGATGATTCCAGAAATATATTGAATAGGAGTGATGATAGAGGACATCCTTGTCTTGTACTAGATCTAAGAGCAAAATATTTCAGATTTTCCCCATTTAGGATTATGTTAGCTGTTGGGTTTTCATAAATGGCTTTTACCAGATTGAAGTAGAGCCCATTATTCCAATTTTCCATAGGACTTTGAACATGAATGAGTATTGGACTTTGTCAAAAGCCTTTTCAGCATCAATGGAGATGATCATGTGGTTTTTTAGTTTTCCCTCTATTGATACAGTGCATTGCATTTATAGATTTTCAAATATTGAACCATCATTGCATCCCCAGGTTGAGTTCTAACTGGTCATGGTGTATGATCTTCTTGATGATTTGCTGTATTCTATTTGCTAGGATTTTATTGAGAATTTTGGCATCTATGTTCATGAGAGAGATTGGCTGTATTTCTCTTTCTTAGTTGCATCTTTCCCTGGTTTTGGTATCAGTATAATACTTGCCACCAGGAATGACCTAGGGAGATTGCTTCCTTTTCAATTTCATGAAAGACCATGAGGCGTATAAGGACTAAATCTTCTGTAAATTTCTTGTAGAATTCAACTGTGTATCCATCCGGACCTGGATATTTTTTGTCGGTAGTTTCTTTAATTACATTTCGTATTTCATTGGCTGTTATTGGGCTATTGAGAGTGGTTATATCTTGTTGATTCAGTTGTGGTAATTTGTACATTTCTAGGATTCTGTCCATTTTTTCTGTGTCTTCTATTCTGTGAGAGTAAAGATTCTCAAAGTAGCTATTGATAATCTTCTGAATTTCCACTAGGTCTGTGGTAATTACACTCTTTTCATTCCTTATTGCTTGTATTTGAGTTTTTCTTTCCTCTTTTTGATGAGGTTAGGTATGGGCTTATTGATTTTATTCAATCTTTCAAAGAACTAACTTTTTCCTTTTTTAATTCTTTGAATTGTTTTCTTCATCTCAATTGAATTAATTTCTGCTCTAATCATTATGACTTCTTCCCATCTTTGGGCTCTGCATTTGGTTTGCTCTTCCTTTTCTAGTTGTTGAAGGTGCAGCATTAGGATATTTTATTTTTCCCATTCCGTTTTCATAACGCGTGAGTTCACAGCTATGAATTTCCCTCTGAGAACTGATTTCATCGTATCCCATAAATTCCGATAATTTGTGCTTGAATTTTCATTGAATTGTAGATATTGTTGAGTTTCTTGTTTAATTTCATCTGTGACACATTGGTTACTGAGTAAGGCATCATTTAATTTCCATGTACTTAAGGGTGTTTTTGTCATTTATTTCTAGTTTCTTTGCACTGTGGTCAGATAATCTGCATGGGATAATTTCTGTTTTCTTACATGTACTTAAGCATGACCTATGGACAAGTATGTGGTCTATTTTAGAAAATGACCCATGTGCAGCTGAGAAAAATGTGTATTCAGCTGTGTTTGGGTGAAGCACTCTGTGTAAATCCACCAAGTGCAGTTGTTTCAAGGTCTGGTTCAGTTCTCTTATTTCTTTGCTAAGTTTTTGTCTGATTGATCTATGTTTTCTCGATAAGGGGGTGTTAATATATCCTTTTAAGATTGTGGTATTGTGTATTACATTTTTAAAGTCCAATATGATTTCCTTTATATAGTTGGGTGCTGCTGTGTTTGGTGCATACAAATTTATGAGTGTTACCTCTCCCTCTTTAATTTTCCTCTTCACCAGTATATAGTGCCCTTCTTTATTTCACTTGATCATTGTTGGTTTGAAGTTGAGACTGTCTGAGAATAGGATTCTTACCCTTTATTTTTTCTGAGGTGCTGGGGCATGTAGTATTGTGTTCAGCTTATGAATGACTTCATGAGTTAAATTTGTTTCTTGTATACAGCATATTGTTGGATTTTGTTTCGCAATCAACTGTGCCAGTCTATTTGTCTTAATTGGTGAATTGAGTCCTTTTACATTATGGTTAGTATTGAGATTTATTGACTTACGATTGACATGTTATTTACCTGTTGTCGTTTACTCCTTTTTCTCCTGTGTTTAATCGCTTGCCCTATTTAGTTGGTTGCTTCTGATCTCATTCGTGAAGTTCTGATCATTTTGGTTCCTCTCTAGAACATCTTTCTGTAGCCTGTGTATGGTTGCCTTTCTCATCATGAAATTCTTTAGCTCTTCTTTTTCATGAAAGTATTTCACTTCCCCATGAAACTTGAAAGAGAATTTTGCAGGATATAGCATTCTTGGCTGGAATTTGTTTTCATAGACAAATTAAAGTACTCTGATCCATGCTCTTCTTGCCTTCATGGTTTGTGAAGAGAAGTCAGCGGTAATTCTGACAGGTTTTTCTTTGAATGTGATCTGCTTCTTTTCTCTAGCAGGTTTAAGTATATTATTCTTGTGCTGAATTTCTGGGATCTTGAATATTATATGCCTCATTGTGTTTTTAATTGGGATGAGGTTACTTGGCCTGTTGTGTGCTTCAGATACCTGAATATCAGCTTTTTCCCTCACATTTGGGAAGTTTTCTGCTGTTATTTCTGCCCATATTTTTTAATGTCATTTGTATTTACTCCTTCTTTCTCATTGATGCCTATCAGTCTCACATTGTTAATCTTTGCATCATCTTGCAGGTGATGGATTATTCTTTCTTTCATCCTTGTTGTTTATAAGGCATACTTCATTACCTTTTCACTAGCTGCATTAGCGTCTTCAAGATCTCAAACTCTGTTTTCACTTTCACTTAAATGATTTTGCAAGCTTGTGATTGACATTTTATGTTTCTCTATATCTCTTTGAATCTGCTTCATGCGATCTATTTCTTTCCTGTATTGCTCATTCAAGGAATCCTTCATTTTTCTAATCTCCTTTATTTTTTATCAATGTCTTCTTTAGAAGGAGTTATAAATTCTTTTAGTGCAATTTTTTTTTTTCAAATTGGGTTTCTTCCATATGTTTCTGTAGTTGATTCTTTACTTCAGTTGCTATGAGTTCTGAGAATTCTTTTTTTACTTCAGAAAAGAATTCCGCTCTGAGTTCCTCTATAACTTTCTGCTTTTGCTTATTTACTACCGACGCTATTAATTCGTACATTTGAGCTGAGCTAGTAGAAAGGAATTCTGCTCTGAGTTCCTCTCTTACTTTCTGCTGTTGCTTATTTACTATCACCGCTATTAATTCATGCATTAGAGCTGAGCTAGTGTCCTCTGCACCTGTTCTGGGTAGGCACTTGGTTTCCTCCATATGTTTCTGCATTTGATTCTTTACTGCAGATGTTATTAATTCAGGGATTTCTTTTTTCATTTCCAATCTGAGTTCCTCTATACCTTTCTGCAGCTGTTTCATTTCTGAAGCCGTTGATTAATTGCTTTCATCTGTGTAATTCCCAATTTGTTCTGTGCTAGTGTCCTCTGCACTTGTAATGGGTGGGCTTTCTTTCTGAGATTGCATTTTGCTCCTTCTCTTTGTCATTCTGTGTAGCACTGTCTTCTGACCTTTGTTGTAGATCTTTGTTTCACTTATAGCCTTAGCACCTACTGAAGTTCAGGTGTAGATCTACAAATTTGGGTTTATCAAGCTGTGCCTTGCTTGGGTCTGGCTACTGTGCTTAGTTCCTTCCTTTTGCTGCCCTTGTTGGTGAACCTGTTGTACCCTTCTGGCAAGTTGTTCTGCTCCTAGACTAGCTGGGTGGTTCTGTCCTCTTCAGTCTCTTCAGGGATTGCAGTTCAAAGATTTCACCCAGGCCTGTATGCCAGGCCTGATCTCAGTCTGGAAGGGACAAAGTTGAGTAGGGGGGAGAGGCAGCTCTCTCACACACTCACCGGGTGTTGACTAGGTCTGGATCTGGGTGTTCCCAGAATTCGACAAAAATTCCTACTCTGTGAGTGAGCTGTGGGGGTGTACTATGGAGTGATATGGGTGTCCCAAGAGGGTGAAAGAGGGTGTCACCCACGCTGCACCTGAGCTGTTACCAGTAGGTGCTGCTGGCACAGGGTAGCCCAAAGCTCTCCCACACACTCACCTATCTTGGGCTAGGACTGTGTCTGGGGGTTCCCGGCATGTGGCAGAAATTCCTAAAAGCCTGAGAGAAAGTTTTCTCTCCATGTGACTCTCCATAGGCACACTATAGATCATCAGTCACATTCCTTTATGGCTCCATAATCTCCTTGATTGGAAAATTTGGGGCACAACTGAGTTACATGATGTTATAGTACAGATTCTCCTATGTCATCAGTTTTCACTCACCTTGAAAGGCTAGAGACAAAATTTTGGCTAACCTTGCAGTCCTTCCTCTTCTCCAATTTTTGCTCTGCAAACTTAGGTTATTAACCCTCCAGAAGAGAACCTTATTATTACCCTGCAACATATGCAGTTCAGTTTACCCTATCTGTCTAAATATCAAATATCTTAGACATAACTTGGAAGAGGTATTTTCCATCAAGTGTTGATGTGTTGATCTTTTAGTCTTTACAGTACATAAAGAAAAAAATTTAAAAAAGGAATAAACACATATTTTTGCATCTAACATACAAGAATTATGTTGTAATTCAGAGACTTCTTTTCATATTTGAGAGATTAATTCTGATCTGAGTTCCTCTATATCTTTCTGCAGTTGTTTCTTTATTTGAGACGCTATTAATTCAGACATTTCAGCTGTGCTTGTGTGCTCTGCACTTTTTCTGTGTGGGCTCAGGATCTGAGATTGCATTTTGCTCCTTCTCTTTGTCATTTTGTACAGCACTCTCCTCTGACTTTTGATGTAGTGCTTTCATGCAGTTATAACCTTATCACTTTCTAAAATTCAGGTGCAAAACTACTAAGCTTGAGTTTCTCCAGTTGTTCATTGCTTGGGTCTGGCTTCTGGGCTCAGCTCCTTCCTGCTGCAGCCCTTGGAGGTGAACCTGTTGTGCCCCTGTGGTAAAATGTTCTGCTCCTGTATTAATTGGGTGATTTTTGCTCCTCAGATTTGCTGCAGGGTCTTCAGCTGCAGAGTTTAACCTTAGGCCTGTGCAGGGTCTGAAGTGGTCCAGGGAACACAGGTTAGCACAGAAGCTCTCCCACACAATCACTGGTCTTGAGCTTGGTTGGGTCTTGAGGGGTACCGAGAGGGCGGCGGAAGTTTTCACACACAATGCGGGCTTGGGCTGGCTTTAGAGGGGTAGAGTTGTTGTGAGAGCAATGCAAAAGGTTTCACCCAAGTGGCGGCCCTGGTCTTGGTCCAGAGCAGTCCAGGAGGTGCAGGGGAGAGCAGAAGATCTTGCACACACTCACAGGGCCTGGGCTTCTGCTGGTCTCTGTGGTATATTTTAGAACATCGCCCATGTCCGGTTTAAAAAAAAATATGTATTCAGCTGTGGTTGGGGAGAACACTCTGTATATGTTCACTAAGTATATCTGTTCTAAGCTCTAGTTGAATTCTGGTACTACTTTGCCAATTTTTTGTCTGCTTGACCTATCTTTTTGGGAATTAAGATCTCCTGTTAAGATTGTGGTATTGGATATTAGATTTTTCATGTCTGTAATGATTAGTCTCGTGTGCTTTCGTGCTTTTTGCGTACATGTTTATGAGTGTTACCTCTTCCTGTTGAATTTTTCCTCTAACCAGAGTATGGTGACTTTCTTTATTTTGTTTGATCTCTCTTGGTTTGAAATTGAGACTCTCTCAGAACAGGATTGCTACCCTTGCTTTTTTTCTGAGGTGCTGTGGCATGTAGGATTTTTTTCTATGCTTTGACTTTCTTCATATGAATTTCTTCATGAGTCAAATGTGTTTCTTGTATACAGCTTATTGTTGGGTTTTGTTCCCTAATCCACTGTGCCAGTCTATTTCTTTTAATTGGTGAACTAAGTTCACTTACATTGGTGGTTGTAACTGAGATGTATTGAATCATGATTAACATGTTATTTACCTGCTGTTGTTTACTTCTTTTTCTTCTGTGTTTAATCATGTGCCCTATTCAATGTGTTCCTTATATTCTCCTTCATGGAGTTCTGATAGTTTTGGTCCCTCTCCAAAACAACTTTTATTAATCTGCGTATTGTTGTTTTTGTGGTCATGAAATTGTTTAGTTGTCCTTTATTATGGAAGTTTTTCACTTCTCCATCAAATTTGAAGGAAAGTTTTGCAGGGTGTAGCATTCTGGACTGTAATTTCTTTTCATAGAGGACTTGAAGTACTCTGCTCCATGCTCTTCTTGACTTCGTGGTTTGTGAAGATTAGCCTGTTATTATTCTGATGAGTTTTCCTTAAATGTGATCTGTTTCTTTTCTCTAGCAGCTTTCAGCATATTGTTTTTGTGTTGAATTTCTAAGATCTCGAGTACTGTATGTCTCATTGTGTTTTCAATTAGTTTAGTCTTATTTGGAGTTCTATGTATTTCAGTTACCTGAAAGTCACATTGTTTTCCCATATTTTTGAAGTTTTCTACTGTCATTTCTGCCCATATTGTTTTTATAATATTTTATTGTCTCATTTTTTCTTATTGATACCTTTTAGTCTCAAGTTGTTCTTCATTGTATCGTCTTGCAGGTGATGAATTATTTTTTCCCACATTACTTTTTAAGTGATCTTTTCTTACCTTTTCACTAACTGCAAAGTTGTCTTCAAGATCTTAAACTATGTTCCTTTCACTCAAACGGTTTTGCAGGCTTGTGATTGATATATTAAGTTGCTCTATATCTCTTTGACTATGCATCATGCCATTTATTTCTTTCCTATATTGCTCATTGAAGGATTTCATTGTTTTTCTAATCATCTTTGTATTTTTATCAGTATCTTGAGAAACAGATATTCTTTCATTATAGCTATCCTTTTTTTACTTCAGCGATTATTTCTGATCTGTCTTCCTCTATATGTTTCTGCATTTGATTCTTCCCTTCAGATGCTATTAAGAACTTTCGTTTTTATTTCAGAGGTTATTTCTGACCTGAGATCAGAAATAACCTTTCTTCAGTTGTTTCTTTACTTCAGAAGCCCTTAATTCAGACATTTCACCTGTGTCATTAGCAGTTTCTTCAGTTGTTTCTATACCTTTCTTCAGTTGTTTCTTTACTTCAGAAGCCCTTAATTCAGACATTTCACCTGTGTCATTAGCAGTTTCTTCTGTGCTAGTGTCTTCTGCATTTTTTGGGTGAGTTCATAGCCTGAGATTGAATTTTGCTATTTCTATTTTTCATTTTGTATAGCCATGTCCTCTGACCTTTGATGTAGAGCTTTGTTGTAGTTTTAACCTTAGCATCAATTTTAATTTGGGTGCACATCTCCGCAGTTTGAATCTATCCAGTTGTGCCTGGTTTGCGTCTGGCTGTTGTGCTCAGCTTCTTCCTGATGTATCCCTTGGACGTGAACCTCTTTCTCCTTCTAGGAAGATGTTCTGCTCCTGGATTAGCTTGGTGGTTCTGGCCCCTAGCCTCTCTGAAGGGACTTCAGCTGCAGAGTTTTACCCCAGGCCTATATGCGAGGCCTGGTCTGGGTCTGGAGAGGTCCAGAGAAAAGGACAAAAGGATGCACTTCAAGTGGGCTTGGGATGAGTCCCGAGGGATCCCCCAGGCAATGGGGAGTTTGAAAACTCTCCCATGCACTCTGCAGGCCTTGCTGTAGCTGAATTTGGAGGTGTCCAGAGAGCTTGAAGGAATTTCCCAGTGAAACATCATGCTTTGGTTAAAAATCCCAAAGCACTCTCCTTTGCTTAACTTAGATAAAAATTGCCAATATGCATATTCTATATTATATTTGGAAATAGTACTGTTAAAATGATTTTGGTATTTTCCTGTAGGGACTTATGTTGTTTTTCCCCAGCTGTAATCTTGATTTTATGTACAAGTACACAGCTATCATTTAATTTTTGTTGGATAGCTTTGAAGAGTAGAAAAGAAAGCAACCAAAACAAAACAAAACAAAACACCATGCTTGTGCTGGATCTGGAGGGGTCCACTAGGTGCAGTGGACTGCAGAAATTTTTCCACACAGTCATCTTGACTGAGCTTGAGTTGGGTCTTGAGGGGTCCCGAGAGAGCAGCCTGAACTTCAAACCAAGAATGATCCAAAGAAATAAAGAAGGCCACTACATACTAGTTATAGGAATAGTAGAAGTGGAAGAGATAACACTCATAAATATGTATGCACCAAAAAGGGGAGCAGCCAAGTTTATAAGACAAATCCTGATTCACATGAAAAGTCTAATGTCCAATACCACTAACTTAGCAGGAGACTTTAACACCACCTTATGGCAAAGAGATACGTCAAGCTGATAAACAACCAGTGAAGTAGTAGCAGAACTGAGCCAGAATTTGGAACAAATTGACTTACTGGATGTATACAGAGTGTTTCACCCAACCACAGCTGAATTCACTTTTTTCAACTGCACATGTGACATTTTCTAAAATAGACCACAAAATAGTCCATAAGTAGTACTTAATTATAAGCAAGAAAACAGAATCCCATGCCTATTATTGGACCCCAGTGCAATAAAATTGGAAATAAATGACAAAAGCAACCTGTAAACTCCCATAAAAATATGGAAATTAATCAACACAATTCTCAGGAACAGCAGGTTACAGATGAAACTAAAAAAGAAGGTAAAAAATATGTACCATTCATTGAAAATTCAAGTACGACGTGTGAGAATTTATGGGATGCAATGAAAGCACTTCTTGGAGGGAAATTTATAGCAGTAAGCTCACACACTAGGATAAAAGGAATGGGCACAAATAAAAAACCTAATGCTGCACCTCAAACGACTGGAAAAAGAATAGAATATACACCAAAAGCCTAAAGATGGGAGGAAATCATGATGATTAGAACAGAAATCAATTCACTTGAGATAAAGAAAACAATACAAAGAATTAATGAATCAAACGCTGGCTAGTTGATAGATTAAATAAAATTGACAAGCCCCTAGCTAACTTCAACAGAAGGAGGAAAGAACAATCACAAATAGAAGCAATAAGGAATGAAAAGGTTCAAATTATCACAGACAATGTAGAAATTCAGAATATCTTCTATAGCTATTTTAAGAATCTTTACTCTCACAGAATCAAAGACACAGAAGAGATGGAAAAATTTCTAGCAAGGCGCTAATTATTCACCTGAATCAAGAAGACATAAGAACTCTCAGTAACACAAAAACAGCCAATGAATGTCAAAATGTAATATAAAACCTACTAGCAAAGAAATGTACTGCCCCGGATGGACTCACAGGTGAATTCTACAAAAAATTTACAGAAGACATAATCCCTATGCTAATCAAATTCTTTCATGAAATTAAAAAGGATGCAATGCTCCCAGACTCATTCCTGAAGGCAAGTATCATACTGATACAAAACCAGAGAAATATGCAATTAAAGAAGAGAAATACCAGCCAATGTGCCTCATGAACATAGATGTGATAATCTTCAATAAATTACTAGCAAATAGAATACAGCAAATCATCAACAAAATTATACACCTGGAAAAGGTAGGATTCATCTTAGGGGTGCAACAGTGTTCCAACATATACAACTATATAAATGCAATACACTACAGTAGTAGAGCCAATATCAAAAACTACATGGAATCTCAATCAAGGCCTTTGACAAAGTCCAAAACTCATTTATGTTCAATGTCCTACAGAAAATTGGAATAGATGGGCTCTACGTCAATCTCATTAAGATCATCTAAGATAATCCAACTACTAACATAATTCTAAATCAGGAACAACTGAAATCTCTTACTCTCAGATATGGGACAAATCAAGGATGTCCTCTATCTCCACCCTTATTCAATAAAGTTCTGCAATCATTAGCTTGAGTCATTAGAAAAGAGACAGAATTAAAAGGAATAAGAATGACTAAAGAGGAAGTTGAAATATCATTAATTGCAGATGACAACATAATGTAAATGCAAGAGGCAAAACAATCAACCAAGAGGGTACTGGAATTAACACAGAAATTCAATGACATAGTAGGATATAAAGTCAGCAACAAAAAGCCAATAACATTCCTCTGCACAGATAACAAACACACTGAGGGAAATTGGAACAACAATACCTTTTACAATAGCACAGAGGAAAAGGAAATAGAAATTAGTTGAACTGAAGAAGTCAGTGATCTTTTTAAAGAAAATTACAGTACACTGAAAAAACACATCTTAGAGGATTTCAGAAAATGGAAAGCTATCCTGTACTCCTGGATATGAAGAAGCACGTTTGTGAAAATTGCCATAATCCCAAAATTGTAGTACCGATATAATGCAATCCTTATCAAAATAACACCAAGTTACCTCATGAACGTAAAGAAATCATTTCTAAATTTTATTTGGAATCAGAAAATGTACAGAATGCCAAAGAAAATTATGGGCAACAAAGACAAGGCAGGAGGCATTACATTTCCTGACTTGAAATTATACTACAAAGCTACTGTGATAGAATCAGCATAGTATTAACAATAAAACAGACTTGAGGATCAATGGAATAGATTAGAAGTTACATAAGTCACTACAAACACACTCAGCAACCTAATCTCAAAAAAGGTGCCAAATATACTTACTGAAAGAAAGATAGTGTCTTCAACAAATGTTGCCAGAAAAACAGGCTGTCTATGTGCCAAAAATTAAAACTTGACGCAGGTATATCACAGTGAACTAAGCTAACGTCAAAATTGATTAAAGATCTTACAATTAAAATAGAAACACTAAATCTCCCTGTTGAGGATGTAGGAAGAACTGTTGAAGACATAGTGGTAGACAAACTGTTCATGAAAAAAAAATCAAATCACACTGGTGATACCTTCAAGAATTAATAACTAGGACCTCTTCTTATTGAGAAATTGTTGCATGATGACAGAAGTTGCCAACAGAGTGAAAAGACAATGCACAAATTGGGGAAAAAAATTAACAACTAAGCACTCAGACTAAGGTCTATTCTCTTTAAAGAATTTTTAAAGAACTAAAATGCATTAGGGCCCCAAACTTTAAATCCCCAATCCAGAAATGGGCATCAGAGATGAACAAACATTTCACAGAGGATGAAATTATAGAAGCGAATAAATATATGAAAGATAATCCACATCACTAGCCATGCAAGAAATGCAAATTAAAACAACACTGAGATAACATCTCACCCCCAAAAGAATGGCTATCATAAAGAAATCAACTAACAACAAATGTTGATGATGCTGTGGGGAAAATGGAACTCTTATCCACTGTTGGTGGGAATGTAGACTGGTGCAACCATTTGGAAATCAGTATGGAACCTCCTTTAAAAAATTAGGACTGGAAATCCCATTCAATCCAGCTATCTCCAGACTAGAAATTTTCCGAAGAGAACTAAAAACATCATATCACAGTGATATATGTACACCTATGTATGTTGCAGCACAATTTGTGATAGCCAAAATTTGAAGCAACTAAGATGCTCATCACCTGAGGAAGACTGAAAAATATGGCATTTTTATTCAATGGAGTATTACTCAGGTATAAAGAATGATATCCTTGAATCCTTCATATATATGTGGATGGTATTTGCAGATATACTCAGAAGCGAAATAAACCAGGCCTACATGTGTAAACATCATATAGTCTCCCTAGTGTAAGAACTCAACACAAGAACTAAAAATAGAAAGTTAAAACATAATTAAATGGAGAGTGTGAACTTAAGAATCAAATAACTCAGAGAGGTCAAAGAGAAGAGCTAAGAAACTTGACAGAGGCTCAACCATACATTTCTATGTACAAGATGGTTAAGGTAATTGTCCTGAGAATCTCCATCAGGTTTTTGAAATTAGCAATTGATCAATAAGATTCTCACCCTGAATAACTCTATGTGCTCATACCTGTGAACTAAGCAACTGTACTAAAGTT
>NW_004524787.1:1019250-1023839 GCF_000260255.1 Octodon degus | reverse complement strand
TTCTAATGATATATTGATTACTGTCTCTCAAGTAAATGTTTGTTGAAAGAGAAGAGTAATAAATGAAAATGAGGGACAAGAAATAAAATGCCATAGGACTGTCCTGCTACAACATTGTAGATCATTAGATTTCAAAATTCTGTGTAAACATATGTAATTGTTTATTTCTATTTTTTCAAATATTTTATTTTTATTTTTTCTTCACATTCTGTAGAGATTTAATGTTTAACATATCCATGATTGAAGGAAAATACCTGTTCCATGTTATGAATAAGATGTAAGATATTCAGACAGATATTCAATTCAAGCTCAACAGCCTATGCTACAGGGAAATAATATCATTAAGCTTCTCTTCTGGAAGGTTAACAACTTTGCAGACCAAAAATTAGAGAAAAAGAAGGGCTAGAAAGATTGCCAACATTTTGCCCCTAGCCTTTCAAGGTCAGTAAGAACTCAGAACATAAGAGAACCTGTAGTGTAACATCCTGTACCACAGTGGTGTCCCAAATGTTCGGATCAAGGAGATTCTGGGGCCACAGAGGAAAGTGATTGACCATGTATAATGTGCATAAGGAGAGTCACCTAGAGAGAAAGCATACTACTGGGCTTTTACAGAGAGCAAATTGGTCAAGCAATGCCCATGGCTTAACCTGATGCCTGACACTGACAAAGGATCTATAAACTGCTATACGGGGTTTCAGGGTAAATCCTGAGAGGATATGAATGACATTGTCCGACAGAAATAGTTACATTTCTTGTTACATAGGTCTTGCTTTATCTTGGTCTTAGTCATCCAGCAAAAATGTATAAAAACGAGGTATAAAAAGTAAAGCCATATTAATATGCTGAGCTGTAAAAGGTTCAATTCAACAACTTCTGACAATGCCAGTCCCACAGATTACCCACTACTATTATGGCATGCTGGAATATATTGGATTATTTTGCTGCATTTGTGCACATAATATTTAAATGACATTTTAATACCCATCTCTGATGAAACTAAGCCAAAAAAGGTGATATAAATGAAGGACCATTTTGTATTTGTATATACAGAATAGTTGGGATAGATATACAGCTACTTTTGCTTAATTCAACGTGAAAGATTTGTTGTAATAGTGTTTGGACAGGATATCATGTCTGCATCTTGTACTGTGGATAACCACCATAAAGACAACAATATGCAATGCATTAATTATTGAAACTGTCCTACTAATCAGTTTTGAAACTGTCTCATTGCTATTTCCTTCTCAATAAGATTCATAAAAAATGAAAAGAAAATGGAAAGACATTCCTTGTTCCTTTATAGGAAAGATGAACATTGTGAAGATGGCCATACTCCCAAAATTCTTACACAGATTTAATATAATCTCTATCGAAACACCACCAGCATAACACACAGATCTGGAGCAGTCACTCCTAAAATTTACTGGAAACACAAGCAACCTAGAATAGCAAAGGCAATACTGGGCACCGTACACAAGGTTGGAGGCATTACAATTCCTGACATGAAATTATACTACAAAGTTACAGTGATAATATCAGCGATGATATTTGCAAAATAAAATAGACCAGAATATGCAGCTGTAAATGTGAACAGACTCAGAAATTTTATTTTCCACAAAGGGGCCAAACATGCTTATTTTAAGACAGGTAGTGTCTTTACCAAATGGCGCTGTTAAAACTGGCTCTGTACATGGCTAAAAGTAAAACTAGACCCATGTCTATCATCACACACTAAAGTAAAATCAAAATGGATTAAATATATAAACACTAAAAGAGAAATGATAAATCTCCTTGAAGGGAAAGCAGGTGCAATTCTTGAAAACATAGGGATAAGCAAACAGCTCATGAACAAAGTCAAACTGTACAGGAAATACTAGAAAGAATCAACAACTGGGACATCCTGTTGTTGAGAAGTTTTTGCACATCAAAAGAAATTACCAACAGAGTGGAAAGTCAACACCCAAATTTGGAAATCATCTTAACTAATAAAAACTCAAAGGTCTTCTCTCTTTAACTTTTAAAGAACTAAAAATATTAGGTCTCCAACATTTAAAGACCCACTGCAAAAATGGATATCCGAGATGAACACACACTTGTCAGAGGAAGAAATATAACAAGGAAATAAATAGAAGAAAACATGACCCACACCACTAGCACATCATGAAGTGCAAAGTAAAACAACACTAAGATACCATCTCACTCCAGAAAGAACGGTTGTCACAGAAATTAACCAACAACAAATATTGGAGAGGCTGGGTGAAAAAAGAACCCTTCTGTACTGCTGGTGGGAATGTAGACTTGTGCATCCATTATGGAGATCAATGTGGACACTCCTCAAAAAACTAGGACTGGAAATCCCATTCAATTCAGCTATTCCCCTTCTGGGAATTTTCCCAATTGAACTGAAAAGATCATATCAGTGTGATATTCATGCGCCTATGCTTATATGAGCATAATGTGTGAATGCCAAATCTTGTAAGCAACAATGTTATATATGGTTTGATTTCTAAATTACTGTATAAAAATGTTTTATTGTTGTTTTTTTTTCAAGTTCTGTAGGGATTTAAAGTTTAGAACATCTATGTTTGTTGCAGCATAGCAGTTCCATGTTTGTCTAAGGCTTTTGATAGACAGACAGTGATGCTAAACTCAACTGCCTTTGTTACAGAGTAAAAATATCATTATGGTTCTCTTTTCCGTGTGTAACAACTCAAGTTTGGAGACCAAAAATTAGAGACATAGAGATTCTATAAGGATTGCCAATATTTTGGCCCTAGCCCTTCAAGGTCACTGAGGACTCACAACATAAAAAACTTGTGTTGTGGCATCCCATACTCAGGGGTATCCCAAATTTTCTGATCAATGAGATTCTGGGGCCACAGAGGAAAGTGATCAATGATGTATTGTGCACCTAAAGAGAGTCACCTAGAGAGAAAAATTTCTCTCAGACTTTCACAGAGAGAAAATTGGTCAAGCAATGGCCATGACTCATTCAGATGGCCTACACTGACAAAGGATCTATAAACTGCTGTACAGGGTTTCAGGGTAAATCCTGTGGGGATATGACTGACCTTATGAGACACAAAAGCTACATTTCTTGTTATATAACTCTTGCTTTATCTTGATCTTAACCATCCAAGAGAAAAATATAAAAACAAAGTGTAAAGAGTAAAGCCATATTAAAATGCTGAGCTATAAAAGGCTCAAGTCAACAACTTCTGACATTGCCAGTCTTACAGAAAACTCAATACTACTATGGAATACTGGACTATATTGGGATATTTTGCTGAATTGATGCGCCTACAGTATTTAAATGACAATGGAATACCACTCTCGGGCAAAACTAAACAAAAAAGGGGGATAAAAATGAACAAGCCTTATGTATATCTATATTCAAAATAGATGGGATATATATATGGCAGCATTCTCTAAATTCAATGAATAAAGAGATTTATTCTAATAGCGTTCATGGACAAGGTATCATGTCTGCATCTTGTACAATGAATAACCACTAAGTCAATAAAATACAATGTATTGATTATTGAAACTGCTAGTAAGAGGTTTTGAAACTCTCACTACTATTTGTTTCTCAATAAAATTATTTTAAAAAAATCAATCAAAAATTAAACATTAATGCTTACTTTCAATGAACTTTAAAACATTTTCTTCTCCTTTATTACTTTACATTTTAAAAATTATTTTAAAGTGTAATTATCAATTTATAAGACTTTCAAAATGGTACACATTTAGAAGAACAAGACGAAAGTTATTCAACAATGGCTTTTATATTGCACTTTACTGTGTTTGTGGTAGTTGCTCAGACTATATGTAATAGGACATACAGGTAGTCAACATGAAAATTTTAATCATTAACAGCTATTTAAAAAAACTGATGGAAATAAATACAATCATTTCATCTATACTGAATATATGCTTTCATGATTTATTCCCCTTACTTCTTTCCTATCTCCTTTTGCTTTCCCTAATCTTCATTATTTATTTCTTATGTGATGTATTTTTCCATTTTATTATATCTGTTATACCTTTCACATTTTATTTATGCTTTCAGGTTCTTACACTAGGGAGACAACCTGAGAGTTACACATGTGGGTTTGATTTATTTCACTTATGCGTATAGCCTCTAGTTGCATCCATTTACCTATAAAAGCCTCAAATGTGTCTTTCTTCATAGCTGAGCAATACTGCAATGTATAAAAACACCACATCATTTTTATCTATTCCTAACGTGATGGTCATTTGTATTGTTTCCAATATTTGGCTATGAAAAAATGTGCTACTATAAATGTGATTGCACATATATCATTGTGCTATGATATATTCAGCTCCTTTGAAAAAATATGAAGTGGTGGAATAGCTGGGTTGAGTAAGACTTTCTATCCTAGAGACACCTTTTTTGAGGTGTCTCCTATAGTGATTTTTTAAAATTTTTTTTATTAGAGAGAGAGAGAGAGAGAGAGAGAGAGAGAGAGAGAGAGAGAGAGAGTGGTGTGTGTGTGTGTGTGTGGCCAGCTCAGCCCACCAGGGGGCGGGCTGGCTGGCATGTGGTGCTGGGGGACCGAACCATG
>NW_004524787.1:1006050-1019150 GCF_000260255.1 Octodon degus | reverse complement strand
GTGTGTGTGTGTGTGTGTGGCCAGCTCAGCCCACCAGGGGGCGGGCTGGCTGGCATGTGGTGCTGGGGGACCGAACCATGGTCCCTGTGCTTCGCTGAACTTGTTCTAAGTAGGTGCCCTAGACCACTGAGCCATCTCTCCAGCCCTCCTATAGTGATTTTATGAGTCTAACATCCCATCAATGATGGCAAAACGTTCCTTTTTCCCCAAAGCCTTTCCAGTACTATTGGTTGATTTCTTTATGACAGCTTTTCTTTCTGGGGTGAGATGGTAACTCAATATTCTTTAATTTGCATTTCTTGGATGACTAGTGCTGTGAAACATTTTTTCATGCAATTATTTTCCATTTGCATTTTTTCTACTGAGAAATGTATATTCATCTCAGATGTCCATTTTTGGATTGGGTCTTTGAATTTTGGGACACTTTGTTTTTAGTTTTTTATATTCTAGATAGAAATTCTTAGGGGCTGGGGAGATGGCCCAGTAGGATAAGTGCTTCTCTGGCAAGCTCAAGGGTCTGAGTTCAATCCCCGGTTCAACAAAAAAAAAAAAAAAAAAAAAAGAAAGAAAGAAATTCTTAGTGTGAATGTTGGCTATTGTTTTTTTTTTTCACCTTATGTGTTTTCTTTTAGCTCTGTTGTTTATTTCTGTTAACATTCAGAATCTGCTAAATAATATGAGATCTGAGTTGTGAACTCCTTCAAGTGTATTCCATGCACTTTGGTTTTTGTTCTGAAACTCTCTGCCTACAACATTTTTTTTCAAGATATCCACATACTTTGTCTTCCCGAGATTTAATGCTTCTGTTTTAAGGTTTAGATCATTATTCCATTTTCACTTTGGAGTAGTGCACGGTAAGATACCTACATCTACTTTTTTTTTGGCATGTGGAGAGACAGTTTTTCCAGCACCAATTTTTAAAGAGGCTGTCTTTCTTCCAGTGAACATGTTTAGCATCTTTGTCAAGTATAAGGTGGCTGAGTATGTTTCTTGTATGTTTGTTGTTTCTTCTTATTATCTGTTCCATTGATCCTCTGGTCTCCTTTTTGACAGTACCATGCATATTTTATCACAGTAGCTTTGTACTATAAATTCAAATCTGTGATTGTAATGCTTACAGTTGGCTAATATTACCTTTGTTAATCTCGGTCTTTTCTGATTCCAAATAAATTCTACACTGTTTTCTCTAGATGTGTTAGATATGTTGATGATATTTTGATAGGGATTGAAATAAATCTGTATAAAAGTTTTGAGAGAATAGCCATTTTCGAAATGGTGCTTCTTCCTACTAGGAGGAAGGAATATCTTTCCATTTCCTTAAATCCTTTTTGATATCTTTTTCAGAGTATTGTAATTTTCATTGTATAGATGTTTTACTTCATTTGTTATATCAATTCCTAAGTATTTCATTTTTTGGATGTTATTATGAAAGGTATTTTTTCTGTATTCTTTTCTCTCAGTGAGTTATTTGTGTAGAGGAATATTATTGATTTTTCGATGTCGATTTGGTATCCTGCTATGCTACTGGATTTGGTTACTAATTCTCGGAGCTTGCTGGTGGAGTTTTTTGAGCCTTCCATGTAGAGTATCATGCCATCCATCAATAATATTTTAAGTTCCTTTTTGCCTATTCTTCTTCTTTTATGTCTCTGTCTTTTCTAATGGTTCTGCCTAATGTTTCCACAACTGCATTGAATGGGAGTGGTGAAAGTAGATAACCTTGTCTTGTACTGACTCTAGTGTAAAAGCTTTCAGGTTTTCTCCATTCAGCATGATGTTGGCTGTATGTCTTAAAAGGCTTTTATCACATTGAATTACAAGCCATAATTGTAATGTTTGTAAGTCTTTCAATGTTGTACTTTGGCAAAATGCCTTATCGTATATGTTATGATGATTATGTGGTTTTTGTGTTTGATTCTGTTTATAAAGTATATTTCCAGATTTGCATATATTGAACAATCCTTGCATCCCTCTGATGAATCCTACATAATTGTGGTATATAAAATTTCTAATGACTTTCTGAATTCTATTCATTAGTATTTTATTTATAATTTTGCGTTTATTTTCATGAGAGAGACTGTCCTGTAACTCACATTTTTTGTTGAGTCTTTCTCCAGTTGTGTATCAATGTGATACTTGCCTGCAAGAATGATTTTGTGAGTATTGCTTCTTTTTCAATTTAAGATTAAATATTCTCTAAATTTCTTCTAAAATTTAGCTGTGAGTCCATCATTACCAGGGATTTTTTGCCGTACTATTTCAATAGTTTATTAAAATTAATATAATTTTTTAAATTTCAGAATAGAGTTTGCTTAGCAAATATATTACATTAGGGCTTATTTTTCTCTCTATTCATTCACTCAAATTTTCCAATTTCATTAACATCAAAGATTACCAGATTAAGTGTCGGATATATATCATTTTTCAGTTAGACAGGTCATTGCATTGTTAGCATATTTTCACAATATGGCTAAAAGCCTTTTAATAGTTCTTTTTTATATTGATTTTATTCAGAAAGAAGTAGCAATGAGACAGTTTCAAAACAGGTTACTAGGACAGTTACAATAATTGATACATTGCATATTGTCATCTTTGTAGTATTCATAGTACAAGATGCAGACATTACTTCCAAACACTATTAGTTCAAAACTTTCTTCCCGTTGAAGTAAGGGAAAGTAGCTGTATATCTATGCTAACTATTTTGTATATACAGATAATGTATATTTTTTCGCTACAAAATGATCCTTCATTTATATACCCACCTTTTTTTTCACTTTTGTCAGCAATGGGTGTTCCATTGCCATTCATATATTGTAGGTGCATGAATTCAGCAAAATAATCCAATGTAGTCAAGTAGTCTATAGTAGAAGTGGATTATCCACATGACTGGCAATGTCAGAAGTTGGTGACCTGAGCCCTTTGCAGCTCAGCATGTTGATATGGCTTTTTTAATACCTTGTTTTTATACTTTTCTGCTGGATGGTTAAGACCAAAATAAATCAAGACCTATATAACAAAAAATGTAACTTTTTGTATCTGACAAGGTCAGTCACAACCCCTCAGAATTTACCCTGAAAGGCTGTGTAGTAGTTTATAGATCTTCGGTCAGTGTCAGCCATCTGAATGAGTTTATGTCCATTGTTTGACCAATTTGTTCTCTGAGAAAGACTAAAAGATTGTTTTCTGTCCATGTGACTCTCCTTAGGCATACTCTACATCATCAATCACTTTGCTCTGTAGCCCCATAATCTTGATCAGAAAATTTGAGACACTACTGAGTTACAGGATGTTAAATTTTAGTTTCTCTTATGTCCTGAGTCCTCAGTGACTTTGAAGCGCTAGGGCCACAATATTGGCTGTCCTTGTAGCCCTTTTTTTCTCTAATGTTTTATTACCAGAGATTTTTTTGTTGGTGAGTCCTTGTTCATTGGCTGATATTTTGTTATTTGGAGTTTTTATATCTTCTTTATTCTGTTTTTGTAACTTGTACCTACATAGAAAGCTATAGATTTCTAATGTGCTTTCCATTCTGTGAGAGTAAAGCTTTTCATAGTATGTAGGGATAATGTTTGAATTTCTATAAGATCTGTAGTAATGTCAGCTTTCTTATTCCTTTTTGTTTGAATTTGAACTTTTTCCTTCATCTCTTTGGTGAATTTTATAGAGGTTTATGAATTTTATTTAATCTTTCAGAAAACCAGCTCTTTGAATCATTATTACTTTATATGGTCTTTTTTGTCCAGATTGCATAAAATTCAGCTGTGTAGTCTTTATAATTTCATCCCATCTTGGCACTTCTTGGTTTTCTCTTCAATTTTTGTCACTTAAGTTGCAGCAATAGGGTGTTTATTTGTTCTTCTGTTTTCCTAATGTGTGCATTCACCGGTGCATATTTTCCTCTGAGAAATGTTTTCATTGTATACCACAAATTCTGGCAAGTTTTGTTTGAATTTTTGTTGAATTGTGGATATTGCTTAATTCTATTTTAAAATTTTGTCTGTAGCCCTTTGTTGCTGAGGAAAGTGTAATTTCAATGTGCATATGGACTTTTTGAAGTTTTTTTTTGAGTTTGTTTCCAGTTTCATGGCAATGTGGTCTGAGAATATACATGAAATAATTGCTGTTTCCTTGCATTTCCTTAAGCATGATCTATAGACTAGTATGTGGATTATTTTAGAGAACATCCTATATACAGCTTGAAAAGCATTTGTAATCAGATGTTGCTATCTGGAACATTCTGTAGGTTTAATCACAAAATTCAACAACATAGCAGGGTACCAAGTCAACACCCAAAAACCAGTACCATTTCTGTGCACAAACAATGAGCACACTCAGGAAAAAGTTAGGAAACCATTCCTTTAACAATATATAAAAATTCTTAGAAAACAATCTACTGTGAAAAAAGAGATTGAAGAAGATTTGAGAAATTGAAAAAATATTCCATATTCCTGGATAGGAAAAAACAACCTTGTAACAATGGCTATACTCTCAAAATTGTTACACAAGTCAATGCAATCCCAATTAAAATACCATTAGTATAACTCTCAGAGCTAGAGAAAATTTCCACGAGTTCCTTTGGGACCAGAAGAAACCCAGAATGTCAAAAGTAGTACTGTGAAACAAAGATAAGGTGGAAGGTGTCATAATCCCTGAAATTATACTATAAAGCTACTGTGATAAAATCAGCATGGTACTGGAATAGAGAAAGACCTGAGATCAGTGGAACAGATTAGAATGTGCAGACACAATAGGAAACACACTCAGCCACCTTATTTATTTTTCTTTAATATTTGGTGCAGAGTTTCACTGTGGAGCTAAGAATCATAGTGATCCCACTGTTTTCAGACTCCCTAGTATAGGGATTACAGGTGTGCACCACCACACCTGGTCTGCATGGTCTTCTCAGTGTGCCCATAGCCTGGGCCAGGTTGGCATGTGATGCTGGGGATTGAACTCTGATCCCTGCTCTTGCTGAAGCAAGCACTTAGTCTTTGGACCTATGTCATCAGCCTTCATCTAATCTTTGATAAATGGGCCACACATGCTTACAGGAACAAAGGTAGCCTCATAAGTAAATTGTGCTGAAAAAAACTGGGTTTTTGCTTGCCAAAACCTAAAATTAGACCAATGCCTATCACCAAGCACAAAGCTACAGGCAAGATGGATTAAAAAGGGAGACAGTGAGATGGCTCAGTAGAATAAGCCTTTCCCTGGCAAGCACAAGAGCCTGAGCTCAATCCCAAGTTCTGCAAAAAGAAAAAAGAAAAAAAATGATGGCTAAAAAGTTTAAATATCAAAACAAAAACGCTATATATTGTGGAGGAAAATAATACTGTAAATCTTCAAGATATAGCGATAGATAGAGAGTTCATGAACAATAACTAAACTGCTTGGGAAATACTTCACAGAATCAACAACAGAAATCTCATCTTTTTGAAAGGTTTTGCACTTCCAAGGAACTCTTCAATAGAGTAAAAAGAAATTGCCCAAACTGATTTTTAAAAAAAGATAGTCAATGGTCCCTCTGACAAAGACCTTCTATCTATAACATTGAATTAAAAATATCAGGCTCTCCAAATTCAAAGACCCAATCAAAAAATGGGCATCTGAGATGAATATATTCCTCTCAGTAACAGAGATACAAATACCAATTAAATATGTGAAAAAGGTTCAACATCATTGATCATTCCAAAAATGCAAATTAAAATAACACTGAGGTTTCATGTAACTCCAGTGAGTATGGCTAACATTGAGAAGTCATCAAATAAAGAACACTGGAAAGGCTGTTTAGAAAAAGGAACCCTTCTTTACTGTTTGTCAAAGTGAAGACTCATAAAATCTCTATGGAAATCAGTGTGGTAATTCCTTCGAAAACTAGTATTGGATATCCCATTCAAGCCAGTTTTCTCCTCCTGAGTGTTTTTCCCGAAGACCTGAAAAACTTATACCACAGACTTATATGTGCACCCAAGTTTACAGCAGTGCAATTTCTCAAGCTAAATCCTGGATATAGCATAGATATCCATAAAGTGAAGAAAGAATAAAGAAGATGTGACATTTTTGTACAATGGAGTATTATTCAGCTATAAAACAGAGAAAATGTGAGTCTTTTGCTGGCAGATGGATGCAACTAGGGGACACACTCTTAAGTGAAGTTAATCAGACTCACATGTGAAAACATCATCTTGTCTCTTTAGTGTGAGAGCCTGAAAGAGAAAAAAAGACTGGGGAGCCTTCATTTCTGCTAGTCTACAAAAAGGAAAAGATAATAATTTCTTATGTCTCCTGTTTCAATTGTTTGCACTTTTTCTGTTTTTAATTTCTTATACATTTCTTTCATTCTTCTTCCTATTTTATATGTATATATCTAGTAACATGAATAGCTGGTTGGAAGGCAATAATATGTTTTACAATAAAAACTGAAATTCATATTACTTTGTTAAGTGAAATTCTGTATCACTTGTACACTTTTATTTTAATTAATGTTTTACTGTCTTTAAAGATTAAAAAAATATATATTTAAAATTTGTCTTTTATAGTTAGATGCTTTTATCCTTGATACATACATGTTTATGACCAGTATCTCTTCCTCTTAAAGTAATTCTCTATTCAGTATGTACATATGGTTTGATAATTCTTGGTTTGAATTTCAGGTTCTCTTTGAACAGGCTATCTAGCCCTGATTTTTTCTTTTTTCTTTTTACATGCTTAGTATATGATTTACAGGGCCTCACTACACAGATTGAAATAATTATGATCCGCCTGTTTTCAGCCTCTCAAGCGCTGGGATTACAGGTGTGTGCCACCATGCCCAGTCTCAATCGCCATCTCAACATGCCCCAGGGTTGGGGCCAGCATGGCATGCCAGGGATCAAACCTTATTCCCTGCATCTGTCTAAGCAGATGTTTTAAACTGCTGAAATCCCTGATGAGCCCTTGATTTTTTTCTGAGATCTTTGTGAATGTAGTAATCTTTCTATCATTTGCCTCTCAACCTATTAATTTGTTTCTGGGGAAAATGTATTTCTTGTATTCAACATATTTTTGGATTCTATTTCTTTATCCATTCTGCCAATCTATATCATTTAATTGGTTAATTGAGTCCATTTATATTGATGATTATAACTGTTATGTTTTGAATTTTATTTGTCATGTTACATTCCTGCTGTTGGTCCCCTACTTTTCCTGTCTTTAATTGTTTTCCATGTTTTGTGGGTTCCTTATGTTGTAATTCTTGGAGATGTAGTCATTTTGATCCATCTGTAGAATGACTTTTAGTACTTTGCTTAGGATTGGTTTGGTCATCATGAAATTTTTTATTTGTCCTTTGTCATGGAAATATTTTACTTCTCCATTAAACTTGAAAGAGAACTTTGCAGAATATATCTGTCTCGTTTGGATTTTTTTTTTGTTTTGTTTTTTTGGTCTTGGAATACTTCACTCCAGACTCTTTGTGACTTGGTGGTTTGTGTTCAGAAAACTGCTATTATTCTGATGAGTTTTTCTTTAAATGTAAATTTTTTATTTATGCCAGGGTCTGCAGGGTCTATAGGGTCTCAATACACAGATCAGACTCATACTGATTCTCCTGTTTTCAGCCTCCCAAGCACTGGGATTACAGGTATGCGCCACCATGCTCAGTCTCAATCACCGTCTAAGTGTGTTCTGGGGTGGAACAATCTTTTTTTTTCTCTAGCATCTTGTAGTATGCTATTCTTGTGCTGAGTTTCTGTGATTTTGATTATTATACTTCTGGCTGTCGTTTTAAATAGGTTGATATTATTTGCAGTTTTGTATGCCTCAGTTTTCTAAATGTGAGGTTGTTTCCAGACATATGTGAGGTTTTCTGCTATTAATTCTGCCCATATACTTTTTATGTCGCTTGTGTTGGCTCCTATCTCATAGATGCTTATAATTCATAAGTCATCTTTGTATCTTCTTGCAAGTCTTGAATTATTAATTTTGGGGTCATTATTGTTTTTAAGACATATTTGTTTACCTATACACTAGCTGCAACTGTATCTTCATGGTCTGTCCTTTTTACTAATTTTTTGAGAAACAGATAGCAATTAGACAATTTCAAAACTGATTAGTAGGACAGTTTCAAAAATTAATACATTTCACATTGTTGTCTTTGTAGTGGCCATTCATAGCACAAGATGCAGACATGATATCCTGTCCAAACACTGATAGCACAAATCTTTCTTCTCATTGACTTAAGAGAAAGTAGCTGTATATCATTCCAAACTGCTTTGTATATATAGATATAAAATAGTCCTTCATTTGTATCCCCTTCTTTTGTTTAGTTTTCTCAGAGATGAGTATTCTATTGCCATTTAAATATTGTAGGTGTGTGAATTCAGCTAAATAATCCAATATAATCCAGTAGTCCATCATAATAGGGGGTTATCTGTAGGACTGGCAATGTCAGAAGTTGTTGATTTGAGCTTTTTACAGCTCAGCATATTAATATGGCTTTAATTTTTTTACCTCCTTTTTATACTTTTCTGCTAGATGGTCAACACCAAGATAAAGCAAGATCTATGCAACAAAAATGTAACTTTTGTATCTGATAAGGTCAGTCAAATCCCCTCAGGATTTATCCTGAGATCCTGTACCTCAGATTGTAGATCCTTTGTCAGGGTCAGCCAAGTGGATGAGTCATGGCCATTGCTTGACCATTTTTGCTCTCTGTGAAAGCCTGAGAGAATGTTTTCTCTCCTTGTGACTTTCCTTAGGCACACTATGCATCATTGATCACTTTCTTCTGTGGTCCCACAATCTCCTTGATCAGAAAATTCGGGACACAACTGAGATACAGGATGTTACAGTACAATTTTACTTATGTTTCATTGTCTGAATGTCTATTTTCACTTTCATTCAAACGGTTTTGCTAACTTGTGATAGAGTTTTGAATTTCATGCATATTTCTTTGAATTTGCTTCATGCATTATATTTATTTTCTATATTGATCATTCAAGGTTTCAAGCATGTTTGTATTCTCTCTTTTTTAAATCAGTGTCTTCTTTAGAAATACTTAGCATTATTTTTCATTACAGTTATCATTCTTTATATACATGGGAGATTATTTTTGATTTAATTTCCTCTATAACCTTCTGAAGATTTTTATTTACTTAAGTTTTTACTATTTCCAAAATTTCAGCTGTGCAACCATGAACTTCTTCTATGCTGATGTCTCCTGGATTTGTGACAGCTGGGCTAGGAGCCTCACACTATTTGGTCCTTCATTTTTTTTTTAATTTTGTATTTCAGAAATGATTCTTTGTTTTGTTTCCTGTGATATATTTTTGGGAAAGTTTTGTATTAGATAGTTGTGTCACTGCTTTTAAAAGCTCTCTAAGGTTAAGAATCTGTTCTTTAGGTATCTCTTCACTGTCAGGGATTTTTGTTTGTTGTGTGTCTCAAGTTTTTACTTTCTCTACTGATTTAGTGTGGGTTATTAGTTTTCATTTGGCTCTGTCCTCCATGCATTAGCATAGAGCTTTGATGAAGTTATTTTCCAAGTGCCTCATATTATCATTACTCAAGAGACTGCATGTGGTTAAGGCACATATGGTATCCTCATTTCAGTAGTAGAATTAGCAACACTAATAATGCCAAGTGGACTTGAGAAATTAATAAACTTTGTTAACTAATGGTTTTGTATTTTAGACCATAGGAGCAAACACTATTTCTATATAACAAAGTTAATCATCAATCAGGAATTTTTATTTAAACTAGTTGCCCTTACCTCTGTCTGAACATCTCCCCCCTCATGCACCTGGATACTCCAGCGGACTAGTTCACCTAAGTTACCCTCTTCCACTTTCATGCCATGCAAATTCTCCCCTTAAGTATGGATCACAGTCTGGACCCCACAGGACCTAGCAGAAGGTCTTAGCTCTCTGTGTCCCACCACAGGCTTCACCACTCCTCCTGGATCCATGTTGCTGAATTCGGTCCTTTGTTCCTCTGTTTCTATGGCACTCGATCACCATATTTGGCCCATTGGTTCTACCTAGTATTACTGCTCAACACCTCCACAGTCAGCCCAAGGGCTTGTCAACCTCTACTGTTCCATACAGCTTCAAATGGCCCACTGCTACTGGCCACCTCTGGAAAAATCAACATCTTATTGAAAATTTTTGCGCATCAAAAGAAATCATAAACAGAGTGAAAATAAAAGCCATGATTTGAGAAAAATAAATAGCCAAATGCCCCTCAGACAAGTCTTCTATCTAGAAGATACAAAGAATTTATATATATCTATATCTATATCTATCTATCTATCTATCTATCTATCTATCTATCTATCTATATATCGGGAACACAAAATTCAAAGTCTCGGTCCACATGGTACATCTGAAATGAACACACATTTCTCATAGGAAACAACAAAAATAAAGTGAAAATTTATCTATTTTTATTTTATTTTATGTCTTGTATTTTAGAGAAGGGTCTACAGGGTGTTCAGGGTCTCACTACTAGATCAGACTCGTAGTGATCCACCTATTTATAGCATCCCAAGAGCCGGGATTACAGGCATGCACCACCACTCCCAGTCTCAATCACCATCTCAGCGTGCCCCGGGGATGGGGCCTGCACAGCAGTCCTGGGGATAGAACTCCCTGGCGCCTGAACCTGCTTGCAGGCACTTTAATCCGATGAGCTATTTGGCCACCCCAAAGTGTAAATTTATAAAAAATTGTTCAACAGCTCTCATTATTTAAGATGCAAGTCAAAATAACATTGAGAAGCCATCTCACTCCAGAAAGAATGGCTACCATGAAGAAATCCTCCAATAACAAATTTTGGCAGGGTTGTAGAGGAAAAGAACCCTTCTGCAATGTTGGTGGGAGTATAGACTTGAGCAACCTTGTAGAAATCAGTGTAAAGATTCCTCAATAGCCTAAGATTAGGGCCTCCAAGGTAGGTCAGTGGGCTGAGCACCTCCTTAGGCAAACACAGTGACCAGAGTTTAATACCTGCACCACATGCCACGCTGGCCCGGCCCCCAGGCACACCTATCCAGCCACTGAGACTGGACATGGTGATGCATGCTCATAATCCCAGTGCTGGGAAGGTTGAAAACAGGAGGTTACCTATGAGTTAGAGTTGCATAATGAGACCTTGTACCAATTACAAAAAACAAAGAAACAGACAACAACAACAAAAAGAAAACCCTGGGATTAAATGTCCTTTTTGACCCAGTTATTTCTTTTCTGGGCATTTTGACAGAATTTAAAACACCATACCAGTGAAATATGTGCACTCATGTTTATAGCATCACAATTTGCAATAGGTAGATATTGGAAACAATCCAAATGTCCACAGAATTAGGAATAGATTAAAAACATTGTGGTATTTTTATATAATGCAGTACTACTAAATAAAAAAAGTTTGAAACTTTTATATGGAAATGGACATAACTCTAAATCATACTCATTAATGAAGCAAACCAGACTTATATCAATAAATATTGTATTTTTGCCCTAGTGTAAGCAACTAAAAGAGTAAATATAATCTAAAGGGTATAAAACAGATATTCTGAAAGAGAAAAAACTGCTAAAAAAGTAAGAAAAATTTTGACTGGGGAAAAGGATAAACTATGGAAAGGTAAAAAAACAAAACAAAAATTATATATGTGTATCTATGTATATCTGTATATATACAGAAAATAGCTAATAGAAATCAGAAATCTGCTGATTTCTACTAGTTCATTGAGAGGAATAGTTAGTGCATATATTATTTGATCAATTTGGCATACATTTCATACATATCCAGCAACTATGTGAAGATAAAAATATACAATATAACATTTAATTTCTTAACATTTTGTTTTGAAATACTGCATTCATTCATAATATTAAAAGCTAAAATATAAAATTATAAAAATATTGTACTACTACACATATGAAAGCAATTTCTTGAAATAATATCTTTAAAATTCTCCACAGGTTAAAACTGGACACTAAAGTACATTTAAAAAATTTGAAATTTTACTGGATGGAACATGATGGAGGCTCATTATTAATGTCCAAGGTAGACCAAGATCTCATTCAGGCCCAGAAAAAGGTAATATTTTTATTATTTTTTATGTATTTAGCGTAGTCTACAGGAATTCACTACACAGATTCAACTAGTAGTGATTCTGCTGTTTTCAGCCTCAGAAACACTGGGATTACAGATGCACACCATCACACTCAGCCCCAGTCATCATCTCAGCATGCCCCTTGGTGGTGGCAGCATGGCATGTGGTTCCAGGGATCAAAGCTGGTACCTGCACTCTGCATAAGCAGGTGCTTTGGTCTGCTGAGCTATCTGGCCAGCCGTATAATTTTAAATAGGATGTGTTTAACAGAATTTACTTTTAGACAGAGTATATGTGCCATGTATTGAAAGAGAAATATTATATTTTAGGACACAGCAACTATACTTCATAACAATTAAAGTTATCAATTTTTGAACATTTATAAAATGATGTTAGTCTTGTCCTGATAGAATAAACATAGAAGAAGAAATGTTAGCTTCAATATGAGGCAGAAATATTTTCAAAATTTAACAATTTCTAATTTCATAGTTATTCCAACAATTTCCCTAAAGTACATAGCTTTGTTAGCCATATACTGTATTTAACTATTCTCATTAGTTTAATTGCTTCATATAACCATTTGAAGTTTAACCACATTCAGGTTAAAAAAACTTTTTGGAGTACTAGCTGATATTCATATATGAATATTTGTAAGGCTGAAATTAAATCAATTCAAGGTATTAAAGTATGATGAGATTATTTTATTGTTGATGTGCTTTATCCTTTATTTTCCAATGAGACATGATTTTTTAATCTATTTTGTAAAAAAGTAGATGATGGCCTTGTATGTTACTTGATTAGTCTTTCAATTATCATCCACTGTTCAAACACACATTTACCAATATAATTGGAAATCTAGCACAAAATTCATTAGTACTACCTGTTACATGCACAAAATATCCTGTCATAATTGAATTTGTGGGCCTATGTAAAACTATAAATATTTATATACAACACCTTCATGGGTATAAATTTTCTACTAAATTAGTTTATAACAAAAAGAGCAATA
>NW_004524787.1:993776-1005950 GCF_000260255.1 Octodon degus | reverse complement strand
TATATATATATATATATTGAGGAACTGCAAGACTGTGTTCCACCATTGTAATAGGAAGAGACAGCTAAAGCAATGTTTTTTATTATCTGCCATAACATACATTATATTGTTCACTATCCCAATAGATGCATATCTATATCTATATCTATATCTATCTATATGTAAATATTGAGAGAGAAAGAGACAGAAAAGGAGAATTTACAGAGATCCATGGAAGAGTCAAAATTGAAACTTGACTCCCAAGGCAACATAGATCAGAATTCATTTTCCTTTCCTTTTCTTGTGAGTAGGAAATTTATTGAAGAAAAAGAATGGGAAATAGGAATGGGTGTAGCTCCTGAGAGACAGGAAGTATCCCAAATGTGATGCTACAGAATTCATTTCTTCCGGGAACTTCAATGTTGATATTTACTTAATGCCACAAACTGTGTGAATAATATCTCCATCACTAAAGGTAATGACTTACTCAAAAATATCTGAATAAATATTCATCTCATCAAAATATATTTTCACAGCAATACTGTGACTGGTGTTTGATTTGGATACTTTGGCATATATCATTTGCTCATACTGTTAACTAATAGAGTTTTATCCTTTATTTCCTTTATGCCAACTCATCTTGTAAACCAAAATTAATCTGTAAGTAAAGACAATAATACTGGTGGAGCAAAATATCAGCTAACACAAAAATATAGGAAATAGATATTTCCTGGAATCTGAATAAAATTTATATCTCACTGGAGCATAATTCAATATTGAGTTAATAATATCCCTTAGTTATGGTGGACTGATCAATTCCACAATCTCCCAAATGAGTGCATGGTAAGGCTAAATAAAAAGAGGCAAATAGAATTATTTCAGAGCTTCAGGCAGATCAAAGCCTTCCCACAGAATTTGAGATAATCTCAGGGCTAAAACCAAGACCTTCTCTGGTTGTCCCATATTTATTTAGCTGTCAGAAGGGGGGAAAGTACTCACTAAGGGCAAAAACACTCAAGTACTTATAGGAAGTAAGGTGTTATGTTAATCCACCCATGATTGAGAAGCCTGAGATTTATATATTTGAGGTTGAAACCAGGTGTCCTTGTTTGTGATTGTGCTTTATCCATTGAAACTTTCCGACTTCACTCACCATCACAGGCCTCAATCAGGATCAGTGATTCACAGAAGTTCACTTACTCTGAGTCCATCACCCTTCTGCAGGCAACGAGCCTAAGCTTTAGACAGACTTACAAGTAAACATGGAAAATCAATTGATTAATTTAAATCTCATTCAGGGCTGCTTCCTACTGGTCTCTATCAACTTGTGTTTTGACCTATATCATGAGCAGGTTGTGCAAGTACCCCACAGAATGCACAGGTCACCAGAGTTGTGAACTCACATCTGACTCACATACATGCCATCCTGGACAGCCAAGGGAATGCTTCCAATACTCCTTAATTATTATTATTATTATTATTATTATTATTATTACATAATGTAGAGAAAGAGAGAGCAGAACCTTGCATCAATTCTCAATAAGAGTATTTCTATAATGAATACTACCACCAAACAAAATTCAATGTACCTTGCACTAAAGAAATAATCAGATGGAGACTTTAAATTTCCCTGACAGAAGAGACTTTTGCACTGGTAAGACATACTTATGTTTCAGCCTGAAAAAATTGCTAGACATATATAGGCTTGGTGTATAGCCAGACTAGAGAGCTCCTTGAGGCTATGAGACTTGGTTATGACTAAATTTGACAGAATATAATCTAGACAGGTTGTGCCAACTCAGATTCTCCAACATCTGACACATTAAGGAGTAAGAATTCATCTTTCTGTAAGACAGGAAAATAAGTTGTCTTGGAATACAATATTGGGCCTGTAAAATATAAGAATGGAAAGATCCTAAGGATCCCAGTGGACATTCATACCTAAGGAGTAACCCTCTGAAAATGTTCTATTAATTGGAGATCTTCAGTCATAGGCATTTTGTTTATATCCAAGAAATGAGTGCACATGTATGGTTGCTGTCATGTTTAGCTGTCCACCTCAGTATCAGTCAGCTCATTGCAGCATAAAACTTGATCTTGTCTCAGAGCTGTCCTGATGCCAGTTGTGGTATCTTAATATGATCTAGCATTGTGTTGTTTGTGACCACAAAATTTCTCAGCACACAAACTCAAGCAGTCCGTAAGAGAGTAATTTTGCAGTTGTGAACAAAAAAGATAGGGAGTTCAAGCTCATGACTAAGAGCCTGGAGCTGATCTCTGTGTAAGGCTTAGATCCAGAAAGATTGCCATGGTACAAAGTTATAGACTAGTAACTAGGAATGCAGCATCTATCAGTATCCTAATCCTACGTAGAGGCTTATGGTGATAGGTTACTTTTTCTAAACATTATCATTTGAAGCAATACATAAATGAAGATTAAGGACTTCAGAAAAAGAAACAGACTGAAAGAATAGATCAAGAAACAAGATCCAACATTATGTTGTGTATGAAACACACATTTAAGTAAAAAGAAAAATACATGGATTGAAATTCAAAGGATGGAAAACAGTCTTCCATGCAATAGAAACCCAGAAAAAAAAGTATGTATCATTATTCTGTTTTGAGAGAATAAGAAATTCCATGCAAGGATGATCAAAAGAGATAAAGAATGTCACTACATACTCTTTCAGGGAGACTTCTGAGAGAGAGGCATAGCAGTCTCAAATCTGTATGTACAAAATATATGAGCACACAACTACATAAAGCAAATATTAATAGGTATCTGAATTACTCTTCTCTCATTGCTGTGGCTGTATACCTGAAACCCAAACTGAAGGAAGGAAAGGCTTATTTATGTAACAGTCAGTGAAGTTTTCAGTCTATACTCAGCTGGCTCCAGGACAGAGTGGCATATGGCACAGGCAGCATCCATAAGAACAAAAGGAGTGGCAATAGCTCAGGCTGCTAGCTAGCCTCTCTCCACTCCTCACATTTTAATGCAGAGTATCTGTGTCAGGACACTCACACCCATAATCCCAGCATTTGATAATGAATCAATCACAAACTCCAGAAGTTGTCCCATGACTGCATGAGGGTTTGGGGGCACAACAAGATGCAAACCATAACATTCTGCCTCAGATCCCCAAATACTCATGCACATTTCTTTATGCAAAAGGCATTTTATTCTATCTCTAAGTGCTGTCAAAATACTAACAGTTTCAGCATTGTTAAAATGTCCAAGTCCCAACTGTCCTCCAAGATGTAAGACAAACTCTTACCTGTTGTGACCCCCTGTATAAATTGAAAAGTAAAACAATTCCGATATTCAATGGAACAAGATAGACATTAACATTCCACAAGGTACACACAGCAGGATAGCAAGTATTGGAACAAAAGCAAGTCCAAAATCCAGAAAGGCAAACATTAAGTTCTGTCTTTCTTTGTGGAACATCAAATGCAATCAGTGGCAAATTGTGACCTCCATGTGGCTTCACTTCTATGGCACTTCTGCTGGTAGCTCCCATGACTTTCTTCCTAGGCCAGCTAAGCTCCTTCCTTGCAGTTTCCCTCAGATAATCTACTTTCCCGGCTTATCCAAACATCTGGGGTTTCCACTGAATAGGCTTCTCATTCAGTTTTACACACTGCCCTCTCAGGGCCACACTCTTCGGCCTCCCAGGCTTCTGAAATCTGGAAGGAAGCTTTCTTAACCTCTGAAAGCCTGCATTCTGCAAGCATCTCAAACCAACACCATGTGGATGATGCCAAAGTCTGCTCCCAGCAGGAGCAGTAGTCAGGCTTTCTTCTCTCTTGCCCATAAGGGTTGAGAGTCTTCTTGATGATTTGCTGTATTCTATTCGCTAGGATTTTATTGAGGATTTTTGCACCTATGTTCATGGAGGAGATTGGCCTGCAGTTCTCTTTCTTAGTTGTATCTTTCCCTGGTTTTGGAATCAGTATAATACTTTTCCCGAGGAATGATTTTGAAAGTACTGCTTCCTTTATATTTTCATTGAAGAGTTTGAGGAGTGTGGGAAATATATCTTCTATAAATTTCTTGTTGAATGCAGCTGTGAATCCATCAGTATGTGGACTTTTCTTTTATGGCCCTCTTTTTATTATATTTTGTATTTCATTTGCTGTTATTGAGTTATTGAGATTTGCTATATCATCTTGATTCAGTTTTGGTAATTTGTACCTTTCTAGGAATCTGTCCAATTCTTCTGTATCTTCAATTCTATTTGCGTAAAGATTCTCAAAGTAGCTATTGATAATCCTCTGAATTTCCCCTGGGTCTGTAATAATTACACCCTTTTCATTCCTTATTGCTTGTGTTTGAATTTTTTTTTGTTCTTTCCTCTTTTCAAATGAGGTTATCTAGGGACTTCTGATTTTATTTAACTCTTCAAAAAAACACCTTTTTAATTTATTAATTCTTTAAACTGTTTTTTTTTTTTCTTCTCAGTTGAATTAATTTCTGCTCTAATCTTTATGATTGCTTCCAGACTTTGGACTTTGAGTTTGATTTGCTCTTCCTTTTCTATATGCAAGAGTTCCAGCATTTGGGTATGTATTTTTTCCCATTCTGATTTCCTAATGTGTGCGTTCATAGTGATAGATATTCCTCTGAGAACTTCTTTCATGGTATCTGATAAATTCTGATAAGTTGTGGTTGAATATTAATTGAATTGTACATGTTGTTGAATTTCTTGTTTAATTCCATCTGTGTCCCATTGATTTCTGAGTAGGGTGTTGTTTAATTTCCATATATTTATTGTTTTTTTCTGCTTTTTTTCTCATTTATTTCCAGTTTCATTGTACTGTTGTCAAATAATATGAATGGGATAATTTCTGTTTTCTTGCATATGCTTAAGCATGACTTATGTACCAGTATGTGGCCTCTTTTAGACAATGACCCATGTGCAGTTAAAAATAGTGTGTATTCAGCTGTGTTTTGTGGAGCACTCTGTATATGTCCAAGAATTCTATTTCTTCCGAGCTCTGGTTCAGTTCTGCTACTTCTGTGCTAATTTGTTTTCTTCTTGACCTATACTTTTAGGATGAGGTGGTGTTAAGCTCTTCTGTTTTGATTGTGGTATAGGATACTAAATTTTTTGTATCCATTATTATTTGTCTTCTGTAGTTTTGTGCTCCCAGGTTTCTTGTGTATACATTTATGAGTGTTACCTCTTCCTCTTGAATTTCTCCCCTAACCAGTATATAGTGATCTTCTTCATTTCTTTTGGTCATTCTTCATTTGAAGTTGGGACTGTCTGAGAGCAGGAATGCTACCCCTGCCTTTTTCTGAGGTTTTGGGACATGTAGCATTGTTTTCCATCATTTGACTTTCAGGCTATGAATTTCTTTCTGAGTTAAGTGTGCTTCTTTTATGCAGCATATTGTTGGATTTTGTTTCCTAATCCACTGTGCCAGTCTATTTCCCTTAATTGGTGAATTGAGTCCATTTATATTGATGGTTATAATTGAAATGTGTTGACTTATGACTGACATGTTATTTACCTGCTGTTTTTTACTCCTTATTGTCCTCTGTTTAATTGTTTGCCCTATTTAGTATGTTTCTTCTGTACTTCCTCATGGATTTCTGAACATTTTGGTCTCTCTCTAGAATATCTTTCAGTAGTCTGTGTATGGTTGGCTTTGTCATCTTCAAATTCTTTAGATGATCTTTGTCATGGAAGAATTTCAATTCTCCATCAAACTTGAAAGAGAGTTTTTCAGGGTGCAGTATTCTGGGCTGGAATTTGTTTTCATAGAGTACTTGAAGTACTCTGCTCCATGTTCTTCTTGCCTTCATGGTTTGTGAAGTCGGCTGTAATTCTGATTGATTTTGCTTTGAATGTGATCTCCTTCTTTTCTCTAGCGACTTTCAGTATATTATTCTTATGCTGGATTTCTGGAATATTGACTGTAATATATCTCTGTGTATTTTTAATTGGTTTCAGATTACTTAGCTTTCTGTATGCTTCAGTTACCTGAATGTCAATTTGTTCCCTCATATTTGGGAAGTTTTTTGCTATTACTTCTGCCCATATTCTTTATATCAATTTATATTGATTCCTTTTTTCTTACTGATGCCTATTAGTCTCACACTGTTCATCTGTGCATCATCTTGTAGGTGATGAATTATTTTTCCTGCATCCTAGTTGTTTTTAAGGGATGTTTTCTTACCTTTTCACTAGCTGCACCAGTGTCTTCAAGATCTGAAACTCTGTATTCACTTTCACTCAAATGGTTTTGCAGGCTTGTGTTTGAGATTTTAAGTTCCTCTATATCTCTTTGACTCTGCTCCATGCAATCTATTTCTTTCATGTATTGCTCATTTAAGATACCCATCATTTTTCTATTCACCACATTTTTTATCAATGTCTTCTTTAGAAGCAGTTATTAATTTTTTTTTACTTCATTATTTTCAGTTTGGGTTTCCTCCATATGTTTCTGTATTTGATTCTTTATTTCAGATCCTATGAATTCAGAGATTTCTCTTTTTATTTCAGAAATTAATTCTGCTCTTAGTTCCTCTAAACTTTTCTGCTGTTGTTTCTTTACTTCTTACGCTGTTAATTCATACATTTCATCTGAGCTTCTGTTCTTTGCATTTGTTCTGTTTTTGCTCATTGCCTTGCTCCTGATTGCATTTTGCTCCTTGTCTTTCTCATTTCATATAGCACTGACTTCTGATATTTTGTCGTGAGCTGTGTTGCAGTTATAACCTTAGCACCTAGTTCAATTTGGGTGCAGATCTATTAAGTTTGAGTTTATCCAGTTATGCTTAGCTTGGTTCTAGCTGTTATGTACAGCTCCTTCCTCCTGCAGCCCTTGGAAGTAAACTTGTTGTGCACCTGTGGCACAACAGTGAACCTGTCATGCCCCTCTGTTGTGCTCCTGCCCCAGGAGATACAGCAGAGTGCAGAAGTTCTCAAAAACACTAGCTGAGTTTGGGCTTGATGTGAGGGTCCCGAGAATGTTGAAGAAGTTCTCATGCACTTGGCTGGCTTAGGGTTTGGGGCTCCGGAGGGGTGGAGTGGTCCCCAGGGCGTGGCAGAGGGTCTTACTCACGTGGCATGCCTGGGTTTCATTCTGAGCCAGAAGCTCTCCCATATGCTCACTGGACCTGGGCTGGACTGGATCCCCACAGTATTTGTTGTAATGTACATTTTTGTCTTACAACCTGTTATTCATATTACCAGATATATGCATACAGAATTAGAAGAAAGAAAAAATATATATATATAGAAATCAACACATGTAGGCAGCCGGTGCCCAGGGTTGGACGGGCTTCAGGAGCATGGCCCGAGCTGGTTGCCAGAGCCTTACCCTGAACTGCAGCGGCCGCGGAGCATGGGTGCTGGTGCAGCATGATGAGGCAACCAGAACGTCCGGAGCCTGAGCCCTTGTGAAGCCAGAGATGACAAGTCTGAATGGTTGCCATGCTGAGAAAACTATTGACATGCCAAAGCCGTCAGGCCCAAAAGTGCACGTGCAGAGGTCTGTGTCTCGAGACACCATCGCCATTCACTTCTCAGCATCTGGGGAGGAGGAAGAGGAAGAGGAGGAGGAATTCAGGGAGTACCTTTGGGGCAGCTGGATGACCAAAGCGTTGTGACAGGGCTTGAAGGCAAGGAGGACCTCTGCCTGGAACCCCAGGGTGGCCATGGCTCTGTGGGTCCTAGCACCGCGCCCCTTGTGGCAGATGAACTGTATACGTCCCAGGCCCCTGCCATTTTGCTCGTCTCCAAGAACACTGTAAAGCTGTTGGAGTCCCTTCCTCCAGCAGCTCAAGTATTAAGTACAGTGCCATCGGCTCTGTCTCCAGGGTCATCTTCGTCAGGGCCCTTGGCCAGCTCGCCCAGTGTGTCGTTCCTTTCTGAGCAGAAAACTAGCTCCTCCTCCCCACTGTCCCCCCCTGTCCAAGTCTCCCAGCCTCTCCTCCAGTGTCTCATCCTCTTCCCTCTCCAGCACAAAGCCCTTCCTGAGCTTGGTGACGTCCTTGTCCACTGAGGTGGAGCCAAAAGAACCCCCACACCCCCCGAGGCACAAACACTTGATGAAGACATTAGTCAAGTCTCTGTCCACCGACACCTCCAGGCAGGAGTCAGAAGCTGTGTCCTACAAGCCACCTGACTCCAAGCTGAACTTACACCTCTTCAAGCAGTTCACACAGCCACGCAACGTGGGTGGAGACTCCAAAACCGCACCTTCCTCCCTGCTGACTTCTCCCTCCAACACTCGCTCTTTTTTTAAAATGCCTGAAATGGAGGCGAAAATCGAAGACACTAAACGACTCCTTTCAGAAGTCATATACGAGCCTTTTCAGCTCCTTAGTAAAATTATAGGGAAGGACAGTGTGAGCCATAGGCCCAAAGCCCTGTCATCAAGTGCTTCAGAGCTCTCCAACCTGTCCAGCTTGAACGGGCATTTGGAAAGCAGTAACAACTATAGCATCAAGGAAGAGGAGGGTGACTCCAAGGGGGATGGCTCTAGCAGTGACTGCAGTGTCCCCAAGAGCGACCTTTCAAAGTCCACCGAAGAGCCTGTGAGGGAGGGGGAACCAAAATCTTCCCAGGCTGGCGGCCTGAAGGATTTAGGCCTGAAGATGAGCTCTCTTGTCTTAGAAAAGTGTTCTTTGTCTGTCTTGCTGAGCAAAGAAGATGAAGAGTTTTGTGAACTGTACACAGAAGACTGAGCTGGAAGCAGAGAGTGAGGGTAGACCTGACAAGCCCCCAGCCATCCCTCTCAAATCAGAGGTGCTCACGGAGGACGGCGCCCTTCTGGACAGTGAAGGGGAAGTGAATGTGGCCATGCAGCACCCAGAATTGCCCATGAAGGTGCTGGGCTTCCTTATGTTGTGTGTCTATGCGTACCTTATCCTCCTCCTCCCCCACTACGCGAGTGGACTCTTTCTGGGAGTTGGCCTTGGATTCATGACTGCAGTTTGCTTGATTTGGATTTTTACACCACCAAGTGCTCCTAAGTATCACAAATCACACAGATATCTGCAACACTGGCATCTGAGCTCTTTGGACATCAAAGAACCTGAAATATTAAAGGGATGGATGAATGAGATTCACAACTATGATCCAGAAACTTACCACGCGACTTTGACACACTCAGTCTTTGTTCGACTTGAGGGTGGAACCTTGAGGCTTTTGAAGCCCAATAAAAACATATCCAGGAAGGCAAGCTACAGTGAAGTGAAGCCAGAGGTCACCTACATCAGCCAGAAGATCTATGACCTTTCTGACAGCAAGATTTATCTTGTACCTAAAAGTTTGGCTAGAAAGCGAATCTGGAACAAAGAGTACCCCATTTGTATTGAGCTTGATCGACAAGATGACTTTATGTATAAAACTCAGACTGATAAGGAGATTTCTGAAGAGAAGCTGCCAGCTGAATGAGAGCTGGACAACAAGGACCCCAAGAAGCCTCCCCACCCTTAAGAGGGAGCACAACCGGTCCACCGAGATCAGATACTCTACCTGTCTGGGCGAACTGGCCGAGAAAAGGAAGAGTGGTTCAGAAGGTTTATTTTGGCATCTAAGCTGAAGTCAGACCTCAAGAGGCCACCTGGCGTCTCTGGAAGTAAACCAGGGCTCCTGCCCTCCCACAGGAGGCACAGCAGTCCTTCTGGACACCTGACCCACAGCCGCAGCAGCAGCAAAGACAGCGTGGAGGAGATCATGACGCAGCCGAAGCAGAAGGAGCTGGTGGGCAGTGTGCGGCAGAAGATGCTGAAGGACTACGGCATGTACATGGGTAGGTGTGTGCCCCAGGAGAGTCGTAGTCTGCACCGGAGCCCGGAGCAGAGTGCAGAGAGCAGTCCCACGGCTGGCAAGAATTTGCCAGAAGCCCCACCCTCCGAGGAGGAAGAACAGGAAGCGTGGGTGAATGCCTTGCTTGGAAGAATGTTTTGGGCCATCTTAGGAGAGAAGTACTGGTCTGATGTGGTGTCAAAGAAGATCCAGATAAAACTTAGCAAAATCAAGCTTCCCTACTTCATGAATGAGCTGACCCTGATGGAGCTTGACATGGGAGTGGCTGTGCCAAAAATCCTCCAGGCCTTCAAGCCTCGTGTGGATCACCAAAGACTCTGGATCGACTTGGAAATGTCCTACAATGGATCCTTTCTGATGACTTTTGAGACTAAAATGAATTTGACCAAACTAGGTAAAGAGCCTCTTGTTGAAGCCCTGAAGGTTGGAGAAATTGGCAAAGAAGGTTGCAGGCCCCGGGTGTACTGTCTTGCTGACAGTGATGAGGAGTCCTTCCAGCGCCGGCTCCTCTGATGAAGATGGGGCCACTGAGCCCAGTGCAGGAGACAAGCAACTGCTCCCGGGAGGTGAAGGGTATGTTGGAGGGCATCGAACAAGTAAAATTATGAGGTTTGTCGATAAAATTACCAATTCAAAATATTTCCAAAAAGCAACAGAGACAGAGTTCATTAAAAAGAAGATTGAAGAAGTCTCCAACACACCCCTGCTGCTAACTGTTGAAGTCCAGGAATGCAGAGGAACACTAGCGGTCAACATTCCTCCACCCTGGACTGACTGCATATGGTATGGTTTCCAGAAGCTGCCATATGTGGAGCTGAAAGCTCGGCCAAAACTTGGAGAGAGAGAAGTGACATTAGTTCACCTGACAGACTGGATAGAGAAGAAACTGGAGCAAGAGTTTCAGAAAGTTTTCGTCATGCCAAACATGCATGATATTTACATCCCTATAATGCACTCAGCTATGGACCCTTGCTCCACTTCCTGCCTCTTGAAGGAGACCCTGTGGAGGCTGCTGATTCTCTGTAGCGGATGGAGGAAGAGGGTCTCCGTCTTGAGACGGCCCTCCGCATCCAGGTTCCTGGCTGCCGTCTGCACCGCGGCACTGGCTCCTAAGACTGCTTCTGCCTCTGCCTGCCAGTGCCCATTCCACTGTGAGGTGTCATTCCCCGCATCTAGTGACAGGCATTTGGAGTGCCTGCCACAAAGCCTGGCCTTGGCAAAGGAGACTGAACAGTTATACTAGTGGGCCCAGAAGTTACATGACTCACATTGTGGCTGCTTAAAGTCTACCAACTTCGGAGCTGAATTTTTGTGGCAGCAAAAGGCACATTGAGAGCAAAGCTGTGTAGCTAACTGGAAGCCTCCCCTCCTTTTCCCTCCCCTCCCCATCCAAAGCCTTGCCTCAGACTTTCATTCTACACTTGGTACACAAGTGTAGCCCTCCGAGCTCCAGGGTGTCAGCCTGGCAACACGTGTGGGAAGTGGGATTTCGAGCCACTGCAATGGTGGGAGAGTCTTCACAAATCACTGTTACTAACTTGTGCATTTTAGAAGCAAGTTGCCATAAAACACAACTTTCATGGGGGTGGAGGCAATGGAATTTATGTGAACCTTAGGCAAAGCCATGAGATCAAACCATCCCAAGCCTTTTGCCAGTGAGGTAGTCTTCTTGTCTCTAATCCTGTTTCCTGAGATACAAGCATGTGACAATGACAAATATTGCACACAAGGACCGAATGTTCCTCCTTTATACAGATGGGATGGGCCCAAACACCCAGAGCTCCGGTGGTGGTGAGAAGCTCCCCAGAGGGGAATGCTGTTTATCTAGGCCTGTGGGAAAGCTCTGTGGGCAGGTTTCCCTGATGGCCAAACAATGCTCCACGGAGTCGAGACCCAGTTTGCGTCCCACCAGACACTACATCTCAGAACACATGTGACTTTCCTTTCATTTTGCCAACTTCATTTTGTGCATTTGTGTCAGAAGGTTTAGTTTACAAGTTTGGGACTCGAAATTTGCTTTGAAAAGTAAATACAATTTCTTGTTTAAAGCTGCATTGAACATCAAAATTACCTTGGGTAAAATTTGATATAACTTACATCTGTGGACAAAGCGAATAGTGATTTTTTCTTTAAAACAGCACCTTGCCTGACTTTAAAGAAATTAATATATTAAAGATATATTTGAGACCCAGTCCTAGCCCAGGTCCGGTGACTGTGTGGAGAGTTTCTGCTACCCTGCGCCGGCGGGACCAGTCCCAACCCAGGAGGCAGCATGGGCCGGACCCTCTCCCACCCCCTCCGGCGGCCCCCACCCCTCCGCCATACCTCCCCCATTCCTCCCGCTCAGTAGGAATTTCTGCCGACTTCCGGGAACCCCCAGACCCAGTCCTAGCCCTGGTCCGCA
>NW_004524787.1:941703-987456 GCF_000260255.1 Octodon degus | reverse complement strand
ATATGCAGTGTATTATTTGTTGAAACTGTACTTTCGATTTGATTTGAAACTGTCTCATTGCTATATGTTTATCAATAAAACTTTGAAAAGAAAAAAAAAATAAAGACATATTTGAGCCCTTATTTTAATTGCACCATTAAAACATTTGACTCAAATTTAAAAAAAAAGAAATAAACACATGTATATTATCTGATTTTAATGCAATGAAATTGTAAATTAATGGCAATGAAACCAAACATTTTCCATGCTTTAATGGAAATTGAAAAATGCACTCCTAGAAAAACAATGCTAACAAATGAAATTAAGCAATATCTATGATTAAATGGAAATGCACATAAAATGCAATGTATTAATTATGGAAACTGTCCTACTAATCGGTTTTGATACTGTCTCATTGCCATTTGTTTCTGCATAAAATTAATTAAAAGCAAAAAATAAGTAAAATTTATTACCAAGAAAAAATAAAACATTCGGGCGCCTTTATTTAAAGATCAAGTTCAAAAATGGGTATCCAAAAAATACACACTTTTCACTGGAAGAAATAAATACCTGAAAAAATGCTCTACATCACAGGCCATACAAAAGATGCAAATAAAAACAACATTGAGATACCATCTCACTCCTATAAAATGCTATCACAAAGCAATCAACTAATAATAATTGCTGGAGAGGCTGCAGGGAAAAAGGAATCCTTCTGCACTGCTGGTGGGACTGTAGACTGGTTCAACCACTATGGAAATCAGTGTACAGATTCCTTAGAATGTGGGACTGGAAATTCCTTTCAATGCAGCTATTCCCCCTTCTGGGAATTTTTCCAAATGAACTTAATCATCGTACCACAATAATATTTGTGCACTGATATATATAGCAGTAGAATTTATCATAGCCAATTCTTGGAAGCTACCAAAATACCTGCCACCAGAGGAATAGATAAAAAGATGTAATATTTTTTTACAATGAAGTATTATTGTGCAATAAAAAACATACTCAAAGTCTTTATAGATAAGTGGATACAACTAGAGGCTATACTCATAAGTGAAGTAAACCAGACTCATATGTGTAAATATTGTATTGTCTCTCTAGTGTAAGAACCTGAATGAAGAAATAAACCTGAAAGTTATAACAGATGTAGTAAAACAGAAAGAAATGCAACTTAAGGATTAAATAATGAAGAAGAGTGAAAAGATAAGAGAAAATGTAGGGAAAACCCATGCAAGTATATATCCACAGTGGCCGAGGTGTTTACAATGAAAATCTCTACCAGCCTTATGAAAATAGATCTTCATATTTAGAATTTTTACTGTGACTATGTCTGCAATCTAAGCAACTACACTGTGGACATCAATGTGCAATATAAAAACAAGGCTTGAATAGCTGACATCTTGATCTCTTAAATGTATGTTGTTTCTAATGTCAGATCAATTATTATTATACTTTCTTTAAAACAAACTTTTAACAAATGTAAGAGAAATAATGGGACAAGAGCCAAAAGTTAAGTTTTCTTGAAAACAAGTGATAATATCCAACCATATGTCCAATCTTACATAACAATCTCTGCTAATCTGAGCAATGGTTATGATGACAAAATAGATAATATACAATCATTGTTAATCAGCTGTTGTTGGTTTGACAATCTGTAACATATGTACTTTTGTATGTTGCTCTTTCTTTCATTGCTTCTGATATTTGTTCTTGCTTTGCTTTTAGTTTTCAAACTAAAATTAAATTAAGAATTAAAATAATAACAAATGCTGAAAAAGGAAGCATTTCCACTGTTGATGACATTATTAGACTGGTAAAAATTCTATGGAAATCAATGTGGAGACTCCTCAAATAACTAAGGACAAAGAAATCCCATTTGACCAAGCTATTCCTTTCTTGGTTATTTTTCCAGAACTGAAATCATCATACTTAGAGGGATATAGATGCACCTATGATCATAGCTGTACAACTTGTAAAAGCTAAATCTTGTAAAACATCCCAAATATCCATCAACTGAGAAATGGTTAAAAAGGATTTAGTATTTTTATACCATGGAACATTACTCATGTATAAAGCAAGATCAACTTGAGGCTGTCATAGGTAAATGGATGCAACCACAGGCCACACTCATAAATGAAAGAATTCAGAAACACACGTGTAAACATTGTGTTGTCTCCCTAGTGCAAACACCTGAAAGAGTAAATGAAATCTGAAAGGTACAAAATCAGTATATAAACACATGGATATTAAATCATATAATTTTAACAGCGAATAGGTAACTGAGGAAATTAAGAAATAGAATAGACAGTTTTTATAATTAAGTGTCAATGAAAATGTTTCATGCTGCAACCTATGAAATGTAACAAAAGCAGCTCTAGATCATTACTTACTTTGAAATAATTGATTTATGAAGTGTGTGATGTTATGGCCTATGATTTTACTCAAATAAATTGAGGACCCCTAATCAGCTTAGCAGTGTAACAATATTAGATACTTTTCGTCTTTCCCAAATAATAGAATAGTAGGAGAATGTCTGAGAAATCAAGGGCTGGCACTTCTGAATCTTGCTTCTTGATTCATTCTGCCACTTTGTTTCTTTTGATTGGTACATTGAGATCATTAAATTGATGATTATAGCTGATATTTATTGACTCAACCTAGTCATGCTATTTTTCTGTTGTTGGTTCACTTTTTCCTCCTCTGTTTCATTGCTTACCTTGATGAACTCATTCTGTTGGGGTCCATGGAGAGGTAATCCTGATTATCTCTTTCTACAGTGTCCTTCAGAACATTTTGGAACATATTGTTGGTTTGTTATGCATGAATTTCCTCAGGTGTTCTTTGCCATGTAAGTAGCTTATTTCTCCACTCATTTTGAAAGATAGATTTTCAGGGTACATCAATTGGGGTTGGTGATTGTTTCTTTTAAGTCTTGAACTACTTCACTCCAAACTCTCTTTGGCTTAATGGGTGTGCTGAGAAGTCTCCTGGGAGCTTGACTGGTTTTCCTTTATATGTGATTTGTTTCTTTTCTCCAATGATGTCTCTTTTTTGTTGTTTTTATACCTGGAAACAAACTCAGGACCTTATGCTTGCCAGGTAGGCATTGTGGGGCTGAACTATAACATAAGCCCCTGCTTCTTTTCTCTAACAGCTCATAATATTGTGTTCTTGCATTGAATTTCCAGAGTCTTAACTATATTATATGCCTTCCTGATCATTTTTTGTGATCATAACAAATTTGAATTCTGTGTGTCTCAATTACCTGTATGTCAAATTCTTTTTCCCTGGTTGGGAAGTTTTCTGCTATAACTACTGTTAACAGTATTTTTAACACAATTTGTTCTATCTACTGCTTTTTTTGTTGACTCTGATCAATCCTATATTCTTCTTCTTTGCGTCATCTAGAAGCTGAAAGATTTATTTTTATTTTTTTTATTTATTTTTGAAGAATACAAAATAAGGATAGAAAAAAAGCATTAGAAATGATATAAGATTCTACTGAAGAAAGTATTAGGAATTCAACAGTGGTTGATGATTTTTTTTCTGTATTTTTAGGGAAAGGTCTACAGGGTTCAGGATCTCACCACTAGAGCAGACTCATAGTGATCCACCTGTTTACAGCTTCCCAAGAGCTGGCATTACAGGGGTACGCCACCACACCCAGTCTCAATTGCCATCTCAGGGCACCTCTGGGGCGGGGCCAGCACAGCAGGCCTAGGAATCGAACCCCCAGCTCCTGTGCCTGCTTGCAGGGGCTTTAATCCACTGAGCAATTTGGCCAGCCTAAAAAATGAGAAATATTCTTTTGGCCAGTTTAGGCTGCCTAAGGGCAGGTCTCCTAAGGCAGGTGGAGCTGGACATTAAACCGTAGTCCCCTGAGTCTGACTGGCTTTGCTAGAGCAGGCGCTTGAACAGCTGAGATAACCTGCAAGCCCTGGTTGATAAATTATTGAGTCTATTTTCAAATTAGTTATTCACATTACCAGATATAAACGTGTAAGATTTCTTTAAAGAAAAAAGAAAAGAAAGCAATAGCAAAGATGTTATAAGAAATTCAAAAGTGAAAAAAATCAAAGAAAAAAATTTTAAGCATTATTTGCTCATTTCAAAAGACCAGAAAAATCGACAATATAATTTTTGAAATTATCCTGAATATATAAATAAATATATTTCCCTTCTTTTATTTGCCCTTTTCCTCATCCCAGTTTTTTATTCTCATTGAACAATTTCTTTCCCTTTCACAGTATCTGTTGTACTTTATCTCATTATGTGGCTCAGAATGGCCTTCAACTCACTGTGTAGCCTAGTCTGGCATCAAACTTGCAGGAGTCCTGTCTCAGCCTTTCAAGTATGGGCAGCTACTTGATTAATCTCTCATTGTTCCTTGCTATTTTAAAGAAATCTTTCTTTTCATGTCACTAACTACAATGATATCTTCTATATCTGAGATTCTATACTCACATTTGCTCATTCTCCTACACATCCAGAAATTTAAAATCTCTTGGATATTTGTTTGAATCTGTTTCACAGATGCTATTTCCTTACCATGTTAGGTATTCATTATTTCCATCATTTTCCTAAGTGCCTCTACTTTTTAATGTATATCTGTTCCACTTGCTAGACCTCTCTTTCATTACAGTCACCATCTCTGTTGTTTGCTCAGAAATTATTTTGGATTTAATTTTATCTAGAACCTCATGTTTCTGCTTTGTTACTTCCACTGTTACCACTTCAGAGAATCCAGCTGGGTGGCTTTTGAAGTGTTCCACTTCACCAACCTTTGGGTTTGTCTTTAGTGAGCTGGAAGTCTGGGGTTGCATCTTGCTTAAATATCTTGTCATTTTCTTTTTCTTTCTTTTCTTTGGCTTTCTTTCTTTCCTTTTTTTCTGTCTTTTTGATACAGGATCTTGCTATGTAGTGCACTTTGTAGCCCAAGCTGGTCTCAAACTTTCAATGATCCTCCTATCTCTGTCTTCAGAGTACTAGAATTCCAGGTATGCACCATGACACCTGGTAATGGCTTTTGGGTTTTGACTGCTGCAAGATCCCACCTTTTCAATTTACTGGGGATGGGTAATTGCTGCCTTTGGGCTTAGCCCTTGGTTCTTCTGCACAGGGCTATAATATTTTCTATGACCCTTAGCCAATGTCTTGTTTTATATTTTTCCTTTAATAAAAAATCTCACTTTGCAGTGCAGGCTGGTCTTCAACTTATTTGTGTAGAGCAGGTTAATGATTACCATCCCTCAAAATACTGTATGTTAGAATTATAGGCATGCACCATGGCACCAAACCTTTGGAAATCTTAGTCTTGGCAAACTAAGAAGAACAAGTGATTAGAACAATTATGTCACCTTGGCTAAGTTAATAAAATCAGGAATAGTAATAACATGCAACATACCTAGAAAATTGGGAACTATCAGTTTGGTACCTTCAACTGTATAAAGTAAATTTGTGATCATATAACAAAATTTAAAATCAAGCAGAAAATTATATACAGTATAAGTGCCTTCAGTATGTTGATTTCCCTCAGGCGAGAAAATTTAAAAGGGGCTAGGAGGCAAAATTAGACAAACAGAAGAAGAGAAGGAGATTAGACTACTGGACTATATTGGGAGACTCTGCTGAATTCAACACCTACAATATTTAAGTGACAATGGAATTCCCATCTCTGACAAAACTAACCAAAAAAGTGGAATAGAAATTAAAGACCCTCTTTTATCTGTATACTTAAAATAGTTAGAATAGATATACAGCTCCTTTCTCTTAATTCAATGAATAGAGTGGTTCATTATAGTAGTGTTTGAGACAGGATATCATGTCTGAATCTTGTACAATGTATAACCACTAAGACAACAATATGCAATTTATTAATTATTGAAAATGTGCCAGTAATCAGTTGTGAAACTGTCTCTTTGATATTTATTTCTCAATAAAATTATTTATAAAAATATTAGAAACAAGGCTGGAGGATGAAGGAAGACTATACAAACTTTGGGAAGCTGGTAAAGAGGATAGGAGAAAATGAGAGAAGAAAGAAATATAATTAATAACAGAACAGCCAGGTATATTGGCACAAATGTAATCCCAACACTCTTGAGGCTGAGGCAGGAAGATTTCCTTGATTTTAAAGCCAGCCTGGGCCACACAGTGAGTTCAAGGCCAGCCTGAGCTGCACGGTGAAACACTGACTCAAAAAACAAAACACAAAACAATAACATGAAAAGAACAGAACCAAAGAACAAAACTGGAAATAATGTTCACACTCATAAAAACAAAGACAGACACAAACAAAAAGAAAAGAAAACCAAAAAAAGATAAGAAAAAGAAAGGAAAAATACACTTTAGGGCAATTCTGTGCTGTCATTGGTAGACAGAGTGGACAGACAGAACAAAACTTGTGTTGCTTAATCCCAGAATCCTAGCTGTTGATTTATGCCAGGGTAGTAGATAAACACAGCAAGCCTACACCTTTAATTCCACTGAATTATGGGTGGTTTCTGGTTGTGAGCCTGGAACCCAATTTGTTCAGACTGTAACACTCCATGTTCCTCCTGTGGATTTGAAATTGGCTTCTTCACCTTCTGATGACTGAACTGGGTTCTTCCTCACCCTGATACTTGAAGTGAGTAGATGAAGCCTTCTTGAAGCTTCTATAAGTTCTGAGCTCAGTTGAACCCTCAACAAGATGGCTACAGTCTAAATGCCTTCTCTTGTGGTATATCTGTACATGAATAACTCACAAGTCACTGCAAATCTTCTGTGCTCCCTGGTCCATTACACTAATATGTTATGCCATGGAGGCCTCTGGGTTCACCAGTAGACTCCACGGATCGGCAGGATCAAGCTGCTTCTTCCATGCAGTGAGTCAAGGTTCAGGGAAAAAGCATACTTGCTACCTCCTACAACACTAAGGTCTGTGATTTCACTCTTCCCATGAGCTTCAATCCTTACCTCAGATCCTTCCTGGGTCTAGGTCACCTACTTTTGTCCTAGTTTTCTTTCTCATGTTGCTATATGCCAGTCTGGACACCAAATCTCCTTTTTTGGGGGCAGAATTTAAACTAAAATTTATTTTTATACAATGCAATAAAGACATTATAATATAGTATTAAACCCACATCTCTCTGTAACAGCTAGTAGCTATGATGAACCACAAAGATTGTAAGACTGCATGTCAAAAGTCAAATTCAGAAAAATGATGAAATATTTTGCAGTAACATAATACTAGTTATGGCTAAAATAATAACAGTGTATATTGGGAGGTGATTGCATTGTGCACTTACAGTGCTTTCTGAGTAAATTGTATTTTTAAATATTTTATTTTTAAAAATAATTTTATTGAGAAAAAATAGCAATGAGACAGTATCAAAAACTAGTACAGTTTCAATAATTAATAGATCACATATTGTGCAAGACACAGGCATGATATCCTGTCCACAAACACTATGAGAACAAATCTGTTTATTCACTGAACTAAGAGAATGCAGTTGTATATCTATCCTATTTTGAGTATACAGATACAAAATGGTCATTCATTTTTATCCTGCTTTTTTGTTTAGTTTTATCAGAGAAAGGTATTTCATTGTCATTTAAATATTGTAGGTGCATGAATTCATCATTTCTGGACTATATTCCAATCTAGTCCAGTAGCTGGACACCAAATCTCAATGAAGTTGATTTTCCGTTCTTCACACACACTTCCCAGAAGAGTTGTTTGACATCTTTTAATTAGTGCATATTGTTTATACAGACTACTGAGTTTAATTTTGTCTGATTCATATGTATGCATAACATATTGTGATCGTTTTCACTCTCCAGTATACCAGTGCTTTTAAATTTTGTTACTACTTATTAAATACCTGCAATATATTAGCACCTTTAATGCAGTATAATATATCCAGACTTCTTGATAGTTTGACATATATACCTATGTATGAATTCAGATGTTTTTGGTACCAGGAATCAAACTCAGGATCTTGAACTTGCCAAGCAGATGCCACTGAGCAATATCCCCAGCATCTATGTACCTGTTATATGGATAGATATCTTTTGGGGTTCAGGGGAACTTTTCAAAATCTGCCGATAGCTTTGAAGCTTTTCTTAAAAATTCATTTATGCACATATATACATTATTGCATATGATCTCAGATAGGTTCCACAACCTACTGGAGGCATATGTCTAGCAGTGTACAAATTTCAGAGTGAGAATTCTAGTGCAAGTCTTGCATAGTGGTGCATGCCTATACTCCTACTACTGGAGAGGCTGAGACAGGAGGATCACTCAGATTTTGAGGCCAGTCTGAGCAACACAGAACTCAAGCCTAGTCTAAACTACATGGCAAGACACTGTCTCAAAAATTTAGAATTTTTTTGCTATATAATCTTTCCTACTTGAGTATTCTAGGGTGTTAGAAGGACAGACAGTATAGGCAGTATCTGGACCCTCTCCTCAAGAAAAAAGTTTATAAAGTATTGGTACCTAAATTAGCTAAGTATCTTTGAATATTATTTCTCTCTTGTATATAGAACTTCAATGAAAGAATGCAGAAGATCAAATGTGCGGTTGTAGAAGATGAGGCTATAAGTAAGAACTGCCCTTCATTTGGTTATGCCACAATTGACTTTTGTGAGGAGTATATCCCACTGCCTTAGATAAATCTGTTGCTCAGACATCTGTGGATGGCAAAATTGTTAGCCTGAATCTGTGGGACACTGCTGACCATAAGTAATGTGGTCTTCTGGGAAAACTGTCCTACATCTAGGCCTTCATTTGCTTTTCCATTAGCAACTGATCCTCTTATGCCAATGTAAGGCATAAACGGCATCCAGAGGTTTTCCATCCTTGCTCCAGTGTACATGCCCTGCTGGTAGGTACAAGTAGGGATTGTAGAATGACTCTGAGACAGGGAAGAAGTGGAAGGAGCAAAACGTAGTGCCTAGTCCTCAACAAGGCACTTCCCTCGTTAAGCAAAAGGGAGTTGTGATATACCTGTCACGTTCAGCCCTGATGCAAGATGTAATACATGAGGTATTTGCAGAAGTTATTCAGGCTGTGCTTCACACTGCCACTATTAACACCAAGAAGTGTGTCATCTCATAGAGTGTGAGTCATTCTTATGACTTCACCTGAGAAGTACAAGAGGAGACTAGATTTTATTCACATCAGTAGAGAATGCCAACATAAGCCCTTGTCTCTTCCCATAGAAACACTAGATTTGTAGTTATTCAGCTTTTGGGGGAGTGAGGACAGACTAATTTGTACATGGCTGTTTAGATTTGAACTTTTGGGAGGAAGTGTGTAGGGAATGGTGAGAGGTGCATATCTTCCCTCTCAAAGTGGTAAGAGCACATGCAGCATTAAGTGCTACCAGTGTTGTTCTTTCCTCTCTTGGCCAGGCCAAGACTAAGTAGAACAACCTAATATTGCTGTTGTTAAGTGTTTGTCTGACTGTAAATATAATTTTTGCTTTCTCTGCTATATTAAACATAAAGCAAGTGCCTTACAAAAAGACAAGATCATATCATTTTCAAATCATTGCCTTACCTGGGTATGGTGCTGTGCATACCTGTGATCCCAGCATTCAGGAGGCTTACGAAGGAGAATTGACAGGGGATCAAGGCCAGCCTGGACTACATATCAAGAACTACATATTTAAACAAACAAACAAAAAAAACAATCACTGTGTTAAACTTTCTTTCTTTCTTTCTTTCTTTCTTTCTTTCTTTCTTCTTTCTTTCTTCTTTCTTTCTTCTTTCTTTCTTTCTTTCTTTCTTTCTTTCTTTCTTTCTTTCTTTCTTTGAGATAAGTTCTCCCTGTACAATTCAGATTGGCTTTGGACTCAATTTATAGTCCAAGTGGCCTTGAACTCACAATAGCACTCCTGCTTGAGCCTTTTAAGTGCTGGTGTTACACACCATTGCCTAGGGCTGGAGGGACAGCTCAGTGGACTAAGTTCCTTCTTAGGCAGGTGCAGGGACCAGGGTTCAATTGCTGCATGTGCCAGACCCACACCCAGGTACAATGAGCCAGCAACATGGTGATACATGCCTGTAATCCCAATGCTGAGGTGGCTGAAAACAAGAGGATCACTACAAGTCCGAGGTGCATGATTACTATGAGTCTGAGCTGCATAGTGAGATGCTGTACCAAAAACAAAGAAATAAATAAAAATTACAGACCATTGCCTTAAACTTTCTGAATACTAATTTCTTTTACTTTGAGGAGGTTGCAGGGAATCAAATACTTGGCCCCACTCATGCTAAGTGTTCTACCACTAAGATATATTCCCAGTAACATTTTCTTTTTTCTTGGGAGAAACAGGGATTGAACTCAGGCCCTTGCGCTTGCCAGGCAAATGCTCATTCTACTGAGGCATCTCTCCAGCCCAACATTTTCTTCTTCTTCTTAATTTTTAAAATGTCAATCACAACCTTAATATATACTTTTTTTTCTTTTCTTTGGTCATTTTGATACAGGGTTTCATTATGCAGTTCAGTCAGGCCATGAACTCCTTTTGTGACCCTGGCTGGCTTTGTGCTTGTGGGAATCCTCCTGCCTCAGTCTCAAGAGTGTTAGGATTGGACTCACGTCAATAATTTCTGACATTGCCAATTAAACAGAAGACCCAATGCTATTATGGGCTTTTGTACTCTTTTAGAATATTTTGCTGAGTTTACACACCTATAATATTCAACAACGGAACTTAAAAAAAATTGGGGTATAACTATGAATGTCCATTTTGTATCTGTGTATTCAAAGTGGTTGAGATAGATATATAGTTGCATTCTCTTAATGAATAGAATGATTTTTTCTAATGGTGTTTGTAAGTAGGATCACAAGTCTGCATCTTGTACAGCAATTAACCACTAAGAAGAATATGTGCAGTGTATTATTTGTTGAAACTGTACTTTCGATTTGATTTGAAACTGTCTCATTGCTATATGTTTATCAATAAAACTTTGAAAAGAAAAAAAAGCAGTTCTATAAAACCACTTTGCAGAGGTAAATTCTGACACCAGAAGAATCAGATTTCAAACAAATCATCTTATAGGAATCAGTGTAAAATAATAGAATATACAGACAGGAACACACAAACACACACACACACACACACACACACACACACACACACATACACACAGAGCTACCTCATCTCAGACAAAGGAGCCAAACATATTCACTCATTAGAAGAAAAATAGCCCCTCTAATAAATAATGCTGAAAAATATTATCTACATCCCAAAGACTAAAACAAGAGTAATATCTATTATCATGCACTAAAATAGAGTCAAAACACATCAAATATCTAAATACTGAAATAACACCTGAATATGCTAGAAGGGAAAATAGGTAGAAATCTTGAAAAAATAATATAGGCAGAGACTTCATCAACAAAAACCTAATTACACAGGAACTACTCCAAAGAATTGACATTTAGCGCTCTTTTCATTAAAAAGCTTTTGCTCATTAAGAGCTCACTAACAATTTGAAAAGACAATCTATAGAGTGGGAAAGTATTTTATCCAATTATCCCTCAAACTTCCATGTAGAACATATAAAGAATAGAAAATAATCTGACTTCTAAGTTCAAAGATGCAATCTAAGAATGGACATTTAAAATGACTACACACATCTCAGATGAAGAAACACAAATGGCAAAGGCATATATGGAACATAGCTCAGGTGTGGGAGAGCTTCCAACTACCCTATGCAGGAGGGAACTGCCCCTTCCAAGGTCAGATGCAGCATGCGTGAGACCCTCTTCTGCCCCTGTTGGAACCCCCTCTACGCTGCAGCTCCCCCCACCATGCCCGCCAAGTGAGAACATCTGCCGTGTTCTAAGGACAAACAGATCCAGCCCTAGCCCAAGCCTGTTGAGTGTGTGGGAGAGCTACCCTGAAGAAGAGGGACCTGTCTGGTCCAAACCCAAGTGCAGTGTGGGTGAGACCCTCTTTCACCCCATTGGGACTTCCCCCACAACTACACAGGCCCCCCCACTCGTGCCAAGGGAGTGAGAACTTCTGCTGCATTCACCGGTCCTCCAGATACAGACCTAGCCTAGGCCTGGTGAGTGTAGGGGAAACCTTCCTCTTCCCCCTACCGCAATTTGTCCCCTTCAGACTCACCACAGAGGCCACATACAGGCCTGGGGTGAAACTCTGCAGCTGCAATCCTTGCAGAGAGAGTAGCGGACAGAAACACCCAGCTAGTCCAGGAGTAGAACATCTTGCCAGAGGTGCACAGCAGGTTCACTCCCAAGGGCAGCAACGGGAAGGAGCTGAGCACAGGAGCCAGACCCAAGCCAGGCACAGCTGGATAAATCCAAACTTTGTAGATCTGCACATGAATTTCATAGGTGCTAAGGTACAACTGCACCAAAGCTCTACAATAAAAGTCAGAAGACAGAGCTGTACAAAATGATAAGAAGGAGCAAAATGCATTCTCAGACCCCAAGCACACACATAACAAGTGGAGAGAAAACTAACACAGAAGAAATTGGGAATCACGCAGCTGAAATCAATGAATCAAGAAATTCAGAAATAAAGAAAAAACTGCAGAAAGGTATAGAGGAACTCAGATTGGAAATGAAAAAGGAAATCCCTGAATGAATAGCATGTACAGTAAAGAATCAAATGCAGAAACATATGGAGGAAACCCAATGCCCACCCGGAACAAGTGAAGAGGACACTAGCTCAGCTAAAGTGTATGAATTAATAGTGTCGAAAGTTAATAAGCAATAGCAGAAAGTTATACAGGAACTCAGAGCGGAATTTTTCTAAAGTAAAAAAAGAATTCTCTGAACTTATAGCATATGAAGTAAAGAATCAAATACAGAAACGTAGGGAGGAAACCCAGTGAGAAAAAAAAAAAAAACCCTCTGCAGTAAAAGAATAAATAACTGTTTCTGAAGAAGACAATGATAAAGAAAAAGAAGAGATCAAAAAATGATGGATATCTTGAAGGAAAAAATACAGGAAAGAAATAGATCACATGAATCAGAGTCAAAGAGATGTAGAGGAACTTAAAATCTCAATCACAAACCTGCAAAAAGTTTGAATGAAAGTGAAGAGAGAATTTTAAATCTTGAAGACACTGGTGAAGCTAGGGAAAAGGTAAGAGAAGATCTCTTAAAAAACTAGGATGCACGAAAAAATAATTTATCATTTGCAAAATGATGCAAAGATGAACAATGTGAGACTAATAGGTATCAATGAGAAAGAAAGAGTCAATACAAATGACATTAAAAAAAATATGGGCAGAAGTAATAGCAGAAAACTTCCCAAATATGAGAAAACAATCTGACATTCAGGTAACGGAAGCATAAAGAACACAAAGTAACCTCAACCCAATTAAAAACACACTGAAACATATAATATTCAAGATTCCAGAAATCCAGCACAACAATAATATACTGAAAGATGCTAAAGAAAAGATCACATTTGAGGACAAACCCAACAGTTTTGACTTACTTCTTTTCAAAAACCATGTATGCAAGAAGAGCATGAAGCACAGTATTTCAAGTCCTCTATGGAAACAAATTCCAGCCCAGACTTCTATACCCTACAAAACTCTGTTTCAAGTTTGATGGAGAAGTAAAATACTTCCATGACAAGGAAAATCTAAAGAATTTCACGATGACAAAGCCAGTACTACACAGGCTAGAAAGATGTTCTAGAGAGGGGCCAAAATGATCAGAACTCCATGAATGAGATCAGAAGGAACCAACTAAATAGGGCAAACAAAACCAGGAGAAAAAGGAATAAACAAAAACAGAAAAATAACATGACAATTGTAAGTCAATGCATCTCAATTCTAACAATCAATGTAAATGGACTCAAATCACCAATTTTGAGAAATAGACTGTTAGAGGACATTATGACACAAAACCCAACAATATGCTGTATACAAGAAATACATGCAATTCATAAAGACATTCATAGACTGAAAGTCAAAGAATGGAAAGCAATACTACATGCCTCAGCACCTCAAAAAAAGCAGAGGTAACAATCCTATTCTCAGATAGTCTCAACTTCAAACCAAGAATGACCAAATGAAATAAAGAAAGCCACTATATACCGGTTAGGGGAAAAATACATGGGGAAGACATAACACTCATAAATATGTGTGCACCAACCACAGGAGCACCAAACTATATAAACCAAATCTTCATAAACATGAAAAATCTAATATCCAATACCACTAACTTAATAGGAGACCATAACACCTCCTTATCGCAAAAAGGTAGGTCAACTAGATAAAAAAAATAGCAAAGAAATAACAGAACTGAACCAGAGCTTGAAACAAATGGACTTAGTGGACATATACAGAGTCTTCAAAAAAAAGAAAAAAAACACAGCTGAATACACATTTTTCTCAGCTGCATATGGCTCATTTTCTACAATACACCACATAGTGGTCCATAGGTCATGATTAAGTATATTCAAGAAAACAGAAATATTCCCATGCATATTATCTGACCACAGTGCAATGAAACTGGAAATAAATGACAAAAGAAACGAGAAGAAAACATAAATGCATGGAAGTTAATTCAAGGTAAACTTATCTGAGTGTTTAGCATACATTGAAAGCAGTTCTCAGAGGAAAATTCATAGCTGTGAACTCACACATTAGCAAAACAGAAGGGTAACAAATGCACACCATAATGCTGCACCTCCAACAAATAGAAAAGAGCAAACCAAACCCAGAGCCCAAAGACGGGAAGAAATCATAAAGATTAGAGAACAAATAATTCAATTGAGACGAAGAAAACAGTTCGAAGAATTAACGAAACAAAAAGCTGATTCTTTGAAAGATTAAATAAAATCAATAAGCCCCTAGCTATCCTCATCAAAAAGTGGAAAGAGAAAATTCAAATACAAGCAGTAAGGATTGAAAGGGTATAGTTACCACAGACCCAGTGGAAATTCAGAAGATTATCAATACCTACATTGAGAATCTTTACCCTCACAGAATAGAAGATACAGAGGAAATGGACAGAATCTAGAAAGGTACAAATTGCAAAACGAATCGACAAGATATAACCACTCTGAATATCCCAATAATAGCCAATAAAATACGAGATGTAACAAAAAACCTACATATAAAGAAAAGTAAAAGTCTGGATGGATTCACAGTTCAATTCTACAAGAAATTTACAGAAGATGTAGTCCCTCTATTCCTCAAACTCTTCAATGCAATTGAAAAGGAAGCAATCCTCCCAAAATCATTCCTGAAGGAAAATGTTGTACTGATAACAAAACCAAGGAAAGACGCAACTAAATTAGAGAACCACAGGCCCAACACCCTCATGAACATAGATGCCAAAATTCTCAATAAAATACTAGAAAATAGAATACAGCAAATCATCAAGAAGATCCTACACCATGACCAGGTAGGATTCATCCAAGAGATGCGAAGATGGTGCAATATTAGAAACTCTATAAACATAATATTGTATATCAATAAAGTGAATACTAAAAAGCATATGAACATCTCAATTGATGCAGAAAAGCCTTTTGACAAATCCAACACGCATTCATGTTCAAAGTCCTACAGAAAATTGCACTAGATGGCCTCTACTTCAATCTGGCAAAATCTATTTATGAAAACCCAACAGCTAAAATAATTCTAAATGGGGAAAAACTGAAATCTTTTACTCTTAGTTCTGGTATAAGACAAGGATGCCCTCTATCTCCACTCCTATTCAATATAGTTCTGGAATCATTAGCTAGAGCCATTAGACAAGAGAAAGAAATAAAGGAATAAGAATAAGTAAAGAACAATTTAAATTATTATTTGCAGATGACATGACACTTTACTTGGAAGACCCAAAATACTACACTGAGAAGCTAGTAGAATTAATACAGAAATTCAATAGCATAGTAGGATACAGTCAATACCTAGCCGTTGGCTGGCCTGGCCCAGTGCTCGCCCGCTCGCCACCCACTCTCCGCCAGGCAGGCGGGCGCTGTGTGGACCGGGCGCTTTGTCAGGGGCAGCGGCGGAATGCGCCGGCCGGTGGATGCGGTGCGGTGCGGGGCGGGGCGGGCAGAGGCCGGGGATCCCCGGCCCGCCGCTTGCGGAGAACGCTCGTCCACGGTGTGGCCCGCGCTGCCGCAGGCTGATGTTGGGCCAAGCCTGGACACCCCTTTAGACAGCTGTTCTTGAGCACCACCAACAGGACAGTTCTTTGGGCGTTTCATGACCATGGACGGCGACAGTTCCACCACAGACGCGTCACAGCTAGGGATTTCTGCAGACTACATCGGAGGGAGTCACTATGTGATCCAGCCCCACGACGATACGGAAGACAGCATGAATGATCATGAAGACACAAATGGTTCAAAAGAAAGCTTCAGAGAACAAGACATTTATCTTCCCATTGCGAATGTGGTCAGGATAATGAAAAATGTCATACCTCAGACTTGGAAGATTGCAAAGGATGCCAAAGAGTGTGTTCAGGCATGTGTGAGCGAGTTCATCAGCTTCATAATATCGGAGGCCAGCGAGGGGTGCCACCAGGAGAAGCGGAAGACCATCAATGGGGAGGATATCCTGTTCGCCATGTCCACCCTGGGCTTCGACAGCTACGTGGAGCCCCTGAAGCTATACCTTCAGACGTTTTGGAAGGCCATGAAGGGAGAGAAAGGCATCGGTGGTGCAGTGAAGGCGGCAGATGGGCTCAGTGAGGAGCTCATGGAGGAGGCCTTCACTAACCAGTTACCGGCTGGCTTAATAACGGCAGATGGTCAACAACAAAATGTTATGGTTTACACAACGTCGTATCAACAGATTTCTGGTGTTCAGCAGATCCAGTTCTCATGATCGGAAGGCAGTGGAAGACGTGGCCTGCGGCTCCGGCAGCAGCGTCGGGACTGGGGATTGCATGGTCGTCTCTTTGTAAATTAAGTAGCTGTAATGTAGCTTCCTGATGCTTGATTAATTGAGGTGTTAATTCTGACTTGAGAATCTTTTTCATGAATGATTTTAAAGAAAAATTTGGATTTTAAAGGTATTAAAATATTTTTGTTTTGTACGAGAGTGTTGCTCTGTATGACGCCTGTATGCATTGTATATTGCAATTTATTACTGTCAGAGATTTGTAGACAGTTTCTTATTTTCATATTGAATCATGTTACTTTTGTAATTCAAGTAAGCAGCTTGGTTAATTCATGATGTTTGCCCTTTTAATAAAAATAAGGGTGGAGTTCATTTGAAAAAAAAAAAAAAAAAAAAACAAAGTCAATACCTAAAAGTCAATAGTATTTCTCTACACAGATAACAAACACACTGAGAGGGAAATTATAGAAACAATACCTTTTATAATAGCATCAAGGAAAATGAAAAGCCTTGGAATTAATCTAACTAAAGAAGTCAAAGATCTTTTCAAGGAAAATTATAGTACTCTTAAAAAGAGATAGTATAGGATTTCAGAAAATGAAAACATATTCCATGCACCTGGATAGGAAGAGCCAACATTGTGAAGATGGCCATACTCCCAAAATTGCTGTACAAATTTAATGCAATTCCTATCAATCTACCACCAACATACCTAACAAACCTAGAGAAATCAATTCTAAAATATATTTGGAAAGAGAAAAGACCTGGAATAGCAATGGCAATCCTGAGCAACAAAGGCAAAGCAGCAGGCATTGCAATTCCTGTCTTGAAATTATACTACAAGCCTACTGTGATAAAATCAGCATGGTATTGGCAAAGAAATAGACCTGAGGATCAATGAAATAGATTAGAAGATGCTGAAGCTCCTATAAACACACGCAGCCACCTTAACTTTGACAAAGCGGCTAAACATACTCACTGGAAAAATGATACCCTCTTTAAGAAATGGTGCTGGAAAAACTGGCTTTCTGCATGCTGAAAACTAATATTGAACAAAGTCTATCACCATGCACTAAGCTGAAGTCAACATGGGTTAAAGATCTAAAACTTAAGACAAAAACACCAAATCTTCTGGAAGGGAAAGTAGGAGGAACTCATGAAGACATAAATATAGGCAAAGTGTTCATCAACAAAAATCAAATCACCCATGAAACACTCGAAAGAATTAACAACTGGTACCTCCTCCTATTTAGCTTTTGCAGATCAGAAGAAATTACCAACACATTGAAGAGACAACCCACAAATTTGAAAAAAAATTCTTGAGAAAAAAGTACTCAGACACAGGTCTCCTTTTTGGAATTTATAAAGAAATAAATAACACTAGGGTCCCAAAATTTAAAGACTCAGTCCAGAAATCGTCATCCAAATGAACACACACTTCTCAGAGTATGAAATTAAAGAAGCTAATAAATATAGGAATAATGCTCCACATCACTAGCCATCCGTGAAATTCAAATTGAAACAACATTGAGATATAATCTCACCCCAGAAAAAATGACTATCATAAAGAAATCAATCAAAAAACAAATGTTGGAGAGGCTCTGGGGAAAAAGGAACCCTTCTCCACTGCTGGTGGGAATGTAGACTGGTGCAACCGTTATTGAAATCAGTTTGGAGACTCCTTAGAAAACTAGGACTGGAAATCCCTTTTAAACCAGCTATTCCTGTACTGGAAATTTTCCTAGTGGAAATGAAAACATCATATCATAGTGATATATGTGTGTCTATGTTTTTAGCAGCACAATTTGTGATAGCGAAGTCCTGGAAAAAAAACAAGATGCCCATCTCCTGAGGAATGGATGTAAAAGATGTATTTTTGTACAATGGAGTGTTACTCAGCTATAAAGAATGATAAAATCGAAGCCTTTTTATTTAAGTGGATGCCATTCAAAGATATACTCATAATTGAAATAAACCAGACACACATGTGTAAATATCATGTAGTTTACCTAGTATAAGAACTCAAAAGAAGAAATACAAATAGAAAGATATAATGCAATTAAAAGTAAAACAAGAACTTGAGGACTAGACAATGAAGTGAGTGCAAGGAGAAGAGCTAGGAATCATGACAGAGGTGAGACTTACAGTTATTTGTACAGGATGGGTAAGGCAATGATCCTAAGAATATCCAGAAGATTTCTGAATCTAGCAGTTGATTGGAAGGATTCTCACCCTGACTAACTATATATACTCACACCTGTGAACTAAGCAACTGCACTGAAAATGGCAATTTGTAATAGAAGGTTCATGCTTGAAGTGCCTGTCATTCTGGTTTTCTGAGTACATGCTGCTTGTCATGACACGCCAGTTGCTGCCATGCCCTCTCTCAGGTAAGTGTTTGCTTAAAAAGGATGGGGGTGGTGAATGCAGGCAGGAGACAAGAAAAAGAGTGTTGCTGGACTGTCCTGCAACAATGTTAGATTTCTGGACTTATGTGTAAATTTATATAATTCTTTATTCTTATTTTTTAAATATATTTTATTTTTAAAATTTTTTGTTCATATTCTGTAGGGACTTATAATTTAACATATTAATACTTGCTGAAAAATACTTGTTCCATATTATGCCTAAGATTTTTTATATTCAGACTGACAGTATGGTTAAGCTCAACAGCCTAGGTTATATGGTAATAACAATGTTTCTCTTCTGCAGTGTTTAACAACCTAAGTTTGCAGACTAAAAATTAAAGAAAAAGGAGGGATGCAAGGACAGCCAATGTTTTGTCCCTAGCCATCCAAGGTCAATTATTACTCAGGACATATTAGATCATGTACTGTAACATCGTGTAACTCAGATGTGTCCCAAATTTTCTGATCAAGGAGATTATGAGGCCAAACAGGAAAGTGATTGAGGATGTTGAGTGTGAGATGAAGAGTTATATGGAGAGAAAACATTCTCTCAGGCTTTCACAGAGAGCACTTTGGCCAAGCAATGTCCGTGACTCATCCACTTGGCTGACACTGACTAAAGATCTGCAATCTGAGGTACAGGGTCTCAGGATAAATCCTGAGGGGATTTGACTGACCTAATCAGATCCAAAAGCTACAATTACTGTTATGTAGGTCTTTCTTTATCTTGGTCTTAACCACGCAGCAAAAACAGTATAAAAATGAAGTACAAGAAATAAAGTCATGTTGTTATGTTGAGCTGTAGGGGACTGAGTTCATCATCTTCTGACATTGCCACTCAAGTGGAAGACCAAATACTGTCATGGACTAACAGACTATTTTCAAATATTTTGCTGGCTTCACACACTTATCATATTTAAATGATGGAGCTAAACAAAAAAGGGAATATAAATGAATGACCATTTTGTATCTGTGTATTCAAAATGGTTAAGATAGATATATAGCTACATTCGCTTAACTCAAGAAATAAAGGGATTTGTTCTAATTGTGTTTGTAAATAGGATATCATGTCTGCATCTTGCACAACAAATAACCACTAGAAAGGCTGTATGCAATGTGTTAATTATTGGAACTGTCCTACCAATTTGATTTGAAGCTGTCTCATTGCTATTTGTTTCTCAATAAAATTATGGAAAAATAACATAAGTCAGGTGAGAGATGCAAATTAAAACAACACTGAAATTCCATCTTATTGAAGAAAGAAGTGTCAATGTGAAAAAATCAATCAACAGCAAATTCTGGAAGGAGTGTGGAGAAAAATCAATCTTTCTCCATTCTTGTACTGATTGGAACAAGCTCTGTGGAAACTAGTGTAGATGTTCTTCATACAACTAGAATTAGAAGTTCAATTGCAACCTGAGACCATAACTGTAAGTGAAATATATCAGACTCACGTTGATAAATGTTATATTTTCTGCCTTGAATATGAACTTCAAAGCCTAAACAAAGTTTAAAGTGTCGAATAGAGATGGCAAAATGGGAAAAATTCTTCAGAAGCAAAAAGGAACTTGAAAGGGTGAAACAGAAAATGATAGTAGAGAAAGGAAAACATGTAAGTAAGTTATACTTTCATTGTCCCTCAGTTTATTAAAAAGAATGCTTGTAAAAAAAAAAAAAAGGTACCCCACACGTTGAGGGCCAGGGAGATGGCTCAGTGGAATAAGCGCTTCCCTGGCAAGCTCAAGGGCCTGAGTTCAATCCCTGGTTCTGAAAAAAAAAAAAAAAAAAAAAAAAGAAAAAGAATGCTTGTGATAGTGTTAATTGGAGATATTTTAAACCTGTATCTTGTTCCCTAAACAGCTACTTTGACCATAGCAACATGCAATATATTAACTATTATTTTCTTATTCTTGTTGGAATTTTTGTTTTACCTGTTGTCCACAAAGAAAAAGAAAATCATAACAGTGAATGAAAGTCCTATATAATGACCTAACATATGTAGGAGACCTTTATTTAGTAATCATTTATTTTTCTACTATGGCTTCTCTAATTCTAGTTTTAGTAAATCTACTTGAATTTTTCCTGCTCTGTTTTTATGTTGTTATAATGGAAAAAAGCTTCCAACTTTCTAACCTGTTTACTTGCTAATATCACTTCCCATTTATGTATCTTTTTCATAATATTTATGTATTTTCATATTATTATTTTGAAAGGTCGTGGTTCACCTTGAAACTATCCTTGGAGCCTCAGTTCAGCATGTTAAAATGAAGCAAATGAAATATGCTTTTCAGTTGTGGGTCACAATGATGTCCTCAAAAGGAGTTGATGGGAAGGTATGTGCTGTAGTTCTTTTATAAAATTTTCATTGAACTTCAAATGTAAAGCACACATTATTGACACTGTGATTTAAAAAAAACAGTAAAATACTGAATGATTTAAAGAGAGCATTTTGTGGAGTGTTATGCTGTTATAAGAACATGTGTATGATCAATGGGAGGCTGAGCCCATTCTTTCAATGACACGGAATTTTCTTGTGGAGGAACAACAAATTTTTAATGACTTAGACAAAATTTTCTGTTTCATATTTGATAATGTATGTTCACAACTCAGTAGAACACAAGGTATGGACAAGAGCTTAGATTATGTAAGAAGAAAACTAGGTGTAAAATTAATCTTCATATGCTATATGACAGACTTATTTCTTTTAACATTTAATATAATATAGGATGATTATATACTCCTGTTCATAGAGGTCTAAGTTAAGTTTCTCCATGGTAGTTTTGCTGGGGGAAAGCATTTTTATCTATCTGACATTCTTCTATGATTTGTGCTTCCTTATCATTTTTTTCATTTATGTATTTGGTGCAGGGTCTCACTATGCAGCTCAAACTTATAGTGATCCTCCTGTTTTCAGCTACTCATGTGCTGGGATTATAGGCATGTGCCACTACACCCAGATACAGTCTCGGCTCTCAAAACCCCTTGGGGGTGGCACAGCTTGTGGTACTGGGAATCTATCCCTGGATCCTGTACTTGCCAAAGCAGGTGCTTAGTCCACTGAGCTATCTCACGAGCCCTTCACTTCCTATTTATATCTGCTAAGATTGGAAAATAATGCAGGTACGAATAGAAGAAAATGCCCTCTAGCATATTTTATTTATCTAGGGAAATTTTATCTACAAACATTTTAAGAAAAAATAAGTTTGACAGTTTAAGAAGTAAAAATATTTTGCAGTGTTTTACATATTTGCATATACTATCTCATAGGAATGAATATGTTGTACTGTGCCAGATGCAAATTCAGAATATGGGCCATGTTTTAGTTTTGGTATCATAGGAAAGAAATTTATCTAATACACAACAAATATGTCAATTGAAGCGCTCATTCACATGTTACAAGATTATTATATGAACTAAGACTCTACTGAAATTCTTGATATATAAAAGAACTGGCATAACACTTCCTGCCATAAGAAAAATAATAATTTTCATTATTTCTAGAAATAAATAATAAGTTTGGTTAATGCATTCAACTTGGAAATAAAAATGAAGGTAATGTAAATCAACCAGCTGAGGATGGTTGACTTACAATTTTAAATTCATAATGAGTGTATTATTAAAACTATTATTTTTTTCTTTTTCAAAGAGAGTGAAAATGAGAATAAAAACAGAAAAAATTAAAAGTGGCACAGAATTTCCCTTAACAAAGTCATATGAATTTCAAAGTATTTGATGTAATACAGTGTTGAATTTCTAGCAGTTATTCATATTACCACATATATGCATGTAAATTGGAAGAAGAAAGAAAAAAGAAATTAAAGTATAAGAAATTAAGAAGAGAAAATGTACACACAATTCAAAAAAGAGACAAAACAAAGTAAACATTAGCTATTTCTTTCCATAGAACAGCAGAAATCCACAGTATAGTTGTCCAAATGATTCTGCTCACATACACAGATGAATTTCTTTACCCTACTCTCTCTCCTGTCCTTCTCCTCTATTCAATAACTCTTTCCTTTTGAATAAGTTCATTTCCTTTTCACAGTATATAGTGTACCCTTCAGATTCTATCTTTCTTTTTCAGTTTCTAACAATAAAGAGAGAATACAACGTTTGCACATGTAGGTCTGATTTATTTCACTTAAGAGTATGTTCTCTAGCTGCATTCATTTGCTGACAAGATATTTAAATTTATCCTGTTTGTAAGTGAAAAATAGGTCCATTGTGTTAAAAAGCACATATTCTCTATCCATTCTTCATTTAACAGGCATCTTGGTTGTTTTCAGAATTTAGCTATGAAAAATTGGGCTGCTATAAGCATCGGGGTACATATATCCATGCAATATGAGATTTTTCAGAAACTCTGAAAAAATACTCAGGAGTGGAATAGCAGGCATGAATAGGAACTGCTTTTGTTTTTTGTTTTTTCTATTTTATTATTTCTTTATTATAAGTAATTTTAAAGATAATTTATAGATAACCAAAGGCATTCAGTTCCTGTAGGCACAACAAAAAAGAAAAAAAAAGTATATTGTTCCCTTCAAGTAATCTCTATACATCAATATTCATAGAAATTGATTGTAACTACATGAGGCAGATTTCCACCAAATAGAAAACATTTGAGGGAACAGGGAGATAGCTCAGTGGCTTCAGTGCATGCCTAGCAAGGGAGACGTCCTAAGTTTGATCCCTGGTAAAAAAAAAAATAATCTTATAAAATGGCATCCTGAAAACTGTATTATGAATTTGTGAGAGGAGAAATATAATTAATAAATTAAATTAAACTGAAATTTTGATCTTCTTAAAAACATATGCTGTGTATAAAAATATGTGTTTGCTTTTTAAAAAATTTATTGAGAAACAAATAACAATAAGACAGTTTCAAAATCGATTACTATCACAGATTCAATATGTAATACATTGCATATTGTTGTCTTAGTGGTTATTCACTGTAAAAATGCAGACATGATATGCTGTCCACAAACACTATTAGAGCAAGTCTCTCTAAACAATGATTCAAGAGAATGCAACTGTCTTAACTATTTTGAACAAAATACTCATTCATTTCTATCCCCCTTTTTTGTTTAGTTTTGTCTGAGAAGGTTATTCCATTGTCATTTAAATACTGTAGGTGCCTGAATTCAGCAAAATATTCCAACATAGTCCAGTAGTCCATAATAGTAGTGGGTTTTCCATAAGACTGGAAATGACAGAAGTTGTTGACTTGGCAAGGGGGATGGCTCAGTGGAACAAACACTTGCCTGGCAAGTGCAAGTGCCTGAGTTCAATCTCTGGTTCTGCCAAAAAAAGAAAAAAATAAATAAAAGAAGTTGCTGACTTGAGCCTTTTACAGATAAGCAGATTAATATGGCTTTACTTTTTAAAATTTCATTTTATTGAGAAACAACAGTAAGACAGCTTCAAAACTGACTAAACAGACAGTTTCAATAATTAATATATTGTATATTGTTATCTTCTTAGTGGCAATCCATAGTAAAAGATGCAGACAAGATATCCTGTTCAAACACTATTGGTACAAATATTTCTTCTCATTGAATTAAGAAAAAGTAGCTATATATCTATCCTAAGTACTCTGCATATGCAGATACAAAATGGTACTGCCTAGGTATCACATTGTTTTGTTTAGTCCTGTCAGAAGTGGGTATTCCATTGGTATCTAAATACTATAGGTGTGTGAATTAAGCAAAACAATCAAACACAGTCCAGCAGTCCACACTAGTAGTGGGTTATCCACAGAAGTTGTTGACTGAAGGCTTTCACAGCTCAGCATATTAATATGGATTTACTTTGTATACCTCATTTTTATACTTTTTTGCTGGATGGTTAATAACAAGACAAAGAAAGACCTATAAAACAAGAAATGTAACTTTTGTAACTGATAAGGTCAGTCATATCCCCCCAGGATTTATCCTGTAACCCTGTACCACAGTTTGCAGATCCTTTGTGAGTGTCAGCCATGTGGATGAGCCACAGTCATTGCTTGACCAATTTCCTCTTTGTAAAAGCCTAAAAGAATATTTCCTCTTCATGTGACTCTCCTTAGGCACACTTTACATTTTTGATCACTTTCCTCTTTGGCCCCATAATCTCCTTTATTAAAAAATTTGTGACACAACTGAGTTACATGATGTTACAGTACAAGTTCACATGTGTCCTGAGTCTTCACTGACCTTCAGAGGCTAGGTCCAAAATGTTGGCTGTTCTTCCAGCTTTTCTTTTTCTGTACCTTCTGGTCTGTGAACTTAGATTGTTAACCTACCAGAAGAAAAGCGTTTTAATATTACCTACAACAGAGGCATTTGAGCTTAACCTCACTATCCGTCTGAATATAAAACAACTTAGGCATAAAATGGAACGTTTGACTTTAGCTTAGTGCATGGTCATAGACCAGGGTCAAGTTTTAGTTTTCGGTATACAGAGAGCCAGTTATCAAGCACGATTTGTTAAACAGGCTATCTTTCTTCCAGTAAGCATGTTTGGCCACTTTGTCAAAGATAAGTTGGCTGAGTGTCTTCTAATCTACTCCAGTGATCCTCAGGTTTATGTTGTTGCCAGTACCATTCTGATATTATCACAGTTGCTATTTTTTGTAGTATAATTTTAAGTCAGGAATTGTGATCCCTCTCACCTTGTCTTTGTTGCTCAGGATTGCCTTTGCAATTACTGGTGTTTTGTGTTTCCAAATAAATTTTAGGAGCAATTTCTCTAGCTCTGTGAGGTATGTTGGTGGTAGTTTGATAGGGATTGCATTAAATCTTGACAGCAATTTTAGGAGTATGGTCATCTTCAAAATGTTGGTTCTTCCTATCCAGAAGCAGGGAATTTCTTTCCATTTTCTGAAATCCTCTACTACCTCTATTTTCAGAGTACAATAGTGTTCTTTTAAAATATCTTTGACTAATATTGCTGTTACTTTGGAATAAAATACATTTTTACATATCTTAGCAGGAATTTTTTTCTAATGTTTTGTGTAAGACTGTAATAAAAGGTTTTAAGGTAAAAAATAAAATATCTTTGACTTGTTTAGTTAGATTAATTCCAATATACTTCATTTTCCTCCGTGATATTGTAAAATACATTGTTTCTTTCTTTTCCTTCTCAATGTGTTTGTTATCTGTTTAAAGGAATGCTGTTGACTTTTGGATATTGATTTTGTATACTGCTATGCCACTAAATTTGTGTATCAATTCTAGCAGCTTCTTAGTGGAGGTTATGTGTCTTCCAATTAAAGTACTATGTCATCTGCAAATAATGATAATTAAATTTCTTCTTCTTTTTTTTTTTTTTTTTGGAACCCAAGATCGAACTCAGGCCCTTGCACTTGCCAGAGAAGCGCTCATTCTACTGAGCCATCTCCCCAGCCTCTTCTTATCTATTCTTATTCCTCTTATTTCTCTCTCTAGTCTAATTGCTCTAGCTAATGCTTCAAGAACCTTATTGAATATAAGTGGTGAAAGAGGACATCCTTGTCTTGTACCACATCAGAGAGGGAAAGATTTCATTTTTTCCCATTCAGAATTATGTTAGCCATTGGATTGTCTTAGATGCCTTTTATCAGATTGAAGTAGAAACCCTCTATTTCAATGTTCTTTAGGACTTTGAATATGAATGAGTGTTGGACTTTGTCTAAAGCCTTTTCTGCAGAAATTGAGATGATCATATGCTTTTCAGATTTGGCTCTATTGATATAGTGCATTACATGTACAAATTTGCATATATTGAAACATCCTTGCATCCCTGGGATGAATCCTACTTGGTTATGTTTTATAATCTTCTTCATTATTTGCTGTATTCTAGTTTCTATGATTTTATTGAAGATTTTTGCATCTACGTTCAGAGGTAAATTGGCCTGTAGTTATCTTTTTTGTTGCGTCTTTCCCTGGTTTTGGTATACTACTTACATCCAGGAATTATTTTGGGATGATTGCTTTCTTTTCAATTTCAATGACGAGTTTGAAGAGTACAGAGATTATATTGTCTGTAAATTTCTTGTAGAATTCAACAGGAACTGGTCTTTTCTTTGTAGGTTTTTTAAAATTACATTTCATATTTCATTGGCTACTATTGGGTTATTGAGAGTTGTTACACTTCTTGATTCAGTTTTGGTAATTTGTACCTTACTAGGAATCTGTCCATTTCTTCTGTGTCTTTATTGTGTGAGAGTAAATATCCTCAGTGTAGTGATTGATAATCTTCTGAATTTCCATTTCGTGTGTGGTCAGTATACCCTTTTCATTCCTTGTTACTTGTATTTGAATATTTTCTTTCTTCTTTTTGATGAGGTTAGCTAGGGGGCTGTCAATTTTTTTCAATCTTTCAACAACCAGCTTTTTGATTCGTTCTTTTAACTGTTTTCTTCCTCTCAACTGAATTAATTTCTGCCCTAATCTTTATGATTTCTTCTTGTTTTGTGGCTTGGGTTTGGTTTGCTCTTCATGTTTTAGATGTTGGTGGTGCAAAATTACGGTGCTTGTTTGAACCCGTTCTATTTTCCTAATGTGTGAGATCACAGCTATAAATTTCCCTCTGAGAACTGCTTTCCTCACATCCTATAAATTTTGGTAAGTTGTGCTTGAATTTTCTTTCAATTGTTGATATTTTTCAATTTCTTGTTTAATTTCATCTTTGGCCCCTTTGTTGCTGCCTAGAGTGTTGTTTAATTTCCATATATTTATGGGGTTTTTCTGGTTTCTTTTTTACTTATTTCCAGTTTCATTGCTCTGTGGTGAGATAATATACATGGGAGAATTTCTGTTTTCTTACACATACTTAAGCACAACCTAAGGACAAGTATGTGTTCTGTTTTAGAAAATTACCCATGTGCACGTGAAAAAAAACGTGTATTCAGCTGTGGATGGATTTAACACTCTGTACATATCTACTATGTCCATTTGTTCCAAGATCTTGTTCATTTCTGGTACTTTTTTTGCTAATTTGTTGTCTGCCTGACCTATCTTTTTGGGATAATGGGCTGTTACAGTTTCCTGTTAAGATTGTGGTTTTGGATATTAGACTTTTCATGTCCATTATGATTCGTCTTTCATACTTGGGTGTTCCCATGTTTGGTGCCTACATATTCATGAGTGTTAATTCTTCCTCTTGCATTTTCCTCTAACCAGTATAGTGTCCTTCTTTATTTGGTTTGATCATTCTTGATTTGAAGTTGAGACTGTCTGAGAATAGTACTGGTGCCCCTACTTTTCTCTGAGGTGCTGGAATGTGTAGTATATTTTTGAATACTTTGACTTTCACTCTATGTATTTTTTATGATTTAACTGCATTTCTTGTACACAGTATAGTCTTGGATTTTGTTTGCCATGCAACTGTGCCAGTCTGTTTCTTTTAATTGATGAATTGAATCCATTCACATTGATGGTTGTAAATGAGATATATTGACTTATGATTGACATGTTATTTACCAGCTGTAGTTTACTCCTTTTTCTCTTGTGTTTAATTGTTTGCCATATTTAGTGGGTTACTTCTGTTCACTTTCTTGGAGTTCTGATCATTTTGGTCCCTCTCTATAACATCTTCTGGTAGTCTGTGTAAGGTTTGATTTGTAATCATGAAATTCTTTAGTTGCTCTTTGTCAGGGAAAGTATTTCGCTTCTCCATGAAACTTAAAAGAGAGTTTTGCAGGGTATTGTAGTCTCTTGAAATTTGTTTTCATAGAGGACTTGGAGTACTCTGCCACATGCTCTTCTTGCTTGATGGTTTGTGTAGAGAGGTCTGCCATTATTCTGATTTGTTTTCCTTTAAATGTGATGTTTCCCTTCTCTAGTGCTTTTCAGTATATTGTTCTTCTACTGGATTTCTGGGCTCTTGACTAATATAAGTCTTGGTGTGTTTTCTCTGGCTTGAAGTCATTTGGAGTTCTGTATGCTTCGGTTACTTGAATATCAGATTGTTTCCTCATATTTGGGAAGTTTTCTGCTATTCTGCCCATATGCTTTTTATATTATGTGTATTGATTCTTTTTTATCATTAATGCCTATTATTCTCACATTGCTCATTTTTGCATCGTCTTGCAGGTGATGAAATATTTTTTCATGCATCCTATTTGTTTTTCAGACATATTTTCTTACCTTTTCATTAGCTGTTACAGTGTCTTCAAGACCATAAACCCTATCTTCACTTTCACTCAGAATGTTGTGCAAGCTTGTGATTGAAATTTTAAGTTCCTCTATATCGCTTTGAGTCTGCTTCATGTGATATATTACTTTCCTGTATTGCTCAAACAATCTGTCATTTTTCTGATCTGTGTTTTTTATCAGTGTCTACTTGAGATGCAGTTATTAATTTCTTTAGCACAGAGATTATCTGTGATGTGATTTCCTGTATATGATTCTAAACTTGTTTATTTTTATTTTATTTAATTTTAATTTTTTAATATTTTAATAATGAGCACATTGCATACATTCTTCCTAGTGGTTAATTGCTGTAAAAAATGCGGACTTGATATCCGACTTAGAAACACCATTAGAACAAATCCCGCTATTCATTAAGAGAATGTAACTATATATCTATCCTAACCACTTTGAATACACAGATAGAAAATGGACATTCATCTGTATCCCCTCTTTTGTTAAGTTCCATCATTTAAAAATTGTAGGTGTGTAAACTGAGCAAAATATTCTAAAAGAGTTCAGTAGTCCATAATAGTATTGGGTCTTCCACTTCACTGGCAATGTCAGAAATAGTTGACCTGAGTGCCCTACAGCTCAACATACCACCATGGCTTTACTTCTTACACTTCGTTTTTATATTTTTCTGATGGATGGTTAAGACCAAGGTAAAGCAGGACCTATGCAACAAGAATTGTAGATTTTGGATCTGATAAGGTCAGTGAAATCCCCTCAGGATTTATCCTGAGATATTGCACCTCAGATTGTAGGACATTTGTCAGTGTCAGCCATGTGGATGAGTCATGACCATTGCTTGGCCAATGTGCTCTCTGTGAAAGCCTGAGAGAATATTTTCTCTCCCTGTGACTCTTCTTAGGCACACTCTACCTCATTGATCACTTTCCTCTTTGGCCCCATAATCTCCTTCATCAGAAAATTTGGGACACCACCGAGTTACATGATGTTACAGTACATGTTCTCATATGTCGTGAGTCTTAATTGAACTTAGAAAGCTAGGGCCAAAATATTGGGTTTCCTTGGGGACCTCCTTTTTCTCTAATTTTGAAATGCAAATGTAGGTTGTTAACCATCCAGAAGACGAACTTATTTTTATTACCATACAACCTAGGCTGTTAAGCTTAACTTCACTCTCTGTCTGAATATCAAAAATCTTAGACATAACATGGAACAGGTATTTTTCAACAAGTATTGATATGTTGAACTTTAAGTCACTATGAATATGATGAAAAAACATTTAAAAAGTAGAATATATTTTAAAAAATAGGCATAAAGAATTATTTACTTCATATGTTTACACATAAGTCCAAAAATTCTAACCATATACAACCTTGAAGCAGGACAGTCCCACAATATTCCTTTTCTTACCTCTTGCCTTCATTCAACACCCCCTTCTTTTTGAACAATCATCTACCCAAGAGACAGCACAGCAGCAACTGGCATGTCATGGCAAGCAGCCTGTATTCAGAAGACAAGAATTATAAGCACTCCAAGCATGAAACTACTATTACAGATTACCAGCTTCAGTGCAGTTGCTTAATTCACAGCTATCAGTATATATAGTTAGTCAGGGTGAGAATCTTTGAATTAACTGCTAGATTCAAAAATCTTCTGGAGGGCCAGGGAGATGGCTCAGTGGAATAAGTGCTTCCCTGGTAAGAGCAAGGGCCTGAGTTCTAATCCCCGGTTCCACTAAAAAAGAAAACAAAAATCTGGAGATTCTCAGGATCATTGCCTTGCCCGTTTTCTACATATAAATGTATGGCTTGACATTGACATGTTTCCTAGCTCTTCTCCTTTCCCTCTCTTGATTAATTAGTCCTCAAGATCCTGCTTTCCTTTTACTTGTATTATACTTTTCAATATGTATTTATTCTTTGATTTCTTTTACTAGGGAAACTATATGATATTTACACATGCATATCTGGGTTAATTCACATATGAGTATATGTTCAAGTGGCATACACCTCAATAGAAAGGCTTCGAGTTTATTATTCTTTATAGCTGAGTAATACTCCATTGTGTAAAAATAACATGTCTTTTTCAACCATTCCTCAGGTGATGGGCATCTTGGTTGTTTCCAAGATTTGGCTATCACAAATTGTGCTGCTATAAACAAAGGCACATATATATCGCTATGATATGATGATTTCAGATCCTCTGGGAAAATTCCCAGTAGAGGAATAGCTGGTTTAAATTGGATTTCCAGTCCAACTTTTCTAAGGATTCTCCACACTGATTTCCATAATGGTTGCACCAGTCTACATTCCCACCACCAGTGGAGAAGTGTACCTTTTTCCCCACAGCCTCTCCAACATTTGTTGTTGGGTGGTTTATTTATGATAGCCATTCTTTCTGGGGGGAGATGATATGTCGTTGTTCTTTTAATTTGCATTTCGTGGATGACTAGTGATGTGCAGCATTTTTTCATATATTTATCCGCTTCTTTAGTTTCATCCTCTGAGAGGCATGTGGTCATCTTCGATTCCCATTTCTGGATTGGGTTTTTAAATTTTGGTCCCCGAGTGTTTTTTAGTTCTTTATAAATTCTAGAGAGCAGACCTTTGTCTGAGTACTTATTTGTCATGATTTTTTCCAAATTTGTGGGTTGCCTTTTTACTTTGTTGGTAATTTTTTTTGACATGAAAAAACTTCTCAGTAAGAGCAGGTCCCAGTTGTTAATTCTTTCAAGTGTTTCCCGTGCGACTTGATTTCTGTTCATGAATTATTTGCGTAGCCCTATATCTTCAAGAGTTCCTCCTAATTTTTCTTCCAGCAGCTTTAGTGTCTATGCTTTAATGTTTAGATCTTTAATCCATTTTGACTTTAGTTTAGTGCATGGTGATAGACCTGGGTCAAGTTTTAGTTTATGGCACGTAGAGAGCCAGTTTTTCCAGCACCATTTGTTAAAGAGGCTATATTTCTTCCAGTGAGTGTGTTTGGCCCCTCTGTCAAAGACAAGCTCTCTGAGTGTGTTCATAGGGACTTCAGCGTCTTCTAATCTATTCCATTGATCCTCAGGTATACTTTGTTGCCAGTACCATGTTGATTTTATCACAGTATCCATGTAATATAATTTTAAGTCAAGAATTGTAATGCCTACTGCCTTGTCATTATTGCCCAGGATTGTCTTTGCTATTCTAGATATTTTCCGGTTCCCGATAAATTTTACAAATGATTTCTCAAACTCTGTGAGGGATGTTGGTGGGGGTAGTCTGATAGTGACTGCATTAAATCTGTACAGCGATTTTGGGAGTAGTGCGATCTTCACAATTTTGGTTATTCCTATTCAAGAGCATGAAATATCTTTCCATTTTCTGAAATCCTATATGATCTCTTTTTTCAGAGTACTGTAATTTTCCTTGTAAAGATCTTTGACCTCTTTAGTTAGATTAATTCTAAGGTATTTCATTTTCCTCAGTGCTATTGTAAAAGGTATTGTTTCTTTAATTTCCCTCTCAGTGTGTTTGTTGTCTGTGCAGAGGAATGCTATTGCCTTTTGGGTATTTACAAAATACCCTGCTATGCTACTGAATTTCTGTATTAATTCTAGTAGCTTCTTGGTGGAATTTTTTGAGTCTTCCAAGTAAAGTATCATGGCATCTGCAAATAAAGAAAATTTAACTTCTTCTTTACTTATTCTTATTCTCTTTATTTCTTTCTCATGTGTAATGGTTGTAGCTTATGATGCCAGAACTACATTGAATAGGAGTGGTGATAGAGGACATCCTTATCTTGTACCAGATCTAAAAGTAAAAGATTTCAGTTTTTCCCCATTTAGGATTATGTTAGCCGTTGTGTTTTCATAAATGGCTTTGACCAGATTGAAGTAGAGGCCATCTATTCCAATTTTCTGTAGGACTTTGAACATGAATGAGTGTTGGACTTTGTCAAAAGACTTCTCTGCATCAATGGAAATGATCAAGTTTTTTTTTTTTTAGTTTTCACTCTATTGATGTAGTGTATTACGTTTATAGATTTTTGAATATTAAACCATCATTACATCCCTGGGATGAAACCTAACTGCTCATGTTGTATGATTTTCTTGATGATTTGCTGTATTCTATTTGTGGGAATTTTATTGAGGATTTTGGCCTCTGTGTTTATGAGGGAGATCGACCTGTAATTCTCTTTCTAGTTGCTTCTTTCCCTGGTTTTGTTATCAGTATAACTCTTGCCTCCAGGAATGATTTTGGGAGGATTGCTTCCTTTTCAATTTCATGGAAGACTTTGAGGAGTATAGTGACTACATCTTCTGTAAATTTCTTGTATGTTTCATATGTGAATCCAACCGGACCTGACTTTTATTGTTGGTAGGTTTTTAATTACCTATCATATTTCATTGGCTGTTATTGGGCTATTGAGAGTGGTTATATCTTGTCGATTCTGTTGCAGTAATTTGGAACTTTCTATGAATCTGTCCATTTCTTCTGTGTCTTCTATTCTGTGAGGGTAATGATTCTCAAAGCAACTATTGATAATCTTCTGAATTTCCACTAGGTCTATGGGTATTACACCCTTCTCATTCCTTATTGCTTTTATTTAAATTTTTTCTTTCCTCTTTTAAATGAGGTTAGCTAGGGGCTTATCGATTTTATTTAATCTTTCAAAGAAGCAGCTTTTTGCTTTTGTAATTCTTTGAATTGTTTTCTTTATCTCAATTGAATTCATTTCTGTTCTAATCTTTATCATTTGTTCCCGACTGTGGGCTTTGGTTTGGTTTGCTCTTCCTTTTCTAGTTTTTGAAGGTGCAGCATTAGGGTATTTATTTGTTCTCGTTCTGTTTTCCTAATGTGTGAGTTCACAGCTATGAATTTCCCTCTGAGAACTGCTTTCATCATATCCCATAAATTAAGATAATTTGTGCTTGAATTTTCATTGAATTGTAGAATTTCTTGCTTAATTTCATCTGTGACCCATGGGTTGCTGAGTAGGGTGTCATTTAATTTCCACGTATTTAAGGTTCTTTTCTGGTTTCTTTTGTCATTTCTTTCCAGTTTCATTGCACTCTGGTCAGATAATGTTCAAGGGATAATTTCTGTTTTCTTACATATACTTAAGCATGACCTATGGACAAGTATGTTGTCTATTTTAGAAAATGACCCATGTGAAGCTGGGAAAAATGTTTATTCAGATGTGTTTGTTTGGAACACTCTGTATATGTCCATGAAGGCCTTTGTTTCAAGCTCTGGTTCAGTTCTGTTATTTTTTTGCTAAGTTTTTGTTTGGTTGATCTATCTTTTGGGAATAAGGGGCTGTTAAGTTCTCCTGTTAAGATTGTGCTATTGGATATCATATTTTTCATGTCCGTTAAAATTTGTGTACAAAATTGGCTGCTCCTTTGTTGGTGCACACATTTTAATGAGTGTTACCCCTTTCTCTTGCATTTTTCCCCTGACCAGTATATAGTGGCCTTCTTTATTCGCATGATCATTGTTGGTTTGAAGTTGAGACTGTCTGAGAATAAGATTGATACCCCTCCTTTTCTCTGTGGTGCTGGGGCATGGAGTATTGTGTTCCAACCTTTAATTTTCAGCCTATGAATGTTTTTATGAGATAAATTTGTTTCTTGCATTCTGCATATTGTTGGATTTTGTTTCCTAATGGACTGTTCCAGTCTATTTCTCTTTATTGCTGAATTGAGTCCATTTACATTGATGGTTAGAATTGAGATGTGTTGACTTACAATTGACATGTTATTTACCTGTTGTCATTTACTCCTTTTTCTCCTGTGCTTAAATACTTGCCCTAATTAGTTGGTTGATTCTCATCTCATTCTTGGATTTCTGATCATTTTGGTCCCTCTCTAGAACTTCATTCAGTAACCTGTGTAGAGTTGGCTTTATCATCATGAATTTTTTTTGCTGTTCCTTTTCATGAAAGTATTTAACTTCTCCTTCAAACTTGAAAGAAAATTTTGCAAGGCGCAGTAATATGGGCAGGAATTTTTTCCATAATGGATTTGAACTACTCTGCTCCATCCTTGTCTTGCCTTCATGGTTTGTGAAGTGAAGTCGGCTGTAATTCTGATGGGTTTACCTTTGTATGTGATCTGCTTCTTTTTCTCTAGCAGCTTTCAGTATATTATTCTTGTGCTGAATTTCTAGGATCTTGTCTATTATATGTCTCCATGTGTTTTTAATTGGGTTGAGGTTACTTAGCATTCTCTATGCTTCAGTTACCTGAATATCAGTTTGTTTCCTCATATTTGGGAAGTTTTCTGGTATTACTTTGGCCCCTATTATTTTAATGTCATTTGTATTGACTCCTTCTTTGTCATTGATACCTATTATTCTCACATTGTTCTTCTTGGCATCATCTTGCGGGTGATGGATTATTTTTTTACTGCATCCTAGTTGTTTTTAAGAGATCCTTTCTTCACTTTTCACTGGCTGCACCAGCGTCTTCAAGATCTAAAACTGTGTCTTCACTTTCACTTAAACAGTTTTGCAAGCTGGTGATTGAGATTTTAATTTCTTCTAATCCCTTTGACTCTGCTTCATGTGATCTATTTCTTTCCTGTATTACTCATACAAGAAATCCGTCATTTTTCTAATCTCCTCTTTTTTTATCAATGTCTTCTTTAGAAGCCGTTATAAATTCTTTTATTGCAGTGTTTTTTTTTCAGATTGGTTTTCCTCCCTATGTTTCCATGGTTGATTCTTTACTTCAGATGCTGAGTTCTGAGAATTCCTTTTTTATTTCAGAAAATAATTCTGCTGAGTTCCTTTATAACTTTTTGCTGTTGCCTATTTACTCTCGAAGCTATTAATTCCTACATTTGAACTGAGCTAGTAGAAAAGAATTCCACTCTCAGTTCCTCTATGACTTTCTGCTATTGCTTATTTACTATTGACATTATTAATTCATAAATTTGAGCTGAGCTATTGTCCTCTGTACTTGTTGTGGGTGGGCATTGGGTTTCTTCCATATGTTTCTGCATTGTATTCTTTACTGCAGATGTTATTAATTCAGGGATTTCTTTTTTCATTTCCTATCTGAGTTCCTCTATACTTTTTTGCAGCTCTTTCTTTATTTCAGAAGCCATTGATTCATTGCTTTCAGCTGTGTGATTCCCAATTTGTTCTGTGTTATTGTCCTCTGCACTTGTTATGGGTGGGCTTGGGTCCTGAGATTGCATTTTGCTCCTTCTCATTGTCATTTTGTGTAGCACTCTCTTCTGACCTTTGTTGTAGATCTTTGTTGCAGTTATAGCCTTAACAGCTACTGAAGTTCAGGTTTAGATTTACAAAGTTTGGATTTATTCACCTGTGCCTGGCTTGGTCTGGCTGCTGTGCTCAGTTCCTTCCTGTTGCTGCCCTTTGGGGTGAACTGGTTCTGCCCCTCTGGCAACATGTTCTGCTCCTGGATTATCTGGGTGTTTCTGTCCCCTACACTCTCTGCAGGTATTTCAGCTGAAGGTTTTCACTCCAGGCCTGTATGCCAGGCCTAAGCTGAGTCTGGAGGTGACAAGCTGGAGTAGGGGTAGAAGCAGTTCTCCCACACACTCACATGGCCTTGGCTAGGACTCTTTCTGGTGGTTCTCAGAATGGGAGAGATATTGCTACTCTGTGGGTGGGCTGTAGGGTGGTAGTACAGAGTGATGGGGGCATCCCAAGAGGGTGAAAGAGAGTGTCACTCATGCTGCACCTGGGCTGGGACCAGTAGGTTCCCCCCGGCACAGGGTAGCTGGAAACTCTCCCACACACTCACCCTGCTTGGGCTAGGACTGAGTCTGGGGGTTCTTGCAACAGGGCAGAAATTTCTACTCGGAGTGTGGGGTAGGGAAAGTGCTGCGGAGTGGTGGAGGGACATCCCAAGGGGGTGGAAGTGGGTCTTACTCATGCTACGCCTGGGCTGGAACCCGTAGTTTCTGCTGGTGCAGGGTAACCAGAAGCTATCCCACACACTCACCGGGCCTGGGATAGCCTGGGATAGGTCTCTCTCTCTTTTATACTTTTATACCAAGTTGTCATAATTTCTGATGGATGGTAATGACAAAGGTAAAGCAAGACATGAAAAACAAGAAATGTACCTTTTGTATCTGACAATATCATTCATATCCCCTCAGAATTTACCCTGATACCCTATATCACAATTTGTTGATCCTTTGGCAGCTGAGGCATGTGGATGATTCATGAGCATTGCTTGAAAAATTTGCTCTCTGAGAAAGCTGTAGAGAATGATTTCTCTCCAGGTGACTCTCCTTAGGCACCCTCTACATCATTTATCACTTTCCTCTATGGCCCCATAACCTCCTTGATCAGAAAATTGGGGATATCACTAAGTTACGGGGTGGTACATTTCAGGTACACTTATGTCCTCTGTCCTCAATGACTTTGAAAGGCGAGGCCCAAAATGATGGCTATTTTTTCAGCCTCTCTTTTTCTCTAATTTTTTTGTCTGCAAACTTAAGCTGTTAACCATTCAGAAGCGAAACTTAATGATAGTAATACCCTGTAACATAAGCAGTTGACCTTAAACTATTTGTCTGAAAATCAAATATCTTAGACAGAATGTAAAAGACAATTTCCATCTAGTATTGATATGTTATCCTTTAAATCCCTAGGGAATGTGAAGAAAAAATATTAAAAATTTTAAAACTTAAAAAATAGCAATGTCACCACACGTGGCACTGGAAGTGGTAGACAGGAATTAACTTGCTCAAATTCCAATCAGTTTTCCATGGGATCACAAATACAAACTTCTGCTCTAGCTGCCATCTTGGGTCTCCTCGTGTGGACACCTAATCTCAACTGATCTCTCTGCCCGAGACCCCGTGAGCACCAGCCCTAGTCCCCTACACTGCCCCCTAGCCTCTCTGACAAGATGAAAGAAACTGTCACGAACAGAAAAATCTCACCAAACTGCAGGCGCAAGTGTGCACTGGTGGGAAAGGAGCTCGCAGAAAGAAGGTGGTTCCTGCAACAGCCACAGCAGATGACAAAAGAAGTTCTCATTAAAGAAGTTAGGGGTAGGGCTGGGGAGAACAATATCTCTGGTATTGAAGAAGTGAATATGATTGCAAACAAGGGAACAGTTATCCACTTCAACATCCCGAAAGTTCAGGCATCTCTGGCAACAAACACTGTCACCATAAGCAAACAGGCTATGCTGAGATGAAACCACTGACTGAAATGCTACCCAGAATCTTGAACCAGCTTGGTAGAGACAGTCTGCCTAGCTTAAGGCGACCGGCTGAAGCTCTGCCCAGACAATCTGTGAATGGAAAAGCACCGCTTGCCACTGGAGAGGGGATGATGACGAGGTTCCAGATCTTGTGGAGAATTTTGATGAGGCGTCTAAGAATGAGGCAAACTGAACTAAGCTTCTGAAAAAGATAACACTTGGAAGCAACTACTGGGAGCTGCTATTTTACATTGACTGCTTTTTAAAATTGTGTTTGGGGCCAGTCTGATACCTCAGCGGACTAAAGCTCCTGCTTACAGAGCACAGTGGCCAGGGGTTCTATCCCTGGTATGCAGTGCCGGCCCTGCACCCGGGGTACACTGAGACACCAATTGACACTGGCGTGGTGGTGTGCACCTGTAATCCCAACACTTGGGAAGCTGCAAACAGGAGCATCACTACGAGTCCGATCTACATACTGAGACCCTGTAGACCCTGTCCTAAATACAGAAAAAAATGAATAAAAATAAATAAAATTGTTTTAGCTTATGGAAAAAAATAGCAATGAACAATTACATATATTTTTACAGTAATTTAGAAATCTAACCACGTACAGCATTGTAGCAAGAAAGTCCTATGACATTTCTTTTCTTGTCTCTTGTTTTCATTTGTTTTCTCTTTAAAAAACAAACATTTTCTTGAGACACAGTATCAAATAATTCATGACATAACAAACAATATGTAATTAGAAGACCAGACTTACAAGCATTCCAAGCATGGCCCTAGCATTACTCATTGCTATCTTCAGTACAATTGCTTAGTTCACAGATATCATCATATATCATTAGTCAGTGTGAAAATCCTACCAATTAATTTCTAGTTTCACAAACCCACTGAAGATTCTCAGGATCATTGCCTTATCCAACTTGTGCATATAAATGTAGGCTTTTTCCCCTCTCTTTATGCTTAGCTTTTCTCCTTGTCCTCTCTTGGTTGTTTAATCCTTAAGTTCTTGCTTTCCTTTTAATTATGTTATACCTTTCTATTTTTATTTCTTCTTTTGAGTTCTTACACTGGGAAGAAAATATGTTTACTCATGTGGGTCTGCTTTATTTCACTTGTGAGTATATTTTCAAGTGGCATCCACTTAAATATAAATACTTTGAGTTTATCATTCTCTATAGCTGACTAATACACCTTTTTAAATAAAAATACCACATCTTTTTCATCCAGTCATCACGTGACAGGCATTTTGACTGATTCCAAGGCTTGGCTATCACAAATTGTGCTGCTATAAACATAGGTGCACATGTATCACTATGATATGACGTTTTCACTTCTTCTGGGAAAATTACCAGTAGGAGGATAGCTGGTTTGAATGGGATTTCCAATCCTAGTTGCTTAAGGGGTCTACACACTGATTTCCATAATGGTTGCACCAGTCCACATTCCCACCAGCAGTGGAGAAGGGTTCCTTTTCCCCTAATTTTCTATATACATTTGTGCAGTTGTTACTTTATTTCAGACTCTAGTAATTCAGACATTTCAGCTCTGTGTTTCACAATTTCTTCAGTGGTAGTGTCTCCTGTATTTGTTCTGGTTGTGTTTGGGGCCTAAGATTGCCTTTTGCTCTTTCTCTTTTTCATTTTGTATAGCACTGACCTCTGACCTTTGGTGTAGAGCTTTTGTGCAGTTATAATCTTAGCCCTTAACAAAATTCTTACCGAAGAGATTATATAATTAAGCCAGTTTTAATTATGAGTTTTCAGAACTACAATCAGGAATGCTGATATGTGTGGTGATATTTAGCAGTTGACAAACTTTTGTAACTAATGGGTTTGTATTTTAGATAGTAAGAGCAAACATTGGGTCTGTGCAGCTTAGCTGATATTAAATTGGGAAATTGTATTTAAGTTATTTCTCAGGGGGAAATTTATAACTGTGAACTTACACATTAGGAAAACCGAAGGGGAATAAATAAACACCCTAATGCTGCACTTCCAACATCTAGAAAAGGAAGGTCAAATCAAACCCAGAGCCCAAAGCCAGGAAGAAATGATAAAAATTAGAGCAGAAATTAATTCAATCGAGAAGAAGAAAACAATTGAAAGAATTAACAAATCAAAAAGATGGTTCTCTGAAAGACTAAATAAAATGGATAAGCCCCCAGCTACGTTCATCAAAAAGAGGAAAGAAAAAACTCAAATACAATCAATAAGGAATGAAAAGAGTATAATCACCAACGACCCAGTGGAAATTCAGAAGATTTTCAATAGCTATTTTGAGTATCGTTACGCTCACAGAATTGAAGACACAGACGAAATGGACAGATTCCTAGAAAGGTACAAATTACCAAAATTGAAATAAAAAGATATAACAACTATCAATAACCAAATAACAGCCAATGAAATACGAAATGTAGCAAAAAGCCTGACAACAAAGAAAATTCCAGGTCCTTGTGGATTCACAGCTGAATTATATAAGAAATTTACAGAAGACATAATCCCTATACTCTTCAAATTTTTCAATTAAATTGAAAATGAAACAGTTCTCCCAAAATCATTCCTGGAGGCAAGTATTATGCTAATATCAAAACCAGAGAAAGACACAACTAAGTAAGAGAACTACAGGCCAGTCTCCCTCATGAACATAGATGCAAAAATCCTCAATAAAATCCTAGCAAATAGAATACAGCGAATCATCAAGTAGATCATACACTATGACCAGGTAGGATTCATGCCATGGATGTAAGGAGAGTTCAATATTCGAAAATCTATAAATGTAATACACTGTATCAATAGAGCGAAAAAAACCACATGATCATCTCAATTGATGTAAAGAAGGCTTTTAACAAAGTTCAACACTCATTGATGTTCAAAGTCCTACAGAAATTGGACTAGAAGGCCTCGGGTTCAATTTGATAAAAGCCATCTATGACAACCGAATGGCTAATATAATTCTAAATGGGGGAAAACTGAAATCAGTTCTCCTAAATTCTATCTTATGTCCTCCCTTTGATGTTCCTGGAGTCTTCCATCCAGACTCATTCACCTGGTTACCTGTTGCCCCTTGTAGATCGAGGGTGAAAAAGAGAGGACACTCTCTCAGATCTGGGTCCAGTAAAGTTTCTCAGCTTACCTTTTCTGGATCTATCAACTCTGAACTTGTTCAGATGCACCTGGCTTTGGTCTGGCTTCTGTACTCAGCTTCTTCCTGCTGCAGCTCATAAAGGTGAACCTGCTTTGCTACTCTGGCAAAATGTTTGGCTGCTGGATTAGGTGGGTGGTTCTGGCTCCTAGCCTCTCTGCTGTGAGTTCTGCTGCAAGCTTCCTCAGGAGACTTGGAACAGGGCCTGGGGTCTGGATGGAGAGGTTTCTTGAGCAAGGAGAGCAGGCAGATTTTCCCACACACATGCCATGCTGGGAATTTGGCTCACAGACATGATATCTTTTCTAAACAGTATTACTACAAATCTTTGTTCTCATTGAACTAAGAGAAAGTAGCCATATATCTATCCTTACTCTTTTGTATATACAGATTAATTCATTTCTATCATCCATCTATTCTCATTTTTAAAGAAAATTATGCCTTCTGATGTGCTAAGTAAGTCTCCCATGATTTTTATTATTTCTTTTTTGACATGTGAGACTATTTCTAATCTGGTTTCCTCTATTGCCTGATGCACTTTCTTTTTTTAACTTCAGTTGCTATCATTTCAGAAATTTCTGGTGTGTGAGTTGCAAATTCTTCTATTCATTTTTTCCTGGCCTTGTTCTGGGTGACCTGCAAGTCCAAGTTTGCCTTTGCTCATGCTTTCTGACATTTTTGAAACTCCTAATATTCTCCTTGCCTAAGCACAGATCAGAGGAAGGCAGGGAGTACATAAGCTTGACTTTCTGATTATTGTAGAATGGTGTTGGTTCACCAAACCTCCTGCTGTGTGGGGTTAAGCGTGGCTTCCACCACGATGAAGGGATTTCTATTCCAACTTAGGAAGGCTCTGAGAATGATCAAAAATTCTGAAACTAAGTAAATATCTTGCAATTTTGGGGTGGCTGGGTAGGGCTCATCAGGGCTCCCTTGCTTGATTCTGCTGTGTGCTGAAACTCAGCAACACTACAGAGACTGTGCTGCGGATGGGGCAATAATTACCACGTTTGCATAGCTGTGTAGTGTCTGCTTGTCTTTTGTGATGGTGAGATAGGCTGCTGCACATTAGCAAAGCTTTTGGGGTTGATACAAGGCACAGGCCAGACTCATCAGTTCCCCCTAGCTGCCTATTATCATCTCTGCTTCTTATTCTCACCTTGTTTTTCCTCTCATCTTGTCCACTTATAATATTGAATATGAAAATATAAAATATGACTTTCTAGTTCATATGTGGACTAAAAAAATTGAGAAGTGACTACTCGTATAACAGTACCATTAAAGGTGCTATCTGGACAGTCCTTAACAAAATTGGTCTTAGAAGATCAAAACATAAATTCAAATATATGAATGTGTTTCAAAAATCTTATGACCAGCCATAATCACAAAATAAATTGCAAATCACCTGTATAGCTCCTCCTCACTTCACAAATACTCTCTAAGCCCCAACCAATCTGTCCCCTTACTTCATCTATAAAAGTATCAAAACTGCTAACTATAAAAAGTAGCTATTGGCCTGATTCAGCTCAGTGGTGCAGCTCCTGCTTAATAAGTAAAAGGTCCTGAGTTCAATCTCCTGTACGAAAAAAATAGTTAAATATTCATTAAAATGTTCACAAGTGGAATGGTATACAACATTTAAAAAGACATATTATGCCCAAGAAAGTTTTATCCAAGCAATCCAGATACTTGACCCCTACAGCTATGACAGAAGGAAGCCTCTCTACTGCTCCAGATAACAGCAGACCTTGGTATCATCCATATAGTTCTAGGATTAGATACATTCAGAATGCAAGAATAATGGTGTCAGGAAAGTTTTCATCGTGTCTCAAAAAGCCTGGGAGGCCAGGCAGTGTTCTCTCAAGGGCGTTTTTCTTCAAGCTGTGATTGCAAAGTTAAAAGAGCAGTGGAGACCATGGAATTGTGGAACTATAAGGACCATGGATCATCTGAAGAAATCTGCAAGTATTGGACACAGCCAACCCAAGAGAGAAGCTGCATGGAAGCTAAAACCACTGGCCGTAACATAAGGATCAAGACATCCAAGCCTTTAGAGTTAAGAGCTAGCCATGTGCTACTCCAGTTGCTGGACATGACATTTCATTATGTAATGTTGCTTTGCTGGAGTTTGAACTTTCTTTGGGTTCGTTCTTTCTTAGTTCATACTTATAGTCTCTGGAGTGGAAATATTTATTGTGTGTCATTCTTTGTTTGAAAGCTTTAATTTTCTTTTTGTTTGTACAGGAATCACAGCTACAAATTTTCCTTAAATCAAGAGAACATTTTGGCGTTGGACTTTTTAGCACTCCTGAAATTTTAGGATGCTGGAAATACTTATAAATGCCTTTTGCATAAAGGAACGTGCATGATTATTTTGGGAGTCAAGTTTGATGTTATGATATGTATGTGGATGGTCTACAAAAATTTATGTGGTCATATGTGGGAGGTAATAAATGTGGCTTGATTAGTGTTTGTCTTTGGATTAATTGTCTGACATTGGAATTAAGCACTAGGGTAGTGGAAGTCCCATCGTGTGTATTAGTGGCACCAAGAAATTGGTTTATAGCCTGGATGAAATATAAAGTGACAAAAAGCAGGCTAGCTTGTTACTGCTACAACCTGTATGTCATGCTCTCCATTGCCATGTCATCCTGCCTTGAAACCACTGGATTATAGACTGAAGCCTCTACAATCCATGAGCTAAAATAAAACTTTTATTATTTAAGTTGTGAATGTTGAATATTTTATAACAACAATGAGAAAAGTAACTAGGAAGAATTGCCAGATTTCAGTTTACACAAGTAAAAAAAAACACTGAAGAAAAAGGCAATAAAAACTGTGACAAGCAAATACAGAGGAAAAACTGAGGCAGTAACAGAAACTTAATTTTGACAAAGATATATCACCTGATGGATTCATGCCTGGATATTAAAATAACTTAAGTGAATAAATAATGCCAATAATTCTCAAATATTTTAGTTAAATTGAAAAAGAATGAGTACTTTCCAAATTGATTCCTAGAAGCTACTGCCAGAGAATACATGGATCTATAAAACAAAGACAGACAAGCACAACAGAATATCTCCAGAATGGACTCAGAAGTATGCCATGTGATGCTAACTTAAAATCAGAGTAACCTGAATTATAGCTGGAATAATCTTTACTTTTTTAATATACTTAGTACAGGGTCTACAGGGTCGCACTGCACAGATTGGACTCATAGTGATCCTTCCTGTTTGTTCAGCCTGGCAAATTCTGACGGAAGTGCAGACTCATATAACCACTAGGGATCCTTATGGAGACCTCTTAAAATCTAGTATTGGTGATCCCATTCAAGCCAGGGGAATGTCTCCTGGGTATTTTTCCAAAACAACTGAAAACCTCATACCACAGTGATATATGTACACACATATTTCTAGCAACAAAATTTGTCATAGTTTAATCCTAGAAACAGCACAGATGCCCATCAACTGAGGAATGGATAAAGAAGATGTGGGTTTTTACACATGGAATATTATTCACATACAAACAAGATAAATTTAAATATTTTATCTGCAAATGGATGCAACCAGAGAACCTACTCTTAAGTGAAATAAAATAGACTCACATGTGCAAACATCGTATTTTCTCTTAGTGTGCAAACTTGAAAGAGAAAATGGAATCTGAAGGGTACAATAGATACTGAGAAAAGGGAATGAACTTATTCAAAAGGAAAGAGTTACTGAGTTGAAGCGAAGGACAGAAGAATTATTGAGGGAAAGAAATATATCTATATATGTAAGCAAGAAGATTTGTACAAATTTTACTATGAATAGCTGCTGATCTATTGAAAGGAGCAGATTATGCTTAATCTGGTTTGTGTTCTTTTTTCAATTGTTTGCACTTTTTCTCTTCTTAATTTCTTATACATTTCTTTCTTTTCATCTTTCTTTCAATTTTGCATATACATAGCTGGTAATATGAATAACTGGTTGCAGAACAACATTATGCTTTACAACAAACAACATGAAATTTGTATTGTTTTCTTAGATGAAATTTTGTATCACTTATTTTTTTCTGTTTAGATACCATTTTTTACT